>NC_090276.1:65365000-65682500 GCF_040414725.1 Anabrus simplex
ATGTTTTGTTTACTTCTTGTAGGGAAAAAAATGGCGGATAAAAACAATAAACGTTGTCCTAATTTTACTTGTAAGGAAATAGAATTGCGTGTGCAATTAGTACAGAAATATTTATTTATATAGTCCGTGAAACAGTGGCCTTATGAATTCCTACGAAATCTCCCATCGTAATAAACATAGTACGGCAGGCATAAAACCGCAGCTGACTGAGGGTTTCTACAGCATGATTTCCGAAATAGAAGGAAGTTACTTTATTTTCTAAAATTTACACTTCTGACATTGAAACAGTTCAAAAAGTCATTTGTACATTCTTACCTTTTCGTTTTGCATGTTTTATTCTAGCACCAATTTCCTGAAATAGGGTTATGGCAGTCTGTTTTGTAAGCCTAAACCTATTTAAAAACTCTGTTTCCTTCCATATATGAAAGTGACGTTCCCTTGCTCGAAAAACTCGTAGTGCCCGAGGTCGTTCAATAATATGAACCACTTCATCATCGCTTAGTATTTCTTCAAAAACCTCAAAAGTATCTTCGAGATCCATGCGTTCTGCCATGTTGTAAGGTTATGTATTCTTAAACTTCAGTTTAAACGGTAGATGAGTGGCAGTAAAATTAATCTCTAGTTAAGATTAAGTTTTATAATACGCCACTAACAGATAAACCGAAGTTTAAACTGAACCGACGGTTTAAACCTCTATTATAATACCAGCCCTTAGGAAGGTGAAACAATTCAAAAAATGTTCTGGAAAAATCCACTGTAGAAGAAAGGATACACAAGATGTAAACAGCATACGGTATAACTAGAAATTTCTACAACAAAAAAAAGTTTATCTAAAAACCTTAAAATACACCGCTACAACACAGTAATCAAACCGAAATGCCTATACGCGAGTTAATGTCTAGTATTGAATAAATTAGAAGTACTGGAAAGAAAAATTATACTGAAAATACTCGATCGGTTAAGAACTAGAAAACTCTGAAAATCAAGAAGTAATGATTAAATATACCGGAAGAAAGAAAATACAACAGTTACAATGCGGAAGAGGCGATTGATATTTTTTTGACATTTATACTGAATGGATGACAACAGGTTAACCAAACAGATCTTTATTATATTTGGAACAAGAAGTCAACAACCTGGATTCATGAAATCAAGAAAGATTTGGAAACAAACAACATGTGAGAAGAGGAAGCAACAGAGAGAGAGAGATTTTAGAAAGTATTACAAATGGAAGAAAGCAAAGCTCGGGAGGGAAAGAAAATAGGCTCAAAATGGTCCGAGGTGAGGAAAAGGAGCCATAGTGAGCAGATGAAAGAGTATTGGAGGAAGAAGAAGGAACAAGAAAGGATGTAGCATTTAAATTGTCATATGGTTCCTAGAAGACTCTAACGGAGAAAGAATAGTAAGAAGAAGAATGGATGAATGCTCAGCGTTGAGGCCTTCGGACATGAAAGAATAGCATATTTTTTTCTCACAAAGACTTGGCACAATGGGAAATATTGCAACTAACCTAGCCGTAGTGTGAGATAAGATATAGCAATATGTCATGTTTAAAATATAAATAATAACCATGCTGAGAAATGTGAGACGTACTGGATTTTCCTCTACGATTTTTGGCCAATGAATTCCACCTTTCGAGGTGAAGAGAGCAGAATGTGTCCCGCGTTTTGGTGCAAGAAAAATGACCACATTACCCATAGACGCAGAAGATTGTCCGTCCGCAATCCTTTGCCAACATCATCAAGACATTCGAGTTCCATCGCCTGTACTTGCCTTGACCTGTCCGTGTCAATGATCAGAGTCTCCAAGAAGAACCGTAGGAAGGGGGCACCACCCCCAGCAGGTTGTTGAATTGTTGACATTCCTGAGAGTAATCATCCATTACTTTGAGCTACTGGCTGATGACCAAGACCTAGGTGAGGTGAGCGCTGAATGTTAATAAAATGAAGACACAATGCAGTGTTCAGAATTGAATGGCTTGTAGTTGTATCTGCGCGCTGCCGAGGAATGCCTCTCTCTGTATATAGTAGTTAATATTCAATGCGGATTGCTTATAACGCATTTCATTTCTTAGACAATGGGAAAGTTACCGTGAAAAGTGACGTCAGATTACAAAATAAGAACCATGATTGTTTTTATTGATCCTGGTTCTATTTGCCGTCCTTGGAAGGTGCCGATTTACCTGCTACGGTTGCCACATTTAGCACTTTCGTACTGGTTTGTTAAGAAGGAAGCGATTTTGTCATTGTTGACACAGTTAATTCAAGTTATAAACTTTTAAATCTGTCTAAAATTTTAAAAAGTTTTAGACGTAGCACGAAACACGAAATGTAACTCACGGAACTCTGGACAATTATAAGTGCAATGACATGTTTCGTTCTACAAGTACATCCTCAGGATGTTTATTTTGCTGTTGATGGTTTTTAAATACCGAGGGTTGGGTTTTGAAATTTGGATGTTTCGAGGTGTTTTTCATATTTAATTAAATGATTTGAGTTTTTGTTTGACTGACTGCCCGAGAAAAGACTTCTTTTTCTTAAAAAAATATTCAGCTAGCTAGCAAACTACGAAGGAAAAAAACTAAACCTAATTAAAAATGAAATTTCCGTTAAACATAAACTTGAAACGCATAAAGAAAACGAAAATTTGGGTGATTTGATAGTATCTGACGGATTTTCTTGTAGAATGAAACATGTCTTTTACAGGTATATTGCAGTGTCTGAACGGTACATTTCTTCTTTTTCGGACTAGGTCTAGAATTTCTTTTAAATTTCTAGTACGTTAGTACATTTTATGAAAATCCAGTAGGCCTACCTTTTCCCTAGAGTTACATGACGAATTTTATTAATTTTATTATTTAAAATTTTAAAAATAATTTTACATTTTGTTTCTATTGTTCTTATGTGTTCGTTTTTTTTGCTAGTTGTTTTACGTCGCACCGACACAGATAGGTCTCACTGCGACGATGGGACAGGAAAGGGCTAAGAGTGGGAAGGAACCGGCCGTGGCCTTAATTAAGGTACAGTCCCAGCATTTGCCTGGTGTGAAAATGGGAAACCACGGAAAACAATTTTCAGGGCTGCCGACAGTGCGGTTCGAACCTACTATCTTCCGAATACTGGATACTGGCCGCACTTAAGCGACTGCAGCTATCGAGCTCGGTGTATGTGTTCGTCTGCATAGCTGGTGAATCCCCTGCTGTTTATGTTATCCTCCATACATCACTGTGTGACCGTTTGGTTTTTTCCCCACATGATTCTCTCGCTTTGTCTTTCAAAATAATGTATTTACATGGTGTCCCAGGAGCAATGGTCATTATTCAGGAATATGACAGGAAATATAATTTGAAGCAAAAATCTTCATATAGACAATATATGCCCTGTTTCGAATGATTTCCGAGATAGGAAACTTTAATGTACATTTGTTTTTGGGCCAGTGGCGCGCACGTATCTGTCGTACCCACCCAACCTCTTTGACCTTCTGTCTCATTCTGGGACACTCTTTATATGTGAATAATATTTCAACTCATAAAGCTTTGTAGAGTTGATTTTCAACTACAATCATAAGTGACAGTACGTGGAAATATTATTAAACTGATACCCGAATATCGTGAAGAGACTATTAGCAAGAACTCAGTAAAAATGTTTACACTGGCTGAATTTTCAACGGTAAACTTGTATGCCTCATTGTAGCGCGTCCATTGGCTTTTGGAGTTTGCCTATAACCGCATAACCCTTTTGGAGCTGTTTGAGGATCCAAGCAACCTAAGTGCTTAAGACTATACAGACAATTCTGAAAGCTTTGTTATTATCTAGAATTAAGTTTTTAAGACCCTAGGATAATATGTAACGGGAAGGAACTGGACAGCGAGGGGATAACAGTAAGGGTGACAAAAGATTGGGACGACCTGCCTTGCGACCAGAGAAGTGTATAATACAGGAAACATATCAACGGACGCAAAGCTCAGGTTTTAAAAAGCAATAGTGAGAAACATGGTACTGAACGTGGTCGAGACAATGACACTAGGAAGGCATGTGGCAAATCAACTGGAGGAAGAAGAAAGGAAAATCCTGAGGAAGATACTGGAACCAAAAACAAAGAAGAAGAGTTGAAAGATGGGAACGAAGGTCAAGGGATGAACTGTACCGGAAGATGAGGGCAATCTTCGAAGAGATAAGACTCAAAAGAGCAAGATTGTAAGCGAGATGGACCTGGATAGTATGGGAGACAACAGCTAAGACGGGAACGAAGTGGGTTATGTGGACTGAGATGGGGATCAAGGTGGAAGGCACAGAGAACTGGAGAAACCAATATGCTAGAGCTCAGCGACAGAGAAAGCTACAGCATAGAGAAGTACCAACGGGTGAGACAACAGAAGAGGATATTATCAGCTGAAGAACGGGACAGAAGGGAGAAAGGAAGGAAAGAAGGAGACGACGAAGAGGTTCTGGAAGAAAAAGAAGAAAATGCAAACCATAACAAAGCTACCCTTGTCCTTCAGAGGCCGTAACAAATGAAGGTAGAGAAGAAGAAAAAGAATGCCCACACTTGTGTACGAAGTGTAACAATAAATAAATAAATAAATAAATAAATAAATAAATAAATAAATAAATAAATAAATAAATAAATAAATAAATAAATAAATAAATAAATAAATAAATAAATAAGGGTACCGCCTCCAATCCCTGAAATGCACAGAAAAATTATCTAATATTGCGGCAGACCTCAGGAAAAGAAGAGGCTTCCAGAAACCAGATTAACCGAGCTTGATAGCTGCAGTCGCTTAAGTGCGGCCAGTATCCAGTCATCGGGAGATAGTGGGTTCGAGCTCCACTGTCGGCAAATGCCGGGACTGTACCTTAATTAAGGCCATGGCCGCTTCCTTCCAATTCCTAGACCTTTCCTATCCCATCGTCGCCGTAAGTCCTATCTGTGTCGGTGCGACGCAAAAAAAAAAAAAAAAAAAAGAAACAGATTAACCCACCAAATTCTTGAGAGAGTTGATAAATTGAAGAATTTCCCTTGGATATAACAAACAAAAGCGGACATGAAGAACGCACAAATTCAACCTGAAGAAATTTTGAATCGAAATATATACAGAAAGAAAATTGACAACTCGGAAGTTACTCCAGAGAATGAAGTACCAAAAGGAGCAGGTCCCAAGTGGACGGAAGAAAGGAAGGTGATCTTTAGTGAACAGATGAAAGCATCCTGGATCCCCCGCAAACGGAATCATAATAAAGCTTCGTGTGTTCCGAAAGGGACCATTCACGCATAATAAATAAATAAATAAATAAATAAATAAATAAATAAATAAATAAATAAATAAATAAATAAATGTCTACACTGAATTGAGTTTGTCCTTGAAAAACACAACAGACGGGATATTTGAAATACCTCACCCTTTATAAGGAATAAGTTATTAACTACACTTACGGGTGGCATAAAGCTTTCATCGGCGGATATTATTTAAATCAGCGCTGCGAAACTGGACTGGAGAAGAAACCTTGAAATTCTTCCAGTGAAGCCACGTCATGTCAGCTCGAGAGAACGAACAGTGGTCGACATTGACTGGGACAAAACCAGTTCATTATACCGAGGAGTGTTATAATGTTCATACACACAACAACAACGTTTCTGTTCGTGACATCACGACACTGAGGTAGAAAATGCTGACGAGTGACCAACCCAAGTGGATGGGAAAATAGCTCCGAAGGTGGAATTTGTTTACGTGGAAGTCCATCAAATAAACGGTCAATTCAGCCGCCTACGTACAATTGAATGTCTCCCCGAAAAATGTTTCACGAGACAAATAAATAAATAAATAAATAAATAAATAAATAAATAAATAAATAAATAAATAAATAAATAAATAAATAAATAAATAAATAAATAAATTTACAAATGGCTTAACGTCGCACCGACACAGAGAGGTCTTATGGGATAGGAAAGGGCTAGGAGTGGGAAGGAAGCGACCGTGGACTTAAATATGGTACAGCCTTGTGTGAAAATGGGAAACCACGGAAAACCATCTTAAAGTATCTGATTTGTTGATTCTAAATACACTTCAGTTTGAGTTACAATGGGGGGAGTGGGTTAAATATTATGTCATTTTTGTGGACGTATTTTATGGTTGCCCCTGATAGCAGAAACTGATACTAGAAGAAAGAGACGAGGCAAACAGTGAACAAGTTATCAAAGCGTAAACATGAGGAAACAGAGATTCACAAAAATTTTCAAATTTAAAAGGATTAAGGTCGTATATTAGATTATCTACGATATTGTGGATATAACTGCAGTGTATACATTTAAATGTGAAATGAAGATCCCCACGAACCTACTACGCTGGCGTAGCAGGGGGAGAGGTGATACTCCCACGTGGCGTGTCCCAGGTGGCGGATAGGGGGTCCTAATCGGCTTGCTGGCGGACTTGAGCGAAATAAAATAGCTCTCGCGGACCTAACACACATCCTCCTGTGGGTGGGGGACGCAGGCGAAGAATACACCCACGGTATCCCCTGCCTGTCGTAAGAGGCGACTAAAAGGGGCGACCAAGGGATGATCGAAATAGAACCATAAGACTACTTGTAATTAGTACCACCACGCGGGGAACACAATGGGCCGCTTTTACTTGAGGTAGTACCACTATGTTAGGTACACAATAGGTTTGTGATTAGTAGGGACAGTGTGTGCATCAGGGTGAGTTTTACAGTACCTGTGATTAGAACCACTCTATGAGCGGTAGCATGGATCTGCCTTGCTATGATTAGTACCCACTATGTGAGGAACACCATAGGTTTGCGTTGCCTGTAAATGGCGCCGCAATGTGATAAACACCATAGGTCACACGCGCGCATTACACTACCTGTGAATACTACCATAATGTGTGGTACACCGCGAGTCTGCACTACTTCTGATTAGTACCGCAACATGACAAATACCGTGGTTCTACTTTCCTAGCGATAAGTACCTTTACGAGGGGCCGTTGACCTGGGTTTTGGACCCGTTTAGATCACAAACATCGATTGAGGATTGTGCTTTAGAAGGAGTCCCTTGGTCAGTATATTTTATTTTCAAAATCTTCCTCCACTCGGAGGCTGCCAAAGAAAAGAATACACAAGCATTTTCATTTTAAAAAGTCAATTAAGTCTCAGTCTGGCGAATATAAGTGGTGTCTGAGTATCAAAAGAGAACCCCTGAGCACTTTCAGCCCCCAGTCGATGAACTCCTTGGTACTGATGTTAAAGGTCTTAATCAGTTCTGTCGTCTTCTTAGGGACTGTCCCTCTCGCACCGATCATGAGACACCTCACTTCTATGTCGTCCAGTTCGTATTTATTCTTATAATACGGAACTGTAGGCAGGTAGACAGACTTCTTTACTCGGTCCACTTCGGAGTGTCGTACGATAGTTTATGGAAATGTGGGGCATTGCGGATCGGATCCACTGATTGTTTTAAATTCATATCCATCCATTCATTCCTCGTCATCACGTTTTGAATTCTGGTCAGTGGATGATAGATGTTAGGCCTATTTAAACAAGCATCATCATCATCATCGTCATCATCATCTGGAGGGCGTTGAGGATAATTCAAGAGGTCCGCAATAATAATGTACATAAGTTGTAAGTATTTGAAGAGCGAATTGTTATTGTAGACACAATTCATAGACCATTATACTAAATATGTCTTCACTGTTGTGTAACTTACAGTATAAGTAACTCTTAATTTAGCCGAAAGATAGTACAAGTTAGCTGCGGAAAAAGAAGAAATACTACAAGGCAGTGATGTAATTCTTAGACACTTGGAATTGCTAGCATCCACACGAGACCATATTTTCCGCCTCTGGTTGAGAAAATCTCGTGGATCAGAAATTCCTTCTTTGAAACTGAACATGAATTGCCCTCCCTTGAGGAAGATCAACTAGCCGAAATATCTTGGCAGAGAAAAAGTGAACATTAAATTGAAGTATGGCATGGGTGGAGAATTAGATAGTGTGGCATATTTAGCTCCAGAAAGTTCCATGAATGTATCACAACTCCACGTCTCTGATCGACTTTTGGCTCCATGACATCCCCTATACCCTAACATTTTACGCCCCACTAACTACTTTTTTTATTATTATTATTATTATTATTATTATTATTATTATTATTATTATTATATTTGCCTTTATTTGTAGTGGCAAAGTTAGGACTCAGAGACGCCGAGGTGCCTAAATTTTGTCTCGCAGGAGTTCTTCTACGTGCCAGTAAATCTACCGACACGACACTGACGTATTTGAGCACGTTTGAGTACCACCGGAGTGGCTGAGCCAGGATCGAACCAGCCAAGTGGGCGTTGCAAGGCCAGCGCCTCAACCGTCTGAGCCACTCAGCCCGGCGCTTTTAAAAGCAGGAAGGATCATAATATGTAGATAAAGTTTGAATTCAAGAGGAGAAATTGGGGCAAATATTAGTTGATGGGACGTGAAGTAAGGAACTGAAATAATTTATCAAGAGAAATGTTCGATTAATTTCTAAGTTCTCTGAAAATATTTACGAAAAGTCAGGTAAACAAATGATAGGAAATCTACCACCTGCGCGACAGCAGATCATTGATGGCTGATAGAGACTCTTCTGAAATCTATTGCTACATGTCAGTAGATATGACTGCTGAAAACACTGGGGTGGACGAATTCACCATAAGAAGGTTCCAGTTTCATTAATATTGACAACGCTGTCACATGAGCAAGCAAAACCAATGGTTTATTTTCCCATGATGACGCCAAACCTCTGAATGTCGGCAATACACTTTCTAGCAGGCGAATTAAACTAGTTGAAGTCTCCTTTGAGAGAGATATATTACCTTGTTAATATTTCCTCTGAGACTGTCCGTCTCTCGGAAGTCTCACATTAGTTACGTTGGTACCACTGGAGCGGTCAGTCGATTCTTGTAATCTAATACCTACGTACCTGTTCTTCGTAGAGAGAGGCAAGGAAGACATGCTTTGCTGATCAGGCGAGTTGTTGGCCTACAGCCAAGAGCGCTTCGCATTCACTCAAAGGAATGGCATTACTACGACTGATAATATTCCTGATCAAAATTTCTCTAGACTTCTGCATCATTTCCGTGTCGAAGGTATTGACAACTTAGGTCTACGTCTGGTTCTAAACAAACTGTGCACTATAACTGAATCCATGAGTTGGAAAACCAGTCATCTCCACTTTCTTTACGACATCTAGTTTTTTTTTCAAGTTGCTTTGCGTCGCACCGACACAGATAGGCGACGATGGGATAGGAAAGGGCTAGGAGTGGGAAGAAACCCGCCTTGGCCTTAATTAAGGTACAGGCCCAGCATTTGCATGGTGTGAAAATGGAAAAGCACGGAAAACCATCTTAAGGGGTGCCGACAGTGGGGTCCGAACCCACTATCTCCCGAATGCAATCTCACAGCTGCGCGCTCCTAATCGCATGGCCTACTCGTTCGGTCGTATCGTGAAGTTTTACTTGCATTCGGACCCCACTGGTGGCAGCCGTGAAGATGGTTTTCCGTTGTTGCCCATTTTCAGGCAAATCCTGGGAATGTACCTTAATTAAGGCCACGCCCGCTTCCTTCCCATTTACTAGCCATTTCTTATCCCATCGTCGGAATAAGATCTATCTGTGTCTCGACATCATCCCAAATGTGCTCAATAGGATTGAGATCGGGTGACTTTGGGGGCGAGGTGAGCATCCTCATGTCCGTGGCTGTTCATTGGACCAATTAGTAACCGGTGTTTTATCTTGCTGTAAGTCTCTATAGGGGTGTTGTAGGGGAACATATTCCTGTATCGTTCGCCGAAGAGAGACACTGCCAAATGTTCTAGGGTCCCATCTGTACGTCCCTGAATTGTTAAATTCAGATGGCCTACCACAGCGCCATTTCGCCAAAACGCAGGTAATTCAGTTACTTATCGGTACAATGTACAGGCGAAATTGTATTTATTAAGAAAATATCCTATTTGGCTTCCTCGTCTGTAATTCCATGCAGCCCACTATGAAAGCAAGTCTTGGTCAAGTAGTGTCCCAGTTTAGCCGACTAATTGCCTTCTCGTATTTGTGACATTTGAGTATTCAAAGATGTTTTGCATTTCTGGTCCTTTGTTCTCGTAATGAGAAGCAGTGTTCACTATCTTATCTACGGCGTATAAACCAGTCATAAATAGTAAGGAATGTACTTTAAAGTGGCAGAAAGAAATGCAGGTACAATACTACAAATAATGGTGAAAGCAACGTATCTTTCAACGGTAGGGGTGACCAGTTAACCAGAGAAACAAGAAGGTCGTTTGGGAAGGAGGAGTAAATATCCTTCTTTGGGTAATTTTTTAGCCAATGTTACTCAACTTTAGGATCTTAAACATCGATAAAGTGTGCGAGGAGACAACGGAATGGGAGAGGCCGTATCAATTGGCTGCATTTTAACGACGCGTTGAAGACTCACTTCTCAGGGAAAATCTACAGCATTATGGCATCTTGTATGGCCAGTAGTAGCTGAAGGGGTTTGTAACGAACATTATTATTATTATTATTATTATTATTATTATTATTAAACTTCGCTAATCTGCCAACTAGGGATCACGATAAGCCTCACTTTACATTCTGCCATTTGTTCATTTTTCGTTTGATCCACATCGTCTTCATTAGCTCAATGTGTTTAGCACGACGTTCTTCTGTCCATTTAGCACCAGTTGACCGTTTTTCGTCCCGGAAAGTCCCAAAAGTCTTGATGGCTGCTTTGAAAAGATTTCGGTCTTCTGCATCTTCTGCTTGCAAGTCCAGTTCTTTAAGATCTTTCTTGACATTAACGTACCATGACATTGCCGTTTTTGGTTTTGAGTCAAATTATTATTATTATTATTATTATTATTATTATTATTATTATTATTATTATTATTATTATTATTATTATTTAACAGTGATCAAACCTGAAGCTTTTTATGCCTCGAAAACGCTCAATTTATATCATAACAATTTAAAGTAACAATTACAGATTAAAGAAAGGAAAAATTTTGAGAAAAATCTGAGAGCCAAGAATTAAAAATGGAATATATCACCCCAAACCCAACTCGGAAATATATTCAAAAATACCTAAACTTACTGATACAATGAGACGGCGGCGAATTAAATTTACAAGCTATTTGAAAATAATGAATAACAATAAACTTACTTATCGAATACACAATCTTTTGCAAATCAAACGTACGAGATCAGAATGGTATAAGCAAGTAGAGAAACACCTCACTGAATTAGGATCATCAAATCTGGTCGGTGGAACAGAAATTACAACAATGCATGAAAATGAAAAACTATCGGGCAAGAAGGAAAGCTCATCAAATGTTGATTCCGTGTGGTCCTAAGTGACCTATTCGCGCAGAAGAATTAGTCCTCGATACTGCCATCTGTAGGCCATGTTTACACAGTCTACCTGCCCTTCCCTTTGCGAGATGTTCCGTGGCTTGGCCAATAGCTTTTCGGGTGCATCCCTCACTCCCGAAACCTTCTTCCTAAATGTTGTTCAGTCCTGTATCTCTTCTTTCTAGATACCCACTTCTGCTGTGTCTTTGTACACCCACTGTTATTTTGTGCATGAATACGGGCAGTATATCCACAGTGTTTTTTTCATAGAGATTTAGGACCGGTACTGCTCGCCAGCATTCGTTACAAATAGCTCAGATAACTCGTCTCGATATGTCTGTCGTAGGCCTACTCATATTGTTTTGCCTGCCCTTTTCAATCGTTTTATGAACAATTAATAAGAAGCACCTTATTGTATGCTGCAGTTCGTAGTCAGAATTCATCCATTCTGATGTCATCATGTCGTCTGTTTAGTAAAAGACTATCCATTATTCGCTTTTTTATCCTGCAGTTCTTATTGTAAAGCTTGGTACTGTGTCGTAGAAGGCAGTGGTAGTTTTAACTGCATTTCTTCTATATAGAACGGTTGTCTAGTTGTCTAGTGTGGCTAGGATAAGTGTTTCCAGATAATGTCTAAGACGTTTGTCATGATGGGGTCTGTTTGTACGTAGACTTTTTTTCCTCGTAGAAGCATGTAAGTTATTAGAAACGCCCTGTCATCTCTTGAATATGTTTAGAGGTTAGGAGAGGTCAGAGAACCAAGGACTATCTACCAGGGAATAGTATTCTTCTATGATCAGAGGAAGTGTATACTCTCTGGCTTGACAGGTATTAATCAAACATGGCTGAATGCAATGGCATTACTAAGGATGGAAATCACATACCGTATATCAGAATATTAATGAAAGTGTTGGTCGCTTAGCAACCTGTTAAGTACAGAATGTATTGCGGGTTAGGGTAAGCCTTCGCCTGCAATTATTGGAGTGATCATGATCATTTAAGGACTTGATTTTATGATTACTCAAAGTTGGCTGAACTTAGAGACCTATCAGTGTCTCGTGATTCACCGACAGGTAATTCCCGAGAGAATAAAACAGAAATGAAGTATATCACTCCAGCAAAACGGACGGATCTGAGAAATTTGTTTTTAGTTTTGTAGTCTACTCACGTATAAAGGGTATCAATGGCATCTAGAAACATTTTTGCAGAGCTAGTGGCTCCGCGGTTTGGGTAACATCTTACATTCAGGAGAGAGTTGGCTCGAACCCCAGTGCCGGAAGTCCTGAAGATGGTTTTCTGTGGTTATTCATTTCCGCACCACATATGCTCGGGCTGTACCTCAATTAAGGCCACGGTCAATTCTTTTCCACTCCTACCCCTTTCCTATCTCAACGTCGCCATAAGACCAATATGTGTCGGTGTGACGTAAAGTAAAAAAACATGGAGAAAACTTCTTTAGACATTAAAAGGTGGAACAAATTGTCAGTGGCCTAAACCATCAATTATGGACCTTTTTATCGATGGACAATATTTTTTTAACAAACCGTCCTAGAATCACTGAAAGACTAAATAGACCGTGAGCTTGCATCCGGGAGAGAGTGGATTCGAATCCCACTGTCATCAGCCCTGAAGATGGCTTTTCTTCTCCCATCGTCGTCATAAGACCTATCTGTGTCAGTACGACGTAAAGCCACTAGCAAAAAAAAAAGTTTCTTCTGATGTGGCGCTGGTTTCATTTTCGAATTCACCATCACTCTTGCCATTACCTGCCGAAGAACAGGAGGCAATCATTTCTTAATCTGCCATTATACCGTAGCCTGAATTAAAGTCATTTTTCAACCAGTCATTTACGTCGTTCTTATCTACGTCTGAGCATCCGGAAATACGTGCAAATGTGTCAAGGAACTCAGAAGTTTCCACAACTTCACAAACCTCAGGGATAGATGCACAGATAGAAGACCATGATTGTCATTTCACTAACTTGATCCCATACAGATGCGATCATATAAATAATGCCATTCATATTTTTTATTTTCAATACCGAAATTACACCATTATTTAATCAGCTTACTGACCAGCTGCTTCCTGTAAAACTGCTTGTTGTTTTCCAATTCACCCTGGTCCATTCGTTGCAACAAGGCTGTTACATTAGGTCCTTAAACATCCTTGGCGAAAAACACATTCAAGAAGAGTCGACCCCGTAAAAGAAATACTGTACAAGTAAAAACAAATTTTTATAATTTTCGATCCGGATAAGCGGGAGATTCGGATTAATGAGGGCCGGATAAACGAGGTTATTGTGTATTTATTATTATTATTATTATTATTATTATTATTATTATTATTATTATTCTTTCTTTCTTTCTTTCTTTCTTAATCCCTTCACCGTCCAGGGTTGGTTTTTCTCTCGGACCAGCGTTGCCAACCGTACGATCTGGATCGTATATGTACGATAATTCGATGCTGTGTACTATTGTAGGATCCTAGAACGTATCGTAAATTTTGTCTTGTTTTCCCTTAAAATGCGTAGATTTTTGTTACTTCTTTTATTCGTGCAAGTTAAGAGAGGGAGAGGCTTTTAGAATAATGAGATTCTCAAAGGAAATTTATGTACCAAGAATGGGCTCTTTCGTTTCCGAGTTACCTCACGGTATCACGCCTGTACTGTAATCAGTAGATCATAGCATTCGCCTTCAGTAGATTGAGGATGACTGGAGGAAATTACCCTTTGGCAATATCAACGGTGATATGACCGGCTCCATGGCTAAATGGTTGCGTGCTGGCCTTTGGTCACAGGGGTCCCAGGTTCGATTCCCGGCAGGGTCGGGAATTTTAACCTTAATTGGTTAATTTTTGTGACACGGGGGTGGGTGTGTGTGTGTGTGTGTGTCGTCTTCATCATCATTTTATCCTCATCACGACGCGCAGGTCGCCTACGGGAGTCAAATCAAAAGACCTGCACCTGGCGAGCCGAACATGTCCTCAGACACTCGCGGCACTAAAAGCCATTCGCCATTTCATTTTCAACGATGATATTAAAGCCTGCTCTGATGTAGATTAATTGTGGGCTAAGTTACAGGAGGTGAAAAACACATTTGGTGAATGTGAGTTTCCCTGCACTTGCAGAATTTTCACTTTGTTTCTTCACCCCATCACTCGAACGCTGATTGTAAAAGAATAATTAACAAAATTAATCTCAATGAAGTCAAAATCAGGAATAGGCTAATTATTTCCATAGAGAATATATTAATGGTTATTTTAAGTTGCACGTTTCTCTCTTTAAAAAAATACGATTTTTGGGGGGTTATTGAACGATCCTGACCATCTCGGAGGTTGGTAACGCTGCCTTGGAATCAGAGAAGGATGCCACATCTACCGCCTCAAGGGCAGTGTTCTGGAGCGTGAGACTTTGGGCCGGGGATACAACTGGACAGGGAGACCAGTACCTCGCCCAGGCGGCTTCACCTGCTCTGCTGAACAGGGGCCTTGTGGGAAGATCGAAGGGACAGACAAGGAAGAGGAAAGGAAGTGGCCGTGGCCTCAAGTTAGATACCATCCCGGCATTTGCCTGGAGAAGTGGGAAACCACGGAGAACCACTTCCAGGATGGACGAGGTGGATATCGACCCCCCCCCCCTTCTACTCAGTTGACGTCACGAGGCTGAGTGGACTCAGATCTCGTACCACTTTTCAAATTTCAAGGCAGAGCCGGGAATCGAACTCGGCCCTCGGGGGGTGGCTGCTAATCACACTAACCAGTACACCACAGAGTCCGTTACTTCTAACCGATGTAATTAAATTTATATTAAATTATCCATATGTTTAACATTTAATTTGAGGGGGGCCCGAATTTTTATTTTGGCAGGCGGGTCCGTATCACATACGTTATGTCCCTGCACTGTCCATTAGCTTAAAGAAGTCTTAAAAGAGGCATGATAATGCCGGAAACATTGTTAGATCCGTGCTGCTGACTGCTCAGAGATTCGATCACATAGCCTTGAGCATGTCTTAACTAGCTGCGCTACGTAGTCGACCTTGTTTTCTCTCACTGCAGCACGATTTTGGTAGCTTGTGAATGATTTCATCTTCACTGACCTGGGATACCTTATCTGACGTTCAATACTTTCAACTTTCTTTCCATATGAATATCAGTTCTATCTAGCGAATGTTAATTGTTATACTGAACTTTCTGAATTTTTATTCTATAGATAAAGGTATTTTTTTTTAATGTTGGAAACACTCACCCAGAACGCTGAGACTTAAGCCGCTCCCCGGCCTTCTGTAAACCGTCATCTTGCGATAGATAAAGTTCTGAAGCTTTATTCACCAGATGCCGTTATTGCACTTCTCCCCTTCCTCCTCAAGATTACGTCACCTCAGTACGAAAACAAAACACTCTCACAAAATCACACGGTCTTTATAAAAAAACGCTACATTTTTAATCACCCAGGTTTTTCGATGAACTTTGTGTGGAACGGAAATATATAGTCACAAGGTCAGAAATCCTTGCGAATGAGTACCATAATGAATTATTCCTTTTTTTATGTCAGCAAATATAACAACATACTTTGCATTCACCGGAAACTTCCTCTCCTGACTGATTCAAAATTGATATAACGTCACATTTCACTCTAAACAGATCACACTGGAACATCCAGAATTACGTTAACTAAATGTTCGAAATTTTGAAATCATTGTCCAATAATATATTTAAAACGAGTTTCACTAGTTCACTCTAAGCGCTGTATTTCAACAGAGGATTCGATATATAAAAATCGTTATTCAGTACAATAGTTACTAACACTTTTTATTATGAGGGCACAGTATGATTTAAAAAAACAGGAACTTCACTTTTATTTTATTAATCCACTGCTTTGTATCAGGTAAATTCTTAAACAGTCCAACACAAACACAGTCGCTCATTCTCACGAACTTTTATATCATGCCCAAAACAGTCATTCGTTTTTTGCCCCAAAGATTAGACTTGTACAGGCATCAATCGCATGGTCTTCAGTCATTTATTTCACCACGGAACGTAGAGATGTATATTTTGTTTGTTTTCAAATTCAAAATTCCTAAGAACACAAACACGATCTCAGAATGAATGATAAAGGTATGGAAAACAATTCGTTTTTATGAAAGATTAATCAGCGATGAACACCCGTTCGTTTTAAAATAAATCCACTATAGTCTTGGTATATCTGACATGCACCGTGTTGTAATCTGCGGGGGTGTTTGAACGTACGGCCGACCTGTGCGCCCGCACAGACGAAAGCGCTGCCTCGACTGGTCACAGCAGTAGCAGTGGGTAGAAGCCAACAGACAGCGCGCCTAGCCTCATACCTACCCACTCAGGTCCACTCGCCCACCGAGTTATCCGCCCACCTGTTCTCCCAAACAAACATTTGCCTGCCTATGTAGATGGGAAAGAAGGTAGGGAAGAAAGAAACAGAAAGAGATAATAGAAAGAAAGACTCTTGTATCCACAACACGATTGTTATCCATGCAGTAACGGATGGATGAATCACTGACTTCATTCAAGGACGTTGGACGATTTGAATCGCTTTTATTTTTTGTGCAGAATTGTTGTCACGATTGCCCTCAATCATTCTGCTCCACCAAGACCAATTTAATGCAAATAAAGTAATAGTAGTATGTTCCTCCGAACCATCAATGAAACACGAGAACAAAATTGTGAGAACATAGAGCGATTTTCTTCACAAGCACCTCTTTTTGAGATTTGTTCCCGTGATGTACACAGACCACAGAGTACAAACACATATGTTTTGTAATAATGATACATACCGTATATTGAAGAAGGTAAATCTTATAAAAGAGGCGCACAAACGAACGGCACTGACAAAGCTGATGGGCTTTATATCTTTCGGAGATGAAGAGGAGCTGGAATTTTGTCCCGCAGAAGTTCTGTTACGTCAGCACCACTCAGCCGGGTAACCACAGCCTTGCGCTGAATTTTAACAAAGTCTAAGAATTCTTTCTGAACAATGTGATCGGATAACAAATACAGGGCGAACAAATTGCAAAACTTGAATTCTGTTTAACAAAATTTGATTTTTGTTTTTGTACCGTGTTTACAAAGCACACTGTGGCTTGTAGCATGGACAAGAAAAGATATCTTTGATCTTGGCTCTGACAATTTGAGACTGATTTGATATATGGTTGATGCTAGTAATACCATTCGTTATGCAAGCAGTCCCTGCTGTGAATGGTCACAGAGGCATTGGCGTGTACATTTCAGGGTCCTTCGTAGACTGATGAGAAGCTTCTTCTTCTTCTTCTTCTTCTTCTTCTTCTTCTTCTTGCTGACTGAGGAAAGCAACGGGAAATTATCTCACTTCACCTCTTTAATGACACAAGGCTATCTATGACAGTTGACTGTAGCGCTGTTGTGTATCTAGCCAGTATTCAGGCTGAAATACATCTCATGACGAATTCTTCTTCCCGGCCTTTACTCCCACTTTCTTCGAGTCAGCAGGTCAGTGGATTCGGCCCAGTTTTATGGGCGAATGACCTTCCAGACATCAGCCATATGTGAAGAGATTTAATCACTTTTGTATTTTTCTGTGGCGAGCGTTTTGTTGTATGTTGTATGTATTGAGACGAATGAAACATCCAGTCCAGAGATCAGAGGAATGAACCATAAGCAGTTAAAATTCTCGACCTGACCAGGATTCGACCTAGGGACAATCTCAACTGCAGCCTACTATTCAGCCAAGAAGGCAGATTTTTAAAAAATATTTCGTTTGGTTCATCTATGGACCACCTTTGACAATCTTTGCAGTATTCTTAGCCTTCTCTGCCTTCACTCTCTCCCAGTATATTACTATTATTATTATTATGATGCTTGTGATGGCCTAGCTGTTGTCGTTGTTTGGCTCTTCTGGGGTTCTTGGTGGTGCTACCTTAAGCCTTTTTGTTAGCCTCTACTGTTTCCTGGTCTAATTGTGGATAGCTTCTGTAAGGGATGTTAGGAAGGATGCGTTTCCGATATTTAAAAATTAACTCCTGTTAGTTAATGCGTATTCATTAACATTAAGTTCTGGGAGATCGTTGTATCCAGTGGCCTTATAAAACAGCCTGTGGGAGTCCATTCTGTACAGGTGTCCGTAGAAAGCCAGCCGTCTTCTTCTGATTGCACCTGCAAAGTTTTCTTGGTGTTGTTAGAGTTCACGGTTTGGTTTGTACCATCGCCTATCTGACCTCCGTTGGTCAACTCTTGCTCTTTTCCAACCCCGACGGTATTAGAGCATTCGAGGCCTAGGGAGGCTTTCATTTTCACGCCCTTCGTGCCCCTTGTCTTCCTTTGGCCGATACCTTCGTTTTACGAAGTGTTGGATCCCTTCCATTTTTTTCTGTCTGATTAGTGTTATATAGAGGATGGTTGTCTAGTTGTACTTCCTCTTAAAACAATAATCACCACCATCATTACCACCTTCCATATGGTGGTAGTATCCTTGGACATTTATTTCCCAGGAACTTATTTTCTTGTACATCGAGGGCTCTTTAGCGCAGAGGACTGATGATCTGACTACTACGTTATAGTGTCTTAATTTTATATCCATCGATAGTTATTATTATTATTAGAGCCCGGATGTTTCGGCCTTAACATGTTAGAATCCAAACTTACTGAAGGGAGTAACAAGTATATTCTAGCCTGCACACCAGATCTGCTGTGAGGTTTGCATAACTATTAAGGGTACCGCCTATTAGAACCCCTAGAAGTTATGTTACTCTCACTATATTACGGATGAGCGGCCTAGACCAGTGTTGCCAACTTGGCGGATTTTCCGCTAAATTTGGCGGAGTTAGAAGACTGTCGGCGGAGAAATATATCATTTAGCGGACAGCGGTTTTTTTTGGCGGAATTTTAGATTTATTATAGCGGAATTTAGTGTTATATCCATTATACGTTTTTTTAAAAAAATTTGTACTCCAGTCTGTCTCCGAGCTATTCCGTATTTCTTGTCAGGAGCTAGCAGTCACATGAGGAAAACACGTTATTTGGAATTGATGTTTTGAGATCATGGTATCATAAATTTGTAATGCGTGGGGAAAGGTTACTTATCTCTTAGTTGATGAATGTCGACAGATAATGAAACTGTGAGAGTAGCATTTATATTTACGCTATGAAGGAAGACCATCCCTAGCCTGTTCTGTTGTAACCCTTGAGGGAGGGGATTCACCTAGTTTGCACCCGGCACTAAGCCGCCTACAAGTTTTAGCTCTCCGGATCGCAGGGAGGGTGTTAATTCCAGTGAAACTCACAGATCTGGTGAGTGCAGACATTTACATTTATTGTTATTATTCTTTATTATTATTATTATTATTATTATTATTATTATTATTATTATTATTATTATTATTATTATTATTATTATTATTATTATTGCTCATTATTTGAGATCGGATTTCTTGGCGGAATTTTAGCGGATTATTAGTAGTATTTAGCGGAACTTGAAAATATAAGTTGGCAACACTTGCCTAGACAATACTTCCTACAAGCCAAATTAGTTTGCATTCCAACCTATTACTGCCTAAACATGCGTGCTATTATTATTATTATTATTATTATTATTATTATTATTATTATTATTATTATTATTATTATTATTATTCGTGATAATCGTTGAATGTTGTTCAAAACTGTCAGCCCTGCCGAGCATTTTCCGATAGAGAAGGGGTGAAAGGAAAAAATCTATCTATTTGAGGAATGAAAGATTACTGTGTTAGAACTGGCAGATGGCTTTTTCTTCTTATCCCTAAAAATGCAGATCCACATTCGCAACAACTTCTTCATGGTCCACTTTGGAGGAGAACAAATAATGTTTCGTATGTGTAAAAGACCTGGCGAAATTAAGTGGAAGTACTCCCGAAGGGAAATTTCCCAACGTTTATCGCGGAACAAACAAAGCGTGCTTTAAGAAGAAAAAAAGAAAGGTGTGTTTGCACATGCTAAAACTTCACAGAAGTTTGTAGGTAATCTCTTTGCTAAGTGGGTGGTGTCGGTCTTTGCGCTTTCAAAGAACAGGCTCAGTCAGGTAAGGCGCATTGTTCCAGGATAAGCTCACCTGTGGTTGGGTTCTTATGTAATATCATGCATCATCACCCGTTTCACTGACAGTAAATAGCAGAACTCAGCTGATAGGACACGTGCTATGAGGAGGAGCACATTCTGCGACGAAGACTCTTCAAAAAATAACCTAAGTACCACAATGTAAATTAAAAACAACACCAAAATTAATCATTACAACATTGTCAGAATGTCTTATGGTCTTTCAAAAATGTGCACTCGCTAAGTTAGAGCAAAAGAGAGAGAGAGAGAGAGAGAGAGAGAGAGAGAAATTCTCTACAACATGCTTGGCCCAACTATAAAAGCCGGATCTGCATAAGAAGATACAGACAAGAAATCTATCAGAGAAGATCACGTACACAAAGCACAAACGACTCTCGATGGACAAATCTAATTTTTAGCAATTTTGACGAAAATTATTCTTGTTATTTTAACATCGAGAAACAACGACGAGAAGATGCAAAATAAGACCTTTTCAGAACAAATATCGCGAATTTTTGGAATTTCCCAGATGAGAAATGGACAGGTGATGCAAAGTGGCCCGATCCGATGAACGAAAATTGAATGAAACTTATCGTGGTCCCTAGTAGACCGATCAGCGAATAATAAATAATAAGAAGTTAGAAGTAACAGATGTGAAAGTAGCGAGAATGATTGCTGGTACAATCAGCTGGGAACAATGGCAGGAGGATGCTCGAAATGAGGAGATAATGGTCTGTGAGGAATACACTTGATGGATGAAATTGTACGTATAAACCGGCTTATTTAATTGTGTGGAACTAAACGAGCTCACAGAGTTAGTTACAAATAGAGGCTTGCAGACTGAAGAATGGAAGGCATAATATACTTCAATGAACATGTATTATGAATAATAATAATAGTAATAATAATAATAGCCGATGTGAGTGAATCAAACGGGTGGTATTTGAAGGTGAACAAATTACACCAGCCTCCTGTCGGTAAATTTGCTGGCATGAAGAATAACTCGTGCATGGCAAAATTCTGATACCTTTCTGCATCTCCATAAACCGTAAATATAGTTAGTGTGGCATAAAACCATTATTATTATTATTATTATTATTATTATTATTATTATTATGAAAAAAATGAAATAGCGTATGGCTTTTAGTGCCGGGAGATCCCAGGACGGGTTCGGCTCGCCAGGTGCAGGTCTTTTGATTTGACTCCCGTAGGCAACCTGCGCGTCGTGATGAGGATGAAATGATGATGAGGACAACACATACACCCAGCCCCCGTGCCAGGCAAATCAACCAATGATCGTTAAAATTCCCGACCCTGCCGGGAATCGAACGCGGGATTCCTGTGACCAAAGGCCAGCACGCTAACCATTTAGCCATGGAGCCGGACATTATTATTATTATTATTATTATTATTATTATTATTATTATTATTATTATTAATATTACGGAACAAGTTGCGGCGCGGTTTCGATCACGTAGCTTGAATTCGGAGGATGATTTTCCGTGGTTTCCCATTTTCACATCAGGCAAATGCTGTGACTGTATTTTAATTAAGGACGCGCTCGCTTCTTTCCCACTCCTAGCGCTTACCTGTCCCATTGTCGCCATAAGACCTATCTGTGTCAGTGCGAGAAAAAGGGGAAAAAAAGGAAAAAAAAAACTATTAGAAGACCTTTCAAGATAACGTTTTGAGGATAATATTACTTTAAAGGCAAAAGGTCTAGCGCTTATTTTGGAGGCTCATAGATTTAAACAACAACAACAATGATAGTCATCATGGAACAACAACAAAGAGAGTTCCGCTTGGGAAGAGGTGAGCTGTCTCGCGGTGAATGTATCGTGTGGCCTTAACATTAACCGAGGTCGATATATAAATAAATCCATGGAAGATATTCACTCGACTTGGCCGGTACAATCCCATTGACAGGCTGCTTCTTGGCTCTCTCGGAACAGGTCAACCTGCGGTGACGTCACCCTGAGATGTGATGCGCATGCGGTTTGCAGTCCCGGAAGTCTTGCGTTGCACTTGTTATCTCCAGTACATATCTCCACAACACTAGTATATATAGCAGCTACCTCTACCGGCAGATACTCCTTGTATCACTTCCCACTCTTCCCTGCTATCTCTTTCTTCTTCTTAGAAATAATAGCATGTCGGAGGCCATGTAGATTGAGTCGATGGTCACGCGGGGGGAGCGGGCTTCGGGGGCCCCCCCGAAAAAAAAAAAAAAAAAAAAAAAAAAAAAAACTGAAGGTGATCATAAAGTGTTACTTGCTGGTTGCCAGGTTACACTACTGTGTACTTCTCAGATGTAAACAAGTGCCATTCTCACTCGGTGGTGCAAGTTCATCTCCTTCTGAAGTCCTATCAGTTGAGAACAACTTACGGTTTAATCGTTCGAACATAAAAGAAGGGTAACGGATCCTGAAAATGAGACAGTCAAAACTTCCAATAAAATGATACAACCTGGCTTTTCACAAGAAAATAATATTGATCCAAATTATTTGATGTTAAGCAAGAGGAGATTAAGAATAAGGCAGTTCCTTCGATGTTTAACATACGTTAAATGCCACATATATCCTGAATATAAATCAGCAGCATAACATTGTTATATGCGAGTGTCAGTCTTTTTGCATCCTGTGTCTCATTTTTCATTTTTGCTAATGTTATGCGTATATTTTTTGAAGAAAACTGTATGATATTTAGGTTTTCAGTCCAAAATATGATGCAAAGCAAAGTCACCTCCGTGCAGGCCATGAAGGCCCTTGGAGGAGTGGAAGGTAAAGGCTTCCACCATTGTTAATCTCGGCACGTGATGGGGTAGAGTGGGTAGCTCTATGCCAGGCCGTCTTTGTTCCCAGGAATTAACCTGGTACTCATTTTTGGTGTAGGCCGAGTGAACCTCAGGGCCATATGCACCTCCGGAAGTGGAAATCTCGTTTCTTAAATTTTACGACTTCCCGACGGGGATTCGAACCCACGTCCTTTCGGGCGAACCGAGCACGCCTTTACCGCCTCGGCCAGGCAGCCCCTCCAAAATATAATTAATCATTTCTAAATCTTTCCATGCTAAATTTATCACTGCGATGAATTAAATACAATCCAGTTGGAACCTGAGAATTGCCGATGAAATTACTAAATGGTATGGACAGGGTCTTGGGTAAGGAGTACAAGATGAAAATAAATGTCTAAAACAAAAATAATGGAGTGCAATCGAACGAAGTCGGGTGATTCAGGAACTATTAGATTAGGAAATGAAGTCTTAAAGGAAGTAGATAGATATTGTTACTTGGATAGTTACATAACTAAGGATGGCAAAAGTAAGGAGGAAATAAAATGCAGACTAGCACAAGCAAGGAAGACCTTTCTTAAGAAAAGAAATTTGCTCACTTGGAACATTGATAAAGTAATTAACTAACTAAATAAATTGCCTTTGGTCTGTAGACTCGGAAGTTTTAGGCAGTACAGTAATGGGTTAGGATGCAAACTCATTGAAGCGGGTAACATGTATAGTCTACCTGTACAACGGGTATGTTATGCGTCTTGCATAATCCGTAGGGGTACGGCCCTTCGGAATCCCTAGGAATTATGTTACTCTACGTATCGGAAGAGCGGGCTAGTCGACACTTTCTAATAACCAAATTACTTTGCATTCTAACCCGTTACTGACTACCAATCCAGATTCTAGTGATCTGCATTTACGGCTGTCGTGCAGGTGGCAGATTCCCTAACCGTTTTTTACCTAGCTTTTCTATAAATGATTTCAAAGATGGTATAAAGTTATCAAATATCTCCGTTGGTAAATTCTTACTCCAATAAAAGAGTATTTACCCCAATTGTTCCTCTTGAATTCCAACTGTATCTTCAATATGGTCTTTCGTACTTTTAACCCTTAAATGCGCGATTTATTAGTTCTTTCAAATAATATGGTTTTTCATTCCGAAAGTAATACACTGTTATCAGAAAAATATATTTAAAATATTTATGTCAAATTAAATATTTTTTAAATTTATTTGGATCAGTAAAATGTTTAGTTTTGAATGTTTTACGTACCGGTATATGCAAAACTGTACAATTACTGTAGCTATTGCCACACTTCAGAAGTAATTGCACACCTGTAAACTCGTAAAGAAGATATAAGAAGCAAGCAAAGTTTCCTTTACACACATGCAATGCTGTGCATTTAAGGGTTAAAAAACATTCAACCGTATTCATCCACTAATATCATTCCAAGCCATTTGTCCACTGACAGCTCGGAACATGCCACTTAGTCGATCATCTCGTCTGCTTACTCCCAAGTATTCCCAGTCAAAAGTTTGCAACGTTTACGAAATATCAGAGTATTGTGCAATAATATGGAGGGTAACAGCAACATAGAGCTGTGTTGTTATTTCTTTTCTGGTCAGTGGTGCAGAATTTAGTTCTACTGCAAGATCATAAACACTGTATTTTATTGGTCTGTTGTCGGAGCCTTCGACTCCCTCCACTTCGTGGTCACGGTTATATATTATTTTTTCTTTTCTTTTCGTCTGAGGTGAACGAAGTCGTCAGTCGAGAGTCGTTCACGTAAGGTTCCTGGGACATCGTGATTATGTACTTACAAGTAATCACCTGATATGGATAATTTTGATACATGTTAAAGAAGACTGTTACCCTAGCACAAGGTTCAACAGATGTTGCACCGAGCTCGATAGCTGCAGTCGCTTAAGGGCGGCCAGTATCCAGTATTCGGGAGATAGTGGGTTCGAACCCCACTCAAGATGGCTTTCCGTGGTTTACCATTTTCACACCAGGCAAATAGCGGGGCTGTACGTTAATTAAAGCCACGGCCACTTGCTTCCCACTCCTAGCCCTTTCCTGTCCCATCGTTGCCATAAGACAAAGCAGCTTGCAAATATATATATGTTACGCGATGGGTATTCATTTCTTAGAGGAGTGATTTCTAACATTTCAATTGTTCTTTACCCGTTTGAAAACTATTTCTATATTGCACTCTAGTTAATAGATAGCCTGGCTGTTTTTTTTTTTAAGAAACTGACGAACTTCAGTTCCCAATTTTACGTAAAATATTATAAAAGAGTCAATGAGTTGGAAAAGGAAAATTATTACATTTGTAAGTACAATAGATTTAAGTTTATGATATAGGAGTAGTTTTAAACGAAATATCGATGATCAAGTATTAAGAAACTCCTGATTTAATATCTATCGGTCCAGATAATAGAAAATTTAGATAAGTATAAATGAATAAAAAGACTGAAATATTATACGTACATAGTATGTGTTGGAGAGATATTAAGTACAGAACAAAACTGACCAACCGGAGGGGAGGTTGAAAGTCGATTTCGATAACAGTATGGTCGTGAAAATTCGATATTCAATGAATAAAAATACCTTTGAAGTATAAATAAATAAATAAATAAATAAATAAATAAATAAATAAATAAATAAATAAATAAATAAATAAATAAATAAATAAATAAATAAATAAATAAATAAATAAATAAATAAATAAATAGTAAGTAATTCACTTTTCCTTTCTTGTAGGGTAACTTTACTAACTTTTAATTCCATAATTTTGTTTTGATTCCAAATTACTTTTAAAAATTTTGTTCCCTTCTTTCACTTACGCTACAGGTGCCTATAAATCTTGCAGTAGAATTGAACCAGCACTCAAATACGGGATTGTATAAGCTGAATATTTTTCTACGTTATCACCACGCGGCACTGCAGTACTTCTGTTTGGACACTCGAAATCTTCCTGCAATGAGGCAATCCTCTTCCTTGCCCGGGCGGACTACACAATGTGTAGGGTAACGGATCCGCCTGGTGGCATTTCATGATGAATACAGTATTTTCGTATTAGGTTGGTGTTTTTAGACCGGAGCAAAACATTGCTTCCACCCAAGTCAATGACATTCGGAGCACTAATATAACGTGTTTGCGTTGTATAAGCTGTTACGCATAATGCCATTTCTCGCTCATTGAGGAAAGCAATGGTAAATTACCTCATTCCTCATCGTGACAAGCCAGTCTCATTTTGGCGTCACCATTGGGTTTTGCATTTTCCCCACAACAGCACAGACTTCATTGTTGCTACTTGAGGATCCAAATCACCTCCGGGATGATGACCTAACAGAAGAGAGTAATTGAGTTGCGTGATGAGTTATTTATAGGAAAGGATTTTTAGGCACAAATAGCTTAGAATACAAACATGTTTGAACAAGGCGCAAGTACCATCTAGCCGTTCTACACTTATGTCCGTGGAGCTGCATACATTTCAGGGGTTCTGATGGTTCAGATCGCTAATAGTTATGCAAATCTCACTGCAGATCCGTTATGCGGGTAGAAAACACTTGCGCCTTGGTTAAATACGTATGCATTCTAAAATATTTGTGCCTGAAAATCCTTTAACGTGTTATTTCTAAGGAAAAACGTCCAACGGTATTTCCAAGGATCACCGGTCGAGTTGGCCGTGCGCGTAGAGGCGCGTGGCTGTGAGCTTGCATCCGGGAGATAGTAAGTTCGAATCCCACCATCGGCAGCCCTGAAGATGGTTTTCCGTGGTTTCCCATTTTCACACCAGGAAAATGCTGGGGCTGTACCTTAATTAAGGACACGGCCGCTTCCTTCCAACTCCTAGGCCTTTCCTATCCCATCGTCGCCATAAGACCTATCTGTGTCGGTGCGACGTAAAGCCCCTAGCAAAAAAAAAAAAAAACCAAGGATCGAACGTGTGATCTTAAGAGGAGAAGCCGTTTGATCGACCATGCATTTCAAATTCACGCTGTATCCGATGTATACAGTACTGTAAATTCTACATAACAGCAGACTACATTGAGCTACACGTGAAGACAGCTCTCAATTCATTGAGAAACTCTGGAGTATATAAAGATGGCAACGCTGCTCTCTAAAGAAGAAAAATAAACACGGCTTGTTGCGTGAATCGTGTGAGTTGGTGTTGTCCCTCTAATAAATTTAGGATGTATGACCCTGGAGAGGGGAGAATATAATCACGGGAATGCCCTCACCTCTCCCCTCTCTCCAACCCTCAGGCGAGAGCAAAAAACTTGGGCCACATCGTGTATGGACTTAAAAGGCTGAACAAGTCAGGTAGAAATCAGGCGAGGTATGGGAAAAAACCAGCAACAACAACAACTCATCTTCCACGTGGGATATTCGGAGCCCAGTTCTATCGCCGAGACAAAATGTCTGTCGTTGGAAGGAGTCTCAATTCTGAAATATAACATTCCAAGATAATCGATCCGGTTTTAATACCGGAGAAAATGAGGTATCATTAGCCCTTCATGGAACTGGTAACCAGGTCTTAAGTTCTTTTTTCTTTTCCTGTCTTCTTAATTTCCTCTGTTGTTTGTCACGCAACAGCGCCACGCTCGTCTGATGTATTTGCTACAGCAGAATCTCTGAAGAAGCTCTGCAGACAGCGAACCCAGCTGATACTAATAAATCAATTAACTAGAGTGTAAATTATTCAACATTCATTATTCACAGAGTCAGTATTATTAATGGGCAACGTGTATGAATGTCCATCCATGTCCCGCTTCTCTACGGTATACGTTAGGATTGCGATGAAACTTCGCAGCGAATTTTCACAATAATTTACTTTACGTCGCACCGATACAGATAGGTCTTATGGCGATGAAGGGACAGGAAAGACCTAGGAATGGAAGCGGCTGTGGCTTTAATTAAGGTACAACCCAGCATTTGCCTGGTGCGAAAATGGGAAACCACGGAAAACCATGTTCAGGGGCTGCGGACAGTGGAATTCGAACGCATTATCTCCTGAATGCAAGCTCATAGTTGCACGCTCCTAACCGCACAGCCAACTCGCCTGGTGCGAATTTTCACGACCGGATCTCCTTCCTAACGTTAACCTCATCAGAGTTAATGAGTTGAAAAAAGGGAGAGGCTGAAAGCCGGTGCTGGCACGCAGCCTACTTCTATCGAATAACACCAAGAGATCTGCTCAAAGCTTAACGTTCCCATCCGACGGACGAATCATATGTCCTCTCTCTACGTCAGGGCTTCTCAAACGCCCAAAATCTCACGCGTGCAAACTGGGGTGCAGAGTTCCTCTTCTCAGTGCATCGGTCCCACTCGGCTGGACTTGGACCAACGCTTCGTCTCTGGGCTACTACTCGGCTAAGCTCGGCTCAACTCGGCTCGGATGTGGAGCGCTACGGAGCAAGTGAAGAAGAGAGAGACAGGCGTGGGGAAAGAGGGAGACAGCGCTATTGCTCCAAATCGATGAGTGGGCGTCTGCACTCTGGTCAACCAAGCGAGGTAGTCTTTTGCACCGTGCACAATGCATGCACCAGATGCGTGCACTCTGAGAGGCCCTGCTCTATGTCAACGCTGCGGAGAAGTTTGGAACTGAGCCCAGGCTTTTTGGTACGCAATCTAGTGTTTGGAAATTGTATGTCACCAACTCTCCTAGCCTGCCAGTCAATATTCTGATGGCGAAAATGTATTCGACCAACGGGACTCGAAACCCCGGTGTCAGGCCACATAAGCTTGACGCTTTAACGATCAGAACAGGTTTAATTATTAATGGACAATGTGTGTATGTTGGGTATTCAGCCCGAAGGCTGGTTTGATTCTAAACAGTTGTCACAGATGGTCCAGGCATCAAGGAACAAGCACACTAAGGAAATGAGGAATGAGGTAGTTTTTCGTTGCTTTCCTCATTGAGCCAGAACTTGCTATTACATCTCAGTTTTCCAAGTCTACTGAAGTACATTGCACCAACTGACTCTATGAGCAACATTTTTCACACCATTTATAGCAGGGCCTGGCTGCATAAGGAATGGTATTACTAGCATCGTTGATACCTCATTCACTTTCATATTGTCAAAGTCAAGGATGAGACAGACAGGTCAATACCAGAAGACACAGTGCAGTGTAAACACTAGATCTCGCCAGCAAAGGCATAATGGACAATGCTTCAACAATGTTCGATGTGCCAGTAACACAGCAGTGTTTTCAGGGGGCCTGCAGATATTGTTGAACAGAATTGTCCAGACAAGCCAAAATTATGGTCTGTCGATCAACATGAACCGGGGAAGAATTTATTCATTCCAAGAACAAAGATAGTCATTTTGGGCAGATGACGGTTAAAAATCAACCAATTAGAAAGGGTGCATAAGTGCACATACCTGGGGAAATTAAGGGCAATTGGGGTCAATCATAAGTCGAGTCCGGATGTTGAGCCAGTAATGGAAAACTTATTAAAGCGAATACCACGCTCGCTCTACAGCGCAGAACAGTTGTGCTATGAGATTTGCATAAACTTTAGGTGCACGAACTATTAGAACCCTTGGAGACTATGTTACTCTCGCTACATTACTGAAGACGACACCTCGTACTAGACAATTTCCTTTGTATTCTAACCTAAACATCCTCCCGCGCTGTATGGGGCAACGCGTCCGTCTGTCACTGGCGGACCCGGGTTCGATTCCCGACCGATTCAGGGGTTTTTAATTGTAAATCATAAATTTCCCTGGCCTGGGAACTGGGTGTTTGTGTCGTCCTTAACCTTGCTTTCCTCACATTCAACACTCTACACTTTCGCAATTACACTTACACGCAGGTTCCTAACATATAGTGAAAGTAGTGAAAAAAGATCTTCAGAGGTCGACGCCACGAACATATATAATTAAGAAAACCTAAACATCCGGGTTCTAGATTAAGTGCCTAATAGAAAAAGTTCAAGGCGGCGATTCTGAGGATGCTGAAGCTATTTAGTTTCATGATCTATCCATATAATGTAAACGAAGACTATTGAGCTGTTATGGCTTCCCAGTACTGATGTATGGAGTGAAGTCCTAGACCTTGGCGTAAACAGTGAGAGAAGAGCTGGAAGCCTATAAAATATCGCTGTATCGTCGGATACTCAGACCACATAAGAAATGGTAATATTCTGGAAAGAATGGAAAAGCAGAAAGAGATTATTGGGACAGTCAAATCTAGTCGATTCGAATGTTTAGGGCATATCATGATGAACGTGCAAACATAACTATCAGTTCTCCAGGGGATGACAGAAGGAAAAGGAGGACCTGGAAGAATAAGAATTTCTTGACTGAAGAACTTGCGAACGGTGTTTAGTACAAGTCCAGAGGGACTTTTGAACAGATCAGTTACAGGATATGCTGTCATGCTGAAACGGATAGGCACCCGAAGAAGCGTCAGATTGCGTTCGGGAGATAGTGGGTTCGAATCCCACTGTCAGCAGCCTTGAATATTGTTTTCCGTGATTTCCCAATCTCACACCAGAAAAATGCTGGAGGTGTACCTTAATTAAGGCCAAGGCCAGTTCCTTTCCACCCCCAGCCCTTTCCTGTCCCATCGTTCCCATAAGACCTACCTGTGTCGGAGCGACGTAAAGCAAGTTGTAAAAGGAAAAAATGAAGCAGCAGAAGAACAAAATTATCCTCTTATGAGGAAACATTGCTAGACTAGTTCAGTGCACAGCCTATCGTGTTGCTATAAGCTTGATACTGGAGACGAGCGGATTGAACCCCACTGTCGGCAAACATGAATATGCTTGATGGTTTACCCATGTTCACGCCACATAAATGACTGGACAGTACCTCAAAGAAGACCGTATCACTCCGTTCCCCACCTTTGTGTCGCCGAAAACCTTTACAGTTACGACGTTTTAACCACCACCAGAAAAGAAAAAAGGTCTCATTTCTACATCTTCATATCATCATGTCTTAGTCTACCCTCTACTGTTGTTGCCATCTACACTTCTCTAAAAGAAACCTAAATGAACAACATCGCTCTAATTCTGGTCAAAATTTCGCCAAATCATTCTCATCTCACCTCCTCTGTAATTCGTTCTTCGTGTACCACCCGTTTTAATTAAATTACATTCTATTATGACTATTTAACAGGGATATATTTTTGGCCTGTCTGGAATTAACGTCACCAGTTTTCCGACAGTGTTATAACCATGACAACCATTGTTCGTCTATGTACACTCGGTCATTAGCGCCATCTTCTCACTGTGCGCTTTCTTCCTGTAACTAAGAGCTTGTATCAAGTGAACCACGTTCTGCTACCAGTGTTGTCTATGTACACTCGGTCAGTAGCGCCATCTTCTCACTGTGCGCTTTCTCCCTGTAACCAAGAGCTTGTATCAAGTGAACCACGTTCTGCTACCAGTGTTGTCTATGTACACTCGGTCAGTAGCGTCATCTTCTCACTGTGCGCTTTCTCCCTGTAACTAAGAGCTTGTACCAAGTGAAGCCCGTTCTACTCATCAGTCCAGAATTAAAATACTTGAACTGGTCGCAGAACGAACCCAGGGCCTTGGAATAAGAGACGGGCACGATACTTCAACATCACATGGCTGTCTTTTATTTTCTCACAATACACGAGTCTTGCCATTCTTTTCTAGATAACTCAGTTTTCTTTCAGTTTATTGGAACTGTTTATCTCCTCTGTGGGTAGAATCAAAGGATGAATTATCTGTACCACTTGCATGACGTAAGGGGCTACTGAGAGGGGAACAACCAAAGAATCTGTACTGGCTCTCTCGTGTAGCGAACAAAATGTAACAATGCGAAGTTTTTCATCTTTTCTTTAGGACTGTTCACGGTGATCATGATCTTCAAGGTCTAACACCACGGTGAGCTGGTTCGAGTCCCGTTGAAGGAAAAAAGTCATCATCAGAATGTTGGTTGGCAGGGTAGGCGACGTGATGGCATACAATTGGTAATCACTAGACTGCACTACAAAAGCCTGGGTTGAATTCCAAACCTCCCCACAGCGGTCATGTGGAGTGAGGACATGTGGAACTGCTCGTTGCTCGGCCTTGAGCAAACGCATGAGCGTCAACTAGAAGAGACCTGTATCAGGCCTCTCCTGAGGCAATGCAGCATCACTTGAACAGCACACAAATCTCACATGGAGTGACCGGAATTTGAACCACGGTACCCAGCGGTGAGAGGCCGGCACGCTACCGCCTGAGCCTCGAAGGCTCTAGGTTCTTCTGCATACTGAGATAAAATAACAATAACACCAGAAATGTTAGTATTTTCATTATCTCTCCTTGAATCATGATTCCATTTCCGAATACCTTTTTGATTTCTATGTAGGTCCACGCCTAAAGCACGGTAATCGGGAGTTTTATTCCAGAGCCTATCCACAGTTAGAGAGAGATAGAGAAAGAGACAGAGAGTGTGTATGTGTGTTCAGGTCAGAGAAAGCAGAGAAGAAACACGTGGATACTTGTATAATATGTATGTGTGTGTTGACTTATCAAGAAAAGCTTTTAATGTTGGTTCCATTAAAGACACTAATCTCGTGGCCTAGAATGTTAAGAATTGACCGAGATGAATGGCTCTGGTTGGCATGTTACCTGAGCTATCCTTGAACTCTGTCGAGACGGCGGTGCAGGGAAAGAGAGAGGGGAAATATGTTGTTAGCAAGGTAGTGAACAAAGTAGATCGGCTCTCTTCAAGCATTTCAGGAGGGGTTCCTCAAGGGCCGGGATCAGGTGCATTCCAACCTGTCCCTCCCCATCTTGGCCCATACAGAGAGACAGGTGAACGACAGGGGGGTTTTCAGTTCCTGGTTCCGGTACAATGCATACTCCCTTTTCTTTAAACAATAGCTATTTGAATACATTATTATCAGACTTTATTTAGATACCTATTTCCTTTATTAAAGAATGTGAACAATAAACACATATAATGTCAACGCATTCAGTCCATCCCAAAATCATGCTCATTTAATTTTTAACATTACACAATTTCTACCTTACATTTTTTATGTTTCAAGGACATCAAATTCTTAACTTGAACTCTTGGATTCTTCTTTTAATTCAGCAGTTTTCCCTTCAATATGACGGAATATCAGGTCTCCCGACTCATCGGCTGAATGCTCAGCGTTGACTCCTTCGGATCAAAGGGTCTCGGGTTCGATTCCCGGCCGGATCGCGGATTTTAATCGTTTATGATTAATTCTTATGGCTCCGGGACTGAGTGTTTGTGTTTGTCCCAACACTTTCCTCTTCATGTTCAGACAACGCACTACACCATAAAACACCGCAATACTGATTACATCCCAAGGGCTAAATTCACATGTGCAACACAGTTCGCACCCGTGTACTTCTGCGTACTTGTGGACTTGTTTTACGACCATGTCCCCTTCCTGACGCTGTATTCAGTATTAAACTTTAGTTTTTGTTTTACCGTAGTTAAATGTCTAAGTTTTGAGTTTTATGAAATATGTTATCTTATTACTTTATTGATAATGAAACAGTGTCCATTCAGCTTGTTAGCGACTACTGCGACAGATGGCATGCATGATGTATATTGACCATAAGTGTTCCCGACTAGTTCAACAGAAGGCCTCTGTTTGGAGATTTTAACATCAAAACAAGACACATTAAAACACAGGAAATGAACTCAATTTTTCTACAGTCTACGAACTGCGCATAGAAATTTTCCATACAACTTTCTTGACTTTTGTGGCAGTAAACTGTTAGTAACATTCAACACTTCTGCCGCTATTTCCAGCTTGTTCGTGATTCAGTATCAATGTCGCTTTCAAAACTCCGCTTGCCATTTTAGGTTGCTGCTTTCAGGGCTTGAGGAATATTCTACCGATGATACTAATCGATATCGGATATGATTAGTTGGAAATTGATAGTTGAAAAAACAACATTAATTAATGGCAGTACTTCAACGTATGTTATTAAGATACAGTAATTAGCGTTTTATTGTATGGCCGAACATAAATTACTCTTCTAAACTGGAGGCATAAACATCAGAAGCCTGCAAAACTCTGGACTACAGTTAGGAATGTAGGATAATTCTCTCACCACTTAGTCTATATTTTGTGAAGCACATGTCAGTTAACCCATGCGGGCACCAATCACTTATAATCACGACACGCATCTTAACCAATATGAAGACATCTTTCTCATTATTTTTTACACGCAATAGCAGGATTTCCAACTGTCTGAATTTGAACCGGGCAGCTAGGTTTTGACATAAACATGTCTTATGGCTCGGGGGTCACAAATGTGTTAAGGAATTTAGCGTCAAAAATGTGTGATGAAAGTGTAACCCTCGCAACCGTTCAGATGGTCATGCACGGTGTGGATGGCCGGTCAGACAATGTTACCTAGCAACCATGCAGGCTGTGATGTAAGGTGTGGATGGATGGTCAGACAATGTTACCTAGCAACAGTGCAGGCCGTTATGTGAGGTATGGATGGATGGTCAGACAATGTTACCTAGCAACAGTGCAGGCCGTTATGTGAGGTATGGATGGATGGTCAGACAATGTTACCTAGCAACAGTGCAGGCCGTTATGTGAGGTATGGATGGCCGGTCAGACAATGTTACCTAGCAACCATGCAGGCTGTGATGTAAGGTGTGGATGGATGGTCAGACAATGTTACCTAGCAACAGTGCAGGCCGTTATGTGAGGTATGGATGGATGGTCAGACAATGTTACCTAGCAACAGTGCAGGCCGTTATGTGAGGTATGGATGGATGGTCAGACAATGTTACCTAGCAACAGTGCAGGCCGTTATGTGAGGTATGGATGGATGGCCAGACAATGTTACCTAGCAACCATGCAGGCTGTGATGTAAGGTGTGGATGGATGGTCAGACAATGTTACCTAGCAACAGTGCAGGCCGTTATGTGAGGTATGGATGGATGGCCAGACAATGTTACCTAGCAACAGTGCAGGCCGTTATGTGAGGTATGGATGGATGGTCAGACAATGTTACCTAGCAACAGTGCAGGCCGTTATGTGAGGTATGGATGGATGGTCAGACAATGTTACCTAGCAACCGTGCAGGCTGTGATGTAAGGTGTTGATGGATGGTCGGACAATGTTACCTAGCAACCGTGCAGGCTGTGATGTAAGGTATGGATGGACGGAAGTGAGGAGCCTGGCACAAGTGGAAGCAATGCCAGGACACAGCTCAGGACTCGTGGTCGCCAAGCCAGGCTCTGAAGTAGAGAACCCCTGGGGCCCCTTTTAATTGCCTCCTACGACAGGCAGGGGATACCGTATGTGTTATTTTACCACCCCCACCCACTGGGGGATGGTGTCGGGAAATTGATGACGCCAAGTCCAGGTAGTCACCCGGCCCTGAAATTGACTTTTAGCCCGAAATCCGATTTCTACTAATTAGGTACCGTACCACGTCACAATTCTCCTGGCGGAGAAGTATGGAAGTTTCAGGACCTAGTTTCTGGTATGTCGGAGAGTGTTATTTTAAAGCCACGAGGCGGAGTGCATGCCTGTTACAACAAAACGTAAATCACTACATGGGTTCCCTCAAAGTAACAACGGACTTATCATCAGTGTTCCATGCGATCACTACACAGAAGTGACCGCGAGGTACCGCTATGTTCGTACGTGAGCTGTCAATCTCACGAGATATCCTCCTCCTTCGCCTTGGTATGGACAGCGCACACTTTGAGCTGTCATCAACACGGCGCGTCCACCAGTACGTTGCCTAGTAACCATCTACCTGCAGGTTTACTGCCACTTTCCCTCTAGAACGTGTCCGTCCATATTACACCTTTCATAGCAACAACTCTTCAAGACTGGCTTTCTTTCTTGACCCGTTAGACAATACAATTACTTTTACGATACGTTTCGTTTATTGCAGTTTCCTGATTCCACGTGTACCACTGTTACCTGTGCCATTTCCTCGTATCGTTTAGAGCAACTGTGGACGTCACGGTTTCTACTCTCTCGAGCTTTGCATTTCATTTGCCACTGATATGAATTTAGGGCTGCCACCCACGTGACAGATTCACTATCAATTGTTTATCTAGTCGAGAAGAAGGAGTACAAGATTAAAATAAATATATTGTATATCCAACCCTTGTCCCGTTTCTCTGAGGGTTCGGGTATGAAGTTTCTATGACAGAATGCATTTCCTGATGTCAATCTCATCAGAGGAGTCAATGAGATGAAATGTATGACTCGATGTATGATAGTACGAAGGGAGAGGGTAAAATCAGGTACCGGCATATAGCCTACTCCTGTCGAATATCAGCGCTTAACGTCTCCATCCGACGGAAGAATCACCATCAACAGCGTTATGAGCTTTGCGGAGAGGTTTGGAATTTGATCCAAGCTTTAGGTACGCAATCTAATGATTAGAAATTGTATACTACCACTTCCCAAATCCTGTCGTTTTTGACCAACGGGGCTCGAACCGGCTAACCACAGTGTCAAACAGAATAGACTTCAATGCCTTTACAATCATGGCCACCAGGCGGGAAAATATTTAAAAGTGTATTTTTTAAGTTGCTTTACTTCGCACCGACACGGACAGGTCTTATGGCGACGATGGGAGAGGAAGGGCTAGGAGTGGAAAGGAAGCGGCCGTGGCCTTAATAAGGTACAACTCCAGCATTTGCCTGGTGTGAAAATGGGAAACCATCTTCAGGGCTGCCGACATTGGGGCTCGAACTCACTCTCTCCCGAATACTGGATACCGACCGCACTTAAGCGACTGCAGCTATCGAGCTGGAGTGCAGACGAACGAAGTCAGGCGATGCAGGGAATATTAGAGGAGGAAATGAAGTCTTAGAGGAAGTAAATGAATATTGATAATTGGTTGGTAGAATAACCAACGATGACAGAAGTAAGGAAGACATAAAAGACAGACTAACATAGGCAGAGAAGGCCTTTCTTAAGAAAAGTTACGGAGATATGAAAAGGTAGACATCTAGTTTCTTGTAAGGAATTTTTTGAATATGAGAAATTTTTCAAGGTCATATTGAAACATGTCGTCATGTTGGTACACATTGCTACTAAAGTATTGGTACCACTGCTTCCAAATTATCACCACACATTCATAGATGCATGAAAGTCTTGAAACTCTAGAATTTTAACATTTGCTAAATATTTATGTCTTCAGTTATAAATTAAAAATTAATTTTAAAATATTGTAACTTTTAGCAACAAAAAAGGTTTATAAAAAACACAATTTAGAAGGAATGAAAAATTCTAGAGTTTTAATATCGCAGCACAGTCGTACATTAGTGTGCAAAATTTCATATCTCTAAGTAGAATAGTTTAGGAACAATGTGTACCGACATGACGACATGTTTCAATAAGACCTTGAAAAATTTCTCATATTCAAAAACTTCCTTACAAGAAACCAGAAGTCTAAAAACTATAAATTGCAATCCATTAGAATCAGAAGGGCTTTGACTTGACATGGTAAAATTGGTGCATTTCTATCTTTCATGTTATAATAGATATTGTGAGGAATGTTATGGTAAGTTTCAGCATTATCTCAGTGGGCTCCCACGTACTTCTGCCTGTCGTTGACTTTAAAATGTAAAGGATCGCCTACAGGAAAACAAAACATCGACATTCGAAGGAATTAGAAAGATGTTTTTGAAGACTTTCGTCTGGAGCGTGGCATTGTATCGAAGTGAAACATGCACGCGAACTAGCTCAGAAAAAGAGAGAATAGAATCTTTTCAAATGTGGTGTTACAGAAGAATTATGAAGGGGAGATAGACAGATAGATCTAATTATGAATGGAGAGATTCTGAATCGAAGTGGTGAGAGGAGATCAATTTGGAAAAACTTGACGAGAAGAAGAGATAGAATGATAGGACACATCTAAAGACACACAGGACTTGTTCAGTTCGTTTTTGAGGGAAGTGTGGGCGGTAAGAACGGTAAGGGAAGATCAAGCCATGAATATGACAAGCATATTAGAGTACATGTAGGATGTAGTAGTTACAGAGAAATGAAAATGTTAGCACAGGATAGGATGGCATGGACACTTGCATCACACCAGTTTATGAATTGATGACTCAATAACATTAATGAAATATCTCTGTCGTTGACCCTTCAAATGAAAAGAAACGTCCATAGGAAAAAAGTATCGACACCCCGACACGAAAAGTGTATGGTTTCTTATTCTACATTTTCATCACAGACTCGGACAGAATAATATCATCAGCAAATCTCTCAGAGTTTTGAATTCGTCTCCTTAGATTGCCATTCCCTTTCCAAATTTGTCTTGATTTTATTTACTGCCTGTTCTCTAGAAGCATTAAAAAGGAGAGGGGACAAACTGCAGCCTTGCCACACTTCTTTCTGTATTGCTGCTTCCTTTTCATAGCCGTCGATTGTTATCAGTGGTTTCATCGCATTTAGACATCCTCAAATGGCCCACCACTTCAACCAGAATCGAACCCGCTATCTTGAGAACATAAGAACAACTTACTAACTGCACTACTGTAGTTGCCTCAAGTCTTCCAGAGTGCAGTTTAAAAATATAGATTAATAACCATTACCAGTATATTTTGGCGATACCACATCGTTATGCCGCTCTTAAAAGGGACTAGTCCATTGACAGGACCATATTTGTGAGTGAAGGATGAACGTCATCAGGATATCCTGCCCCGGACTCGATCACTGCGACTCCACCTTTGGTGCAGGAAGTAGACTTGATCGGCGAGGTCAGCAGACAGCATTATACACACATCAGTGCAGTGAGCTGACTGGTTGTGAACACCCAATTGAATTGTGTCGATAATAAAATTGTTCTCATTGGGATGTTTCAAGGTGACTACAGGTACTCTTTCTCTGTATAGGAAGGAAAATATTTCATGATGACAATAATAATAACAACAACAACAACAACAACAATAATAATAATAATAATAATAATAATAATAATAATAATAATAACCGGGCGAGTTGGCTGTGTGGTTAGGGGCGCACAGCTGTGAGCTTGCATTCAGGAGGTAGTGAGTTCCAACACCAAATAATAATTACCGGGCGAGTTGGCCGTGTGGTTAGGGGTGCAGAGCTGTGAGCTTGCATTCAGGAGGTAGTGAGTTCCAACCCCACTGTTGGCAGCCCTGAAGGTAGTTTTTCGTGGTTTCCCATTTTCACATCAGGCAAATTCTGGGACTGTAACTTAATTAAGACCACGGTCGCTTCCTTCCCACTCCTAGACCTTTCTTATCTCATCGTCGCCATAAGACCTATCTCTGTCGGTGCGACGTAAAGCAACTTGTCAAATAATAATAACAAAAATTCCAATGGCGCTATGAGCCTTGGCCTTCCAAGCGGCCGCTGCTCAACCCGAAATTCTGTACATTACGACATTACGAGATGACACGTGATCAATATGACGAATCCCCTCGGCGGTTATGTTTGGCTTTCTAGACCTCAAGCCAGCCATCAGATCCAGGTAAATTCTCTCAATTGGCCGGCAGGTTGAAGGGCAGGCTCGCTAGCTCTAGGCAGCGATATTATTATTATTTCATTGATCTGACTCAGTCTTATCCTTGTCTTTGACTATATGAAAGTGACTGAGGTATCAGCGATGCTGCATACATTAAAGTGAGCAAGCAATGGGAAACTACCTCACTGTTCATTTTCCAGGTACGCTTCTTCAGTGATGACAGTTAATGGGGAGCTGTTGAGGATTCAACCAGCCTTCCGGCTGAGGACATACGTACATTATTATTATGTCAGACTAATTTTACGGTTGTCTGAGACGACGAGGTGCCAGAATTGTGAACCGGAGGAGTTCTATTTGCGAGCCGGTAAATCCACCGACGAGAGGCTGACGTAGACCAATTTCAGCACCTTCAAAATCCACTGCGCTAACCAGGAATGGAAGCTACCAACGTGAGATCAGAAGGTCAACGCTCTACCATCTGAGCCACTGGGCCAGTAGGATGCGCAGTTCGGGACATGAAACTGTAAGCTTGCATTTAAGAGATCTTACGTTCGAGTCCCACCGCTAGCTGGCCTGAAGATTTCCGACGGTTTTTCCCCATTTACCAACGAGGCAAACTCCGGGAGTTTACCATCCTTCTTGCCAGTATCACCGAAAACCTGCGACGTAAAATAAGTTGCGAAGGAAAACGTTACATAATCCAATTTTGGGGAAAAATTCCGACACATTGGTGATTAAAGGAACGTTAATCACACTGCCTTAACACAGACTGGCAAGACGGGAAAAAGGTCTGTTTTTATCCTAGTCGATACGAGGTCTTGGTAAGAGAAATCTTCGCAGCCGAATATGATTAAAGGTAGTCAGACGATACGTCACTGAGGCCAGCGATGATCTCACCTCACCCACACTGGACATGATCCACCTACAATGACCCACACCTTATTAACGGACGAGGAATTCGTTTCACTCACAGGGGGTTTCAGAGAAGATCTCCCTAGATTTTACATGTTATTAAGAATAATATGACCGAGCTCGATAGCTGCAGTCGCTTAAGTGCGGCCAGTATCCAGTAATCGGGAGATAGTGGGTTCGAACCCCACTGTCGGCAGCCCTGAAGATGGTTTTCCGTGGTTTCCCATTTTCACACCAGGCAAATGCCGGGGCTGTACCTTAATTAAGGCCACGGCCGCTTCCTTCCCATTCCTAGGCCTTTCCCATCCCATCGTCGCCATAAGACCCATCTGTGTCGGTGCGACGTAAAGCAAATAGCAAAAAAAAAAAAAGAATAATATGACAATGAGAATAAATATGAAGGTAGGAACAAGGATAAGGAAAAAGGGTGAGAATAAGAATAATGGTAAAATTATCGTATAGCCTCAGTTATTGTCCGTTTAGGCTGCTAGTGTGTCAGTTTCACGGCAAGATTGTCGGAAACAACGTGAGCAGAAGAGGATTGATCATACTGATAAATAACTTGTACAAGAGAATCGATATGTCGCCCAGTTTTTATATTATCAGCTGTTGGAGTCAGTCAATCAAATCGCTTCAAGGGCGAATTCAAATGGACTTTGAGGGGCAGTATTGCTAAAGCTGCACGTGGATTAAGACCGAATAAATAGCACCAATCGAAGGAAAACAACCTTTAGCCAGGTAAGGGATTTGAACCCGGATTTCCTTGCTGAGAGGATCGCTCAATAGCAAGTACATTACTGTGATACCGGCTGAAGCCTACGATGTGCTTTGCTTGATGCCTATTTCATGGCAACACAGACTCGCAAGTCCCGTTTGAATTCGTCCGCGAGGCGAAGTGACTGGCTAATAAAACGACAACGGTATGAGATATCCAATAATTATTTTTCAAATTACAGTGGAACCTCGATATCTCGAATCACCTCGCAAGCTAAATTTCATTTCGAGATATCGAAATTTTGAGATATAGAGAATACCGCTTTTGAGCATGTATAGCACATAATTGAATCATATGTATCTACGGGCTTATACTGAATAAATTATTTTTAATAGACTAGTGTTTAAAAATATACATCAAACTCTATTTTACGGCACAATTACAATTATAATCCTTATTGTAGTAACTTTTTAGAAGACAGGATACACTAGTGAAACAAGAAACATAAGTCCGTTAACACCTTTGGAAAATATCTGTTAGTCCCTTCTGTTTTTTACTGTTAACCTGTCCTCCCTTCACTTTAAAACTTCTCGTCAGTACCACACAGTCGAGATTCGTAAATGGAGCTTGTCATCCGTGACTACGGGGGGTTGCTTTCGTACGTGACCGGTAATAAATTCACATCCCAGAAACAGCGAGGCTTCGCCTTATCTATCAACAAGAACCTAGACATCTTCGTAACTTTTTGTTCCTTCTGTCATGATAGCCTATTTCTCAAATAACTTAATTTTGCTTCTTGTTCTTTCCTGTTCTGCTCCTGTATTTACTGTAAATGTATTTTCCTTTGTTAATGTCGTTGTTTATGTAAATATGTATTATATATGATTGTACAGTTTTTATTGTGTATATTTGTGTCCTTTGTAAATATTTATATATCTTTCATTTTAGATTAATATCTATTTTACATAGCTCGGATCTTTGTATTTCGGCCTTATGCTGTTGCTCATCATAAATAAATAAATAAATAAATAAATAAATAAATAAATAAATAAATAAATTTTCCGATCATTAGAGAGAATTAAACAAAAAGTGTGAAGAGTATGGAACGAGCATAAACACAAAGAAAACCAAATTCATGATACTTGGAGGTAAAGGTGAAAGAGCAACAATCAAGATAGGGGGGAAAATTATTGAACAGATGAATAAGTTTATGTATCTTGGAGGTATTGTGACTGAAGACCTTCACTCTATAACAAACGTAAAAGCGCGAATTGCCTTAGCCAAGGAAAGCTTCAACAAGAAGAAAAACTGCTTTGTGGCCCACTAGAGAAAGATCTGAGGAACAGACTTGCTAGGTGTTACGTATGGAGTATAGTTCTATATGGCGCTGAAACATGGACATTAAGGAAGGAAGAACAGAGAAGAATAGAGGCAATTGAGATGTGGATTTGGCGAAGAATTGAAGGAGTAAAGTGGGAAGATAAAATATCAAATGAGGAAGTTCTGAAAAGAGTGGGTGAAGTGAGGAGCATGATATCCGTAATCCAAAATAGGAAGAAAAATTGGATAGGGCATAATCTAAGACACAACACTTTACTACGAATAGCAATTGAAGGGATGATAAAAGGAAAACGAGGAAGGGAAAGGAGACGATACCAGTTATTACACAGCATTAGAAAAAGAAAGAAAGATTATACAGAAGTGAAGAAAAGGGCACAAGATCGAGAGATATGGAGGTCACAGCCATGACAGGACCTGCCGGATGGCAGAACAACCTATGATGATGATGATGATGATGAGAAGTTTTAATTTTTCGGCTCGCATGATATTAGCTCTCAGCATCACTGTAACCCATTCTTTACTTGTTAACTGTTCCTAACAAACCACAAATGTCGTATTGCACAGCTAATGTTGTACAAAATTGGAGTTACAGAGTAGATCTTTCTTCCAGGGAGGAAATGTTTGCTTCGACAAATCGTCGACAAATTCGTGTAACCGAATTTCGAGCAATAGAGAAATAAATACACGTGAAGAATACGAAAAACGGCCGGCGCTCATATACTCGGTTCACGTTATCTCCGACCACCCTACATATGCTGCATTTAAATTTTTCAGTAATCACTTTGCTTATCCTCAAAAGCACGTTTTCAGATGAGGGTAAAGGGAGGCATACCGCCGGTACTCGATTCTCGAATCATTAGACTCGGTCTGAAATCTACTAACTTCTATAGCGACAATTTATACTGCACAACCTGCCTTTAGCGGAACCTTCATGAACAGGATAACAGTCCATATAGGAATATTTTCCCAAGTCCCGTGAATTATGGTTTAAAAAAATTCATGTACGTTTACCTGCACTTAGCGTAACCTGTCTAACACGGAAACGGAAGGAAGATTGGGAACTATAACGGGAAAAAATATGAAAAATTTCCTCTCTAAACCTTTTCTGTACCTGTGTACGCCACATAGATCTATGATGGCCGAGATACTGATTGCTACAACGAATTCTCGAACAGCGTAATTATGGCAATGTCAGTGCAGAAGATTACACGGACATTGATGCAGAAGTTGAGACATAGGCGGTGTTGGAAAACATCAAAAAGTTCGTCACCTTCAAGAAAAGGAACAGAAAATTGATGGCGATGAAGACGAGAACGAAGACTATGAAGAAGATGGTTTATATAACCTGGACGCCTACTGATATGGCCTATCGCCTCTAAAGTACCCTCTGTGGGTGGGGAACGCAGACAAAGAACATACCCCCGGTATCCCTTGCCTGTCGTAATAGGTGACTAAAAGAGGCGACCATGGGATGATTGAATTGTAACCACAAGGAGTTGTGATTAGTATCATAACGTGAGGAAAACCATGGGTCTACATTACCTAGGAGTAGTACCATTTTGTGAGGAACACCAAGGGTCTGGGTGTTGCCTGTGATTAGTACCATCGTGTGCATTCCAGCGAGGCGAGAAGCTGCCGAACGCTGCACTCGAATATGTTGGTTCCACTGTGTTCAGAATGGGTCTGCATTACTTATGAGTGTACCACTGTGTGAGGAACACCATGCAACTAGCCGGCGGCCATCATTAGTCCCACAACATGGGTCTGTATTGCCTGTGAGTGGTGGCATAATGCGTGACGTACCATGAGTCTACGTTACCTGTGATTAGTATTATTATGAGGGGACGGTGACCTGATGTTTGGACCTCTTTGGACAACAAGCATCATCCCAGAAAATAAGGCATTACGAATTGGATCCACTGATAGCTTTCCCACTCCCCTTATATAAGTGTATACACTGTACTACTGTACACTGTGAGGAAGTTCTAAGCAAGAACAGATCTGTGTTAAGAGCTGATGAACTAGTGTGCATAAGTGTGTGATTAGGGTCATTATTGCATCTACTACCGCACAAAATCACATAAATCTACAGATGGATTATCTAACGGAGATATGCACTTATGATTTTATGTTATCTTTTAACCACCTTTATCAACCGGAATCCTGTACACAGCGGAAATAATTCCGCTCCTTTGGGTTTCCGCTGAGGACAGGTTGTACTGTATTTGACTGGAAGTGAATTAATATTCCTAGCGCTCAAATTCTGCTTTGTATCCTTATTTAGTCGCAAGCCTACGTCAGATAGCAAATGGAAATGTTATGGGGTGAATTGTTCCCTATATATCAATCATTCCTGAACAACATTCCATGGAAGATTGGATACTATCCGTATCACTATCATGTCAAACAGCATATTCTGGGGAAATGAATAGGTCTCTTTCTTGGCTCAGAGAAGTGACAAATATGTCAGTTGTAGTCCTGTTCTTTCTTCTGAACAGACAGACAGCGTTTCCATCAGTTGGCTGTCAACGCCATTGTGCAGCAAACCCTAACAAACTGATCTGCTTTTCTTATTAAGTAGTCCTAAACTCAATGTTTGGGTAATAAGAAGCTATTAGGGACCACATGAAGCGTGTCTAGAGAAATGTGGACTGGTTTTAACTCATCTCCCCCCACCCCTTCCCTCTCGCTGTTGTAGGGCTTCACACAACCAACCACAAGGAACCTTGTAAGGGTTCGTTAATGTGATCCCAGACCGCCTCAGCAGGGCTTTGCTTCATTAAGCTCAAAAATACACACGGAAATGTGGCATTAGATATAGGCTAGGTTATCTATTTGTGCGTGGGCGTTGGGGTGTACAGAACCTGGCAAGATAAACTGAACTTGGATCAATTAATGTGAATACTGTGGTGTACATCTATCACCATGTTGTGACATTTTAAAATAGAATGGAACGCCTACAATCTACTGGGTGCGTCAAAAGTTTGGATCTCACCCGTCTCAGAACTGTGCGTCAATGCCGAAATGTTGGAATACAAATCACCAACTTCCCGTTCTACGATTGTGTAGGGAGAATTTTCTAAAGAGTAATATTTAAAAAAAAAAACAGGGTTATGGCCTCCTGTAATGCAAGGACAATGCTCAGTTTAACTCATCAGATGAGCAAGTCCTGAGGAGTATTATTCTGTAGGTTATTTCCTAGTTTGTTCGCGAGAACGTATTTCCTTATGTTGTACACCTGTGTAGTCTCACCTCCGAGTGGATGTAATTGTGTTTTTTCGAGATAAATTACAATAAGTTTAATAGGATGTCTCCCTGATGTTTCTGAAAATATCACAGCATAACAGTTGTGCGGGCTACATAAATTGCAGGAGTTCTTATACGGTGCATCCTTTTAGTGTTTACGCAAAGCTCATCCCAAAACCATTGCGCCGGCTAGACAACACCTGCATTCTATCCTTTTATTAAATATCCGGGCTCTGTTGATATGGATTAATTTTTATTGAGACAATTATGGACATCCTACTATTCATGAAATGCCCAACATCTAACTGAAGATATGTTTGTATCAGCTCTCCATGTTATTTCGCCATTAGCTAACATCTTCAGCTGTGAGTAGCTTAGAGGAGTTGTGGTCATCCCTTGCAATTCTTTCTCTAGGTAGGGTCCCATTCTTACAGACTCACAGGTCGCCTACCAAGCAATAATAATAATAATAATAATAATAATAATAATAATAATAATAATAATAATAATAATAATAATAATAATAATAATAAATCCGTTAAACATCATTTATTGTGTAGGGATGCCGCAGTGGCATTTGCGACTCTCTGACAAGCAAATACGTCTCTTGACAATAAAAATTTCCTGGGACAAGGTTCGGTCTCAGTGTTCAACAGAGGGAGAGAGGTAGCTGGTATACGTGTGAGCTGGGAGGTGTCCCGCTGCTAGCTCTCAGAGAGGTAATTATAGCTGCAGGTAGTTGCGGGAGGCTGTTGATTGGGTGTCCTTGGTATGACCGCCACTGGAGCCAGCTTCTTAAAACATTCCCAGACCAACTTTCACCGCTCTCAACAAAAAACAATTATGTCACCATTTCTTTAGAACACAGATTTCAATCAACAGACAAATAAATAGCCAGGTCTTTGTCCCTGCAAGAAAAACAGGGTGTTTACAACGAAACTATATTTTTAACACCGTAATCAGGGCTGTTTATGGAGGAGAGGCATTTCGAAATGTATGTGTTCAAACAGACAAACAAACAAACAAACAAACAAACAAACAAACAAACGAACAAACAAAAAACAAACAAACAAACATGTACATTTCTCCGGAAAAACACAGAATCGTGGATATGTTTATGGGCTTTTTTGTTGCTAGTGGCTTTACGCCGCACCGACACAGATAGGTCTTACGGCGACGATGGGACAGGAAAGGCCTAGGAGTTGGAAGAAAGCGGCCGTGGCCTTAATTGAGGTACAGCCCCAGCATTGTCCTGGTGTGAAAATGGGAAACCACGGAAAACCATCTTCAGGGCTGCCGACAGTAGGATTCGAACCCACTATCCCTCGGATGCAAGCTCACAGCCGCGCGACACTAACCGCACGGCCAACTCGCCAGATGTTTATGGGCTTAGAAGACGAGGGAGCGAGTACAGACTTTTGATTGCTCCCCTTTTAGTAGCCTCTTACGACATGCAGGGGAGATAAATACAAATATATATAGCATCGTGATGTACGCCCAACAATATGCCAGGTGATCCAGCACATAACATTCCCATGCCATGTCATTAGATAACCCCGCCTGCCAAGATCTACGTTCGAACAAAATGATCGCTGATTTACAACAAAATTTAAAAAAAATTCTGCTGCCTTCGGTGACGTTATCATGTGTAAGGGGCTTTGCCGTGGCCTAGACAAAACGTCAGTCAAAGACAGCGGAAACTGTGTATAGAAGGCAGTGTAATAACGTGAGGAAACACACGACGAATACTGGTTACCAATATCACTGAGTATGCTTTCCTGGTTATAACGTTTGTTTTGCTACAGTTCGACAGCAAGGTACTAAATGTATAAATCATTAAGTGTAAGAAAGGCCCAATAGCCTTAATTTCACCATTTAAAAATAAATAAATCGATACCCTGGCCCTACTAGGCCCTACTGAGAATCATCAAGGTAGAGTGTCTGGTATAGATTTTTCCTGGTTATAACGTTATAATAATTTCGTGTGGCTATTGCTAGCCTGGTGCAATCTTTGTAAGGCAGACCCTTCGACGAAGATGGACAGTATCTACGTGTTGTGTGCGGCGTATGAGTTGCAGGGTTGTTTAGGACAGCATGAACACCCAGACCCCGAACCAAGGAAATTAACAGTTCAAAATCCCCGACATGGCCGGGAATCGAAATTGAGGCTCGCTGAAACTAAGATCAATAGGCTGATCATACAGTCAAGAAGCTGGTCCTACAATTTCATGACTAGAGCCTGGATTCCTAGGCATTAATAGGTTAGAATACCAAAGTACTGAAGCGAGTAACAAGTATACACTACCTGCAGAACGGTTATGCAATCAGATTTGCATAAACAGTAGGGGCACAGTATATCGGAGCCTGTGGATTGTACGTTACTCTTGCTACATTATAGAAGAGCAGGTAGGTCGGCACTTCCTACTAACCAAATTAGTTTGCATTCTAACACATTACTGCCTAAAATCCGGCGTCTAATCATGACATAAGGTAGAACCACTGATCTCTATACATGGATCGCTGATGGCAGCTCTCCGCTGCAGGAGAAAGTACGCCAAGTTGAGCGCGCGGTTCGCCATGTTGGCGTACCCGTCCTAGAGCTCTCCTTATGGGGAAGCAATGAAAATATAGTCAATTTTAAATCGCAATTAATGGCGCGTTGGAATAATTAAAAATATAGGGACATGTTCACTCAAAGCATAAGGACATTGGGATCACTGACACGTCGTTCCTAGGTCAGTAAATCTCCGGGATAGCAATAAAAATGAGTGTATAATAACGGCCGACTAATATTAACTTAGGTGTTGAATACATGCAATTAGCGATCGGTAACACAATACGAGTGAAAATCAGTTTCTGGAAACATTGCTGTAAATTGTATATGTCACGAAATTATGCATTCTTAAAATGATGTACCTATAAACGTACCTCACTATACAGGCCTAGATTCGACATACCATAATCGGTGCTTGATAATGAATTCCTGTTTCCTGTTTCTATGAAATAACGCGCAGTTTATCAAATTAAAATATAATTGAAGCAAATGTACACATTCATAAAACCAGCAAATATTCAAAACTTGTCAATATATCACATTACCTGCAGCTTAATTTACTATTACAGACCTATTTAATTAAATTCAGCTACCAAAGCAATATTGATGGTCATCATCAGAAATATGTAACACCCGTTAAATGAGCCCCAAATACCATAACTAGTATAATGGGATAGCCTAAAACACCCACCACACTTTGCCTTCTCCCACCACTCCAGTGTCTGAAACCCATAATTATTACTGATGTAAATAAGGTCTAGAATTCCTCCAGACTTCATTTTCTAAGATTGTTATAAGGTCACGTCAATTATTTCATCAAAACCGCCAGTTTAATTATGACAAATAAAAATATAAGTAAATCTTTACTTGCAGTTAATGTTCAGTAAAATTGAAAACAGTTGGCTATACATCATTTCTAAGCCGTGCAGCTTGTCCATTTTTATCTAAACAGTCTTCCTCAAAGTGATGGGAGCAGAGAACAGCTGTTTTAGAAGGCTCCCAAATCTCCCGCCTGATACTCCTAATTCATGATCTTAGATGTTCGGGTTTCGAGAAAGGAAACCTAGAAAAATTGCCATTTTGCTCCCAGAATATGCGAAATAAGATGCAATAAACCTAAAACTCAAAACACTACCCTAGAGAGATTATTATGTACAGTATAAAACTCACCGATGAAATGATTTTTCCTTCTGCTGATCGTTTCTGTTTGTACATCCATAAGCTGAACACTGTGGTATGTTAATACCCGGTAGGATGTTTCTTCATTCGGATTTCACATAAATACATGCACATTTAAATTTAATTTTGTAATTTACAAGCAGTGTCCGCCTCTGTGGTGTAGTGGTTAGTGTGATTAGCTGCCACCCCCAGAGGCCCGGGTTCGATTCCCGGCTCTGCCACGAAATTTGAAAAGTGGTATGAGGCCTGGAAAGGGGTCCACTCAGCCTCGGGAGGTCAACTGAGTAGAGGGGGGTTCGATTCCCTCCTCAGCCATCGTGGAAGTGGTTTTCCGTGGTTTCCCCTTCCTCCTTCAGGCAAATGACGGAATGGTACCTAACTTAAGGCCAAGGCCGCTTCCTTCCCTCTTCCTTGTCTCTATCCCTTCCAAACTTCCCATCCCCCAACAAAGCCCCTGGTCAGCATAGCAGGTGAAGCCGCCTGTGCGAGGTACTGACCATACTCCCCAGTTGTGTCCCCGACTGGAAGTCTGAATCTCCAGGACATTAACCTTGAGGCGGTAGAGGTGGGATCCCTCGCTGAGTCCGAGGGAAAAACCAACCCTGGAGGATAAACAGATTACGAACGAACGAATTTACAAGCATACTACAAGGCAACAAACCTAAATTCATAAAATACACTACTATTTCTTTTGATATAACCCAGCACAGAACACCCGTGGAACTACAATCAAAGGGGTTGGCGTCACTGAACTAAGCAAAACAAAGCAAACGCGCTCCTCGTGGTCTATTCAATGGGTCTACTGCACCGTGCGCTCGATGCCATCTTACTACGCCAGTCATCTTCTATTCGGCTTACTGCTACCCAAGCCACCAGCCATCCATGTATAGAGATCAGTGGGTAGAACCATCCAGGATACACTATTTTGGACCTTTTTTATTCCTGGTTGTACCGTTCTTTTGACGTGGATGGCAGTAATTTAGGCTAAATAGCTCAGACGATAAATTATAGGCTTTCTGTGTTCAAGTTTTCTTCAATTTTTTCTCCTCTCTGCTGTCCTTTATTGATTATTTCAACTCCATATCTTGGTTACATAAAAATGTAAGAGTGGAAGATAAGGATAATTTCATAGGAAATTCATGACTGTACCATAATTATCTAATACTGAAAGGGTTTAAAGGTTAAATTATTTCCAGAATTTTTTTTCGGGAAGCTTTGATCTGAATCGAGTTTTTGTCCTTGTAAATATGCTAAAAATAGTCCCACAGTCGGCTTTGCTATGTGGAAACGATAAAATAAAAAGCATTAAGTTAGAGATTCCGTCATATTCAAGAACACCACCACTTGATTCCGTCTGCTTTACCAGTGCCCACTGAACATCAATTTCCTCCAGCTAGGATTTTCAAAAAATATAGGAATACGAAATCTGCTCTTAGAATGGGGAAAAAAGTCTCTGCGGTCAGGAGAGAGGGAGGAAGGGCCAAAAATAGGCAGTCTCCCGCTTAAATTGGGAGAGTTGGCACGTCTGCGAAAAGGTTTAGGAAGAAAGTTTACATACTTTTTCCGTTAACATAGAAACATTTTCTTCCGTTTCCGCGTCAGACAGGTTGCGCTAAATACAGTTAAACTTACATGAATATTAAACCACAATCCACGGGAGCGGAAAATATTCCGATATAGACAGTTTTCCGGTTCATAAAGGTTCCGCTAAAGGCAGGTTTTACTGTACTTTGAACATTTCATGTGAGAAAGAGTTTTATGTGCTGTACTGGTATATAGTATTCCTGTGTGTTTCCTATGATTTTTTTTTGCTAGTTGCTTTACGTCGCGCCGACACAGATAGGTCTTATGGCGACGATGGGACAGGAAAGGCCAAGGAATGGGAAGGAAGCGGCCGTGGCCTTAATTAAGGTACAGCCCCAGCATTTGCCTGGTGTGAAAATGGGAAACCACGCGAAACCATCTTCAGAGCTGCCGACAGTGGGGTTCGAACCTACTAATCTCCCGAATACTGGATACTAGCCGCACTTTCCTATGATTAAGGTGCTATGTAGAGTTGTAGAAAATGAGTGCTAACGTGGAAATAAATAGTTTCCGCACTCATGTCCATATAACATTTTCTTCTACGTGTGAGGAATAAGTCTTGAAAGTTTGGCCGTACTTTATTGCGGCAGCCTGTATACTGGCAAAAAACATCTTAGTTGAGACGTATAGTAAGTAGCTGATATCATTTGAAGTTGATACTCTGAGCCTTTCAAACTCCGCCAAACTTAAGTAGCTCTGTGCTTCACAAGCTAATCAGCCCTGCAGCACCTGTCTGGTCCGAGAGAGAGAGAGAGAGAGAGAGTGTTACGTAAGACCGACAGTCTGTTGTCAGAACAGACACACATGGATGCATTCAGAACCTGGCCACAATGGCGCCATTCAACAAATCATCCAGACGTAACAGAGATATTCACGCAGAGAGAAAAAAATAAGTATCCTGAGAGCTGACTACTGTATAGCAAGGCATTTGCTAAACAAATCGGATTAATAATAATAATAATAATAATAATAATAATAATAATAATAATAATAATAATGATAATAATAATAATAATAATAATAATAATAATAATAACAACTCAATACATGGAAGGGTCTCTTCGGTAGCTATATGGACAACCAATGAAAACCCAATATGGCAGAATATCCCAAGTGTCTAAATTCAAATACCTGGGATACGTCGTCCAACCTTCAGGACTGAATCATAAAGCAAACAAAGAAAGGGTCTCTAAACTGTATCGAGCATACAGACTCACTTAGAGCAGATATAATAAAAAATCTATATCCTGAAATAAAAAATGAAGACATCATGATACTGTAATCAAGCCTGAAGCACTATACGCATCTGAAACATTGATCATTGATTAGGGATGTGGAAAAGCAAGAAAGACAATTCTTAAGGAAAATTTTTGGACCAGTCTGTACAGGGGAAATCTGTATGATAAAGAAATCTTGTTACCTGTACGAACTCTCAGAGATAATCTCAGACACATTTAGGAAAAGTTCGCCTGAAATTTTATGGACATTTTCTCAGAATGAGTAATCGCAGATTGACCAAAAGAATTCTGAACGTTGCCCTATGAATGAAAGTGAAAAAGCAATTGGCTGCTCGAAGTTGGGAAAGATCTTCAGGAAATAGGCATCAGAGATGACATTGTGTTAGATCTAAGTTCAGAAAATCAGTCACAATCACGCTTCACATACCATCCAAGCACTACCACGAACAAAACCTGGACAGAAGATCGCAAGAAAAGTGGCAGCGAGAAGATGAGGAGTTTGGGAGAAGAAAAAGGCAATGACATCAGTTAAATAAGTTCAATCGCACTCCTTAGTTGGCCACAACGAAGAAAGAATCATAGTAACCAGAACAATATTTATATAAATCGTCAGAAAAAAATAAGAAGAAGATTCTTTGGTCACCTGTACAGAATGAACAGACAGACTAACAAAAGAAATGTTTGAACACTACAAAAAAACAGCATCTGAAGAAGATTTGGAACTAGTGATCATTTTAAGTACATTAAACGAAGGGCCAATTGTAAATAGAAAATAATTTAGGGAAGCAATAATTGATGGTAAATTTCCAGTGACATTCACGAACAGATCAGCCAGTATGTGGACGGAAGAAATAAAACAACAACAACAACACAGGGAGGGGATGAAGAAGTTTTGGATAGACAAGAAAAAGAAGAAGAAGAAGAAGAAGAAGAAGAGGAAGAAACTATTAGATGAGATCCTAAGATCGCCTAATCGAATGAATGTATGAATTAATATATAATAATGAAAAATAAAAAAGAACTAACAGACATGATAGTAGCGAGAATGTTTGTGCTCTTATAAACAGGTGGGAACAATGGAAGGAGGGTTCCCGGAATGAGTAAATAAAGGCTAAGTTAGGCATGAACTCAATGGATGAAGCTGTACGCACAAACTTTCTTCAGTGGTGGGGTCATTTGAGGTGAATGGAGAAGGATAGGTTACCTAGGAAAATAATGGACTTTGTTATGGAGGGTAAGAGGGGTAGAGGGAGAACAAGACGACGATGGCTAGATTCATTTTCGAACGATTTAAAGTTAGAGATATAGAACTAAATGAGTGCACAGAAGTAGTTACAAGTAGAGGATTGTGGCGACGTTTAGTAAATTGACAGAGGCTTGCAAACTGAACGCTGAAAGGCGTAGCAGTCTATAATGAAGATGTATGTATGTAATAATAAGGTAATATTTTTATTAGCTTCCTCAAAATTATCACAGAGACAGTGCATAACAAAGACACAAAATATGGTTATACAATTGCTGAAGAAGATAGGAAAATGGCATAAATAATTAAGGACAATAACACATTATTGTGTAGCATATAAGTGATGTCCTAAGATCGCGCCACATCCCTTAACTATCGCGATTGTAGCATCTTTTGTGGTATTATTAGGGATGCCTAGTATTTTGCAGGTCCTTACAAAAAGACTTGGTTTTGTTCCACACACACTCATATTCAATCCAATCACCTCAATACATTTAAGGTTGCACTTGTTTGTACAGTAGGGCACTAGGTTCGTAGATAGCCTTCTTCTCGTTGTCAACCTCCTGTGGCTGGACTGAACTCAGTTCAAACCTCACAGTTTGATCTAGTATGAAGCCAGTTTCTTATTTGGCTTTAAAGGCTATGATGTATATTCGCCTCGTGCTCTCTTGTAAAGCGATTCTAGAGACTTCCTAAAGACTGGTATATCTTCGTCGGCTAGCATGTGACGAATGGTGTGGTGATGATAATATTCATCTACTTCCTTTAAGACTTCATTTTCTCTAATCTAATATTTCGAACATCAACTGCCTTCAAGTGCGCTCCATTACCTTTGTTTTAGATTCATTTATTTTCATCAATACGCCTTCTCCAAGATTGTGTCCATACCATTCAGCAATTTCTCCAGATCTTGTCCAGATAAAAAATGAAATGTCGTATGGCTTTTAGTGCCGGGATATCTCAGGACGGGTTCGGCTCGCCAGGTGCAGGTCTTTCTATTTGACTCCCGTCGGCGACCTCGCGTCATGATGAGGATGAAATGATGTTGAAGACAACACATACACCCAACCCCCGTGCCATTGGAATTAACCAATTAAGGTTAAAATCTCCGACCCGACCGGGAATCGAACTCGGGACCCTCTGAAGCGAAGGCCAGTACGCTGACCGTTCAGCCAACGAGTCGGACCAGATAAAAAAATATCATCAGTAAATCTCAGAATTTTGATTTCCTGTCCTTGGATTGTTATTCCCTTTCCAAATTCCTTTTTGATTTCCTTTACTTCCTGTTCTATAAAAACAATGAAAAGGAGAGGGGACAAACCTCGAAGTTTTTTCAAATTCTTCAGTCTAGATTTCAGTATACTGCTGGTATGCTTGACAGGTAGGAGATGATAAGTATTCGATTTATTTTGTTTTGTTTGCTGCAGCTATGTCTGTATTCTTCACACGTTTGTAATGTAATATGTAACATAAGAGAACACACACACAGTGAGCCGGGCAGACAGACACAGCCGCCTGCTGTCATGTTACAGAGCGGTAGCTTTAACAGAAGGCCAAGGGCGGTTACGATCGCGTAGCAACTTCGCGTGCATGAAATTGTAGCAGCAACAACAACATCCATTTCAGAACAAGGTTATTGCCTGGGGCTTCAGGCGTCCCGCCTACCGCGTCCTCCACATGTAACAATTTGTTCCATATGAGGAACAGGTACTCTTGTGGCCGCTTTCCAAATAATTGTACAGTCATTCCTTTGTCGACAAACGTTTAGTTGCACCATTGTTTATCTCAGTTTTAATTACTGCAGTAAAAGTTTCTTTATGGAGATCACTGTAAGTACCTAGGTGTGAATATAAGGAAGGATTTTCATTGGGGTAACCACATATGCGGGATTGTAAATAAAGGATATATATCTCTGCACATGTTTATGAGGGTGTTTACGGCTTGTACTAAAGATGTAAAGGAGAGGGCATATAACCCCAGGTTTCTTAATGTCGTACACCAGTATCATTTAAAATATTTGTCGATACAGGTCTACTTTTTAACAAATAAATATTTCTTCTATGAAAATAAATATATCTGGATTAAACTACCTTATGTTAACGACTCAGAACGAAAAAGCGCGACGATACCCGAGTCCAGTTAGTAGGGAATAATATGGTCGTAACTTTCACGTTCCTTGAAGAATTTCTGTGCTTACTTTGAGCAGCAGAACTTCACATGCTTTCCCCTGATGAAAGCCAATGACACTTGGCTGATAGCTCGGCGTATTTTGTGACTCGATAATGTAAAGTGACTTTAATGTTTTAATAGGTGTATAATATATCTTTATTTAAAAATGACAATTAACCAACGAAAAGCTATGTTCATTAATATTTCATGTATTTCCAAATATTATAGACTGAAATTTTTAAGGGATTTTTTAGGATAGTCACTGTTTCATCGAAAGTCAGAATGTATTTTGCAAGTGGCCGCATGCACAATTGTGAATAAAAGTTACAATAAATCTGAAGATCATCTGCACAAAGGCGGCAACTGCTATGTTTTAATGCTTTCCGCAAGTCATTCACACAAATTACAAATAAAAAGGGGCTCAAACGTGATCCCTGTGGCACACCTTTCGCACACTTAGCCCTTACAACAACGTGAAGAACAAAAAGAGTAAAACAATACACCGATTCTCTGAGACATATTAGGTTAGAGAATGCTTTCGCAACCTTCTACAAGAAGGCGCCACAACCCTTTTCTCATACACAAACACACTCATGTTTTTTAAAAGTCTAACAGACCGGCCGTTACTTAGCTGTATTATGGGCCGTGCTTGCTCCACGCTGGCGGGACAGGTTCGACATGCCCCTATATGGTGCGAGTGTCTTCTACCTGTCGGCTGTGTTAACGCCCAATATTCCCCGTCCTTACCCACTGCATACAACAGTGGGTGTTCGACAACCATTCACAACAATGTTAGCCTGTAATAATGTATGCTACACAGGAAAATATGTCCACAGTGCGTCGGAGAAAAAATTCTATTATCATGGGAAGAAATGAAAGTCGCCGTTGAATGATTTGACTCAGGTCAGTGGGAGTTTTTCATCAATTAATCCTGACAATGATTTTCCCTACTCATTCCAGCCGAATCCTGACATTATTCCCGAATTACTAGGATTACGTTCCGAAACACTGTTTCATACATTATAAATAGATATATGATTATTTGGCTAGCCTCGTGAGGTAGCGGTAGTGTGCCCTTCTCCTTATCCGGTGGTCCTGGATTTCATTCCTAGAAATTTCAAGGATTTTAATTATCCTGGACTGAGAAGCTATCTGGTAAGAGAGTCAGCGGAATCGGAAGAGAAAGCCAAGCAATGGGCTGAGGATGTCACGCTGACCACGTGCACTGTAGTACCTGCAGGCCATCCGAATGGGCAGCAGTCACCCTGGCAGACAAAAGCGCCAAGGGTTGCTTTGTTTGTTCTGCAGGTTTTCTTTTGCGTTAACGATAGAGGCGATAAAGTATTTCGGTGTAATTTTGATATATCTTAACGAATTATATAATTCTACTAAGCAGAAGAGTGATTTTTGTTTTTGCGAATTGCAGAGATAAGGCCAATTTAAAGCGAAATTCATTTATGTTGCGATAAGCACGAAATTAGAGAGAAATTCAGAGATGATAACACGATCGAATTTTGTTCGAAGATTACGTGCGTTAAGAGAAAATGATGATAGTACAAGAATCTCTCAACTCGACAGAAATACATGTTACGTTTAGTATTCTCGGAAATCTTGTTATGGTATGATCAGGCTGAGTAAAGGTGTTAACGAGGAGGTCCGTTCTACGTAATCTGCAGCAAATATCGTCCACTCTACGGCTCTTGGCCGCTTGGAATGTTGTCCTTGGGATGGCTGGGTTCGTTTCAGTTCACTTTGAAAGCTTAGATTCTTGGAATTCTCTAATGAAATATATTCCAGCTCTATTGTCCACCGAGCGTTTATCTCCGTATAAGGATCCAGGTCTTTTCCATCATACGCATTTAGATCTACAAAGGTAAATCAATAAGTAAGTCGCCCTAACTGATATATCCGATAGTTTGAAGTCACACCGATAGATTGCACACAAGTGCACAAGTCGGTAAACCAAAACCTGCACACAGATTCAAAATTGTGCTTACTGAAGAAGTGGTGACGGGAGGAGGTCCATATAGTTATCCATTTTCTTCGGACGAAATAAAGGAGAGCTGTCAATATTCACAAAGATGATTGTGCTTGTATACAGAGAGAGAGAGAGAATTAGCGTGGAAGCGGTGACGTGAATTTGATATAGCAAGATCGGAGTTGCCGTTCATTAACATCAGACACATTAGTTGGTACCACTGATGAAATGGAATTAGGAAATCCTCACTGCACGCTTGACAATTGCTTAAGAGCAGTTTTAGGTGAAATTTTCACAACGAAAATCTTTCAACTGTCAAGGTTATACTTCAAAAGCTTCATCGCTGTAATATGGACATTTTAAAAACAGAATTAAAAATAAATCAAATTTATCATTTTAATTAACTTTTTATTCTTTCTCAGAATTATGATGGTGATACTTGTTTAAAATGGCCTAAAATCTAAGGTCATCGGCCCCTTTCTGAGTGTTGTTCCACAGATTTTTTAAGTTAAGGCTATATAAACGTGTGACGAATTTATCAGGAAAGAATACACACTCGTTCTAAAGAAAAACATTGGTTGGAAATTCATTTTGAAATTTTCAAAACTGTCATAAAAACGGACCGCAATTTCAAACAGAGTGCTGAAAAATTTGCATACAAAATTTCAGTTAAATACTTTTAGAAGTCCAGAAGCTATCCACATTTGCCTTCGGGTATTATTTTACCTACTCTCTCCCTTAAATGACTTTGCTGACCATGGAATCAACCCTGTTGGGATGGGGGTGGGGGTGGGTGGGGATAGAATAACGCGCACGGTATCCCGTGCCTGTCGTAAAAGGCGACTAGAAGAACCCCAGGGGCTGTGGATTGTGGATTGGCGACCAAACGGCACTTAACTAAGTCCTCGCCTTGATTCCACTTACTTTTTCCAGATTCTTCGTTTTCATCTTTCCTAACAGACCTCTAGCCACTCTTTCATCTTCATGCCCTTCGTGGCCCTTCTGTTTCATCGGCCGATACCTGCATTTTTTGAATTGTAGGGCGCCTTCCATCTCTTAGCCAACGGCCGTAGCCGCGTTGAAACACCGGATCCCGTGAGATCTCCGAAGTTAAGCAACATTGGGCGTGGTCAGGAGTTGGATGGGTGGCCACGCGCTGTTGGTGGGGGGTAAGGGAATGGAGGAGCGGAAAGGAACTGGCCACCCTACCGTACGTAAACTCCGGCTCAGGAACACCTCTGCAGAGGTTCGGACCTGCCTTCGGGCAAAATAACCCTTACCTTACCTTCCATCTCTTCCCTCAGATTAGTGTTAATAAAGGATGGTTGCCCAGTTGTACTTCCTCTAAAAACTATAATCAATATTATGGAAACGTACAGGAATCCTGTTCACCTACAATACGTCAGAAAGACGTACTTTTTGAGTTACCGTATCTACACATATCTCCACTCGTCTTTCTTGAGATAATGCCAAGAAAACCTTGTTCTGACCTTTCGGCTACTGTCTAATCGCGACATTCTTAGCACAAACTACCAATTATCAGGAGATAATTCCTAGAACGGAACTCCTGTGAGCATTCGAAAGATTTAGGAATGTGCCACTGTGGTACGTTAAGAAAGATCTGCTTTGCGATGTCATCAAAGGTTTGCTCAGCAAATCCATCACTAGTCTAACATGTGTACAGCAATCAACTGTAATTGTCTCTTCTGAAAAGTTACACAATGATATATTTCAGTATCCAGGAGACGGTGTGATGTAACATAATTAATTAACAAGATTCGCAATATTACAAGGTCGGCGAGAAGTGTTACCATGGGAACAAACCTGTTCATTGTTGGAATGTCTTCGGCCAGTATGTAAGATATTTATGTCCACTTGCGTATTCGTAAATTTATAGAGCCGGACGACAATGTGTATAATAAAGGTGATTAACTAGGATTTATGGAGCCCATTTATGAAGACATTTGGAACAAAATGACTGATATAAATCTATTTTTTAGTATATCTAAGGATTAGAAATTTGAAATATGATCGTAAAACAAGATAGGGAATAAACAAAGAATGGGGGGGGGGGATGCAGAAATAATAGGCTACTATTCTGAATTTGAAACTACACTCACTTGGCAAAAACTTGGCACACCCAGACGTGCCAACTTTCAAAGGCCAAAAATCAGGAGGGATTTTTTGCGGCATATCCCGACATGTTACGACACATTATTGATGACGTAACTTTGAAGAATATTTAACACATTATACTACTCAATTATGTAATTTCTCTTATTAATTTTAAATAATTAATTTAAATTAATTTATACTGAACAATTGAATCTATTTTATAAATATCGTAACACTGCATGTATCTGAGCTTTAAAACACAAGACTCTTCATTGTAACTGCCTTATCCCTCTTCATAAATTCCTAAACTAGATTAATGATCAATGCACTGATCTACGTGAACGGGTTTTAAGTAATTTTTTCCAGAATTAGTTTTCGAGAAGCTTTGATCTGATTTTAGTTTTGTCCTTGCAAATATATTTAAAAATAGACTCACATTGGGCATTGCTATGTGGAAATGATAAAAACCATTACGTTAGAGATTATGTCATATTTAAGAACACCACCAGCTGATTGCATCTGTCTTGCCAGTGCCCAGTGAACATCAAACCTGGGATTTTCAAAAAGAATACTAAATCTGTTCTCAAAATTGGGAGATAAGTCTCTGCGATGAGGAAAGAGGGAGGAAGGACCAAAAGTAGGGCTTAAATCGGGGGAGCTGGCACTTCTACACATCGCAAGACAATGTGAAACTGGTCATAGACACAAGGCATGGTGACATTTCTATTTATTTCTTCTTTTCGATTTTGCCCATCTAAGGACCACGGAAACTAACCCAGTGTAATCATCTTAATCCTTCTTTCCTTGGGCGACCTTTAACCGGATTTTAGTTATTTTTATCCAGCTAAACACTAAGTGTATCACCAGATTACGTATTTTACGTCGTACGACATGGAGTGCCGAATAGACTTTGCTTTCCACCCTTCAGAAATCTCCGTGCCTCTGTCGGTATTGAATCTCAGAACTTCAACGGCAAAGCAGTAAGTCTTCTGTTTTAAATATGTATATGTCTACTTACTAACTTTATCAGAAGACCACCAACTGGATCAAGGAAGAGTCACTCACCTAGAACAAACAAATATTCAGAATTAGAATAGAATGCAGCAGTGAACATATCTGTTTACGAATACATTAACAGTAGCCTATAGTAGCTTGTATTATTATGGATATGATTTTGCGCTGGAGGTCTATCACCATTGTAACCATAGCAACCAGTGTTCGTCTATGTGCACTCGGTCAGTAGCGCCATCTTCTCACTGTGCGCTTTCTTACTGGAACTAAGAGCTTGAGAACATCTCGTATCAAGTGAATCCCGTTCTTCTCCTCAGTTGTCACGTTTCTGGAGTACCGAATGGACCTCATGGCAAGCCCATGGAATCTTGTATTTCTCTTCTTTTCTTTCGATGTGAGTTGCCATGCATGGAAATGTGCCTTGAGAACATGTATTGGGGCTAATTCACCTGTTATGTTCAATAAATACGAATACACTGATACTCCTCAGTTCAGAATTAAAATCCTTGAACAGGCCTGGAAACGAACCCAGGTCCTTGGAATAAGAGGCAGGCATGCTAATGGTCAGCGTAGTATCCTTCTGTTCAGAGGGCCCCTGGTTCGATTCCCGTGTGAGTGGGAGATTTTAACCTTAAAAATGATTAATACCTTTCACTCGGAGACAGGGTGTTTGTACTGTCCCCAACATCCCTGCAACTCACACACCGCACATAACACTATCCTCCACTATAATAACACGCAGTTTTCTATACACGGCAGATGTCACCCATCCGCGTCCGAGTGTCTGCCTTACTTAGGGTTGCACCAGGCTAGAAATAGCATTCCAAATTATTATTATTATTATTATTATTATTATTATTATTATTATTATTGCCGGCTCCGCGGTGTAGGGGTAGAGTGCCTGCCTCCTACCCGCAGTCTCCGGGTTCGATTTCCGGCCAGGTCAGGGATTTTTACCTGGATCTCTGGGCTGGTTCGAGGTCTACTCAACCTATGTGATTGCAATTGAGGAGCTACCTGACTGTGAGATGGCGGCGCCGGTCTAGGAAGCCAAGAATAACGGCTGAGAGGATTCGTCGTGCTGACCACAGGACACCTCATAATCTGCAGGCCTTCGGGCTGAGCATCCCCTTCGGGGCTGTTGCGCCATGGGATTTGGATTATTATTATTATTATTATTATTATTATTATTATTATTGCTATTTGCTTTGCGTCGAAACGACACAGATAGGTCTTATGGCGACGATGGGATAGGAAAGACCTAGGAAGTGGAAGGGAGCGGCCGTGGCCTTAATTAAGGTACAGCCCCGGCATTTGCCTGGTGTGAAAATGGGAAACCGCGGAAAACCATCTTCAGGGCTGCCGACAGCGGGGCTCGAACCCACTATCTTCCGATTACTGGATACTGGCCGCACTTAAGCGACTGCAGCTATTATTATTATTATTATTATTATTATTATTATTATTATTTTGCGAGGAAAATCGGCACGCAGGATGACCACTGTAAACACTAATTATATTTAAACAAATTCGAACAGCATAGCTTTCCAAATCCTTAAGAGGGTGTGAGTTGAAGTGTCTAGTTACGAAGGATGTAAATAATATGCCCGCTGAACTACAAAAGCTTTAGCACGCCAGCGCACTTCCTTACATGTGGCCATGCTGATTGCCGGGCGGAATATTATAAATTGATGGCTGTCGTATGCTGGAGCAGGCACCTATTACGGTGTGTGGTCTCTCTAAATGATTTATGTTTAGGGAAGTGCTGAGCTAAGTTATGGTCCCCTGTAGCAATCCTTATCCGTATTTATGAGTGAATCTACTTGACACGTCCATTCTTATGGAAAATCTCTTGTTGTGCTCTGTTCTACCGGGCAAAGAGCAGAGGTTTCTAACCTCATTCAGCAAAGATCCTTGGCCTTGCACAAGTGTTGAGAGCTCTTCAAACCATGCTTATGTATTAGAAAAGGAGCACCATAAGTCATGCTCTGGTTGTTGCCTGCTTCTAATCTTAGGTAGATTTCATGACAGGAACTGTTAAAGCCAACCTTACTCTAGCAAACATGATGCTTCTTTCTTTCCCTTACTAAAAAAAACCTCTTCAATCTGTTCACAGTATCATGTTTATATCATTGTTTGTAAAATGTGCTTCTAAAAGTTTTGAGTACTTCAATGCTTTGTTTTTTTATTTTCTTCATTCTTTTCTTAACGTAGATTTACGATCCTCGACAACGGATACATGGAAAGAAAAAAATTAAGACGCTTTTAGTGTTTGGGTAGAACGCGAATATCACCCAGAGTATGTAATTTACGATTATGTTTAATGTCTCAATTGCCAGATAAAAGAGGAGAATACCTGTTGCAAAATAAATAAATAAATAAATAAATAAATAAATAAATAAATAAATAAATAAATAAATAAATAAATAAATAAATAAATAAATAATCAGAAACGTAGTTTTCATGAAATAGCGCTTCAAATTAAGGCAAAATATATGCTAGATATGTGACGTCATACGCATACTCTGTTATAAGATGGCGCTGTGTTGACTCGTGCGGTCAGTTGGAGGTTAGCTCTCGTTGTGCATACATCGTGGTCAGGTGTATAGAATAACAAATTGAATAATGGAGAAAAAATATTTTATTAGGATTTGGCAGAAACGACAAAAGTGAATGATGAAGGAATAAAGGCGTTACTATGACAAACTGAAAGAGAGAACACAATTTAATAAGTAAGTCTACGAGACCCTCCAAACCCTGCGGCGGTTACAATAGTGACAGCCTACGGCGACCAATAGATTAAAATTCCTCGGAACGCAGCAATAATCCCATTTGCCGGAGATGAGTGGCAGAAGAAGAGACAAATCACACCATGTGGCAATTTGACCCCGTCAAGACTTAGATAATACAGAGTAATAGAAAGAAGGTATTTTTATGTTAAACGCCTACCGATGCAACATGCAACACAATTACGTTTAATATACTGCATACCTCTCAGGTATTTTACATAGGCAATCTTCACTTTAATATTCAAGAAAAACTCGACTAGCAATATTAGGCCCGTGGGAGGCGTTCCTTTGTTTTAGGGATTTGGTGCCTCATCCGTCATCAATTCTGCGCACTGTTGTGCTATATTTTGGTGACGGATGTTTAAACAGGTGACGAAAAGGAACCATTCTTAGTCGGTCGCCATATTCTTTCTCTTTTTAAAATTACTTTGGCTTGGTGTTACAAGTTGATTAAGCTCAGTTTTACGGACAGACTATCTGCAGTACCGGTTAACAGGACAATCGGGTACTTTACGCCAACATTCATTCAGGTAGGCTGTTTTAGTCCGGACACAGCAGTAGTCCCATCTATCGGAGATGAATGGCAGAAGAGGAGACAAATCATATCACAACAATGGTCAATGTAATGTTTCGTAGACCTTCACATTTAGTTTTCTTCCGACTCTGTGATATTGGGGCATCTAATGTTAAAGGAGTTCTTCCTTCTTTGACGACTCCCCGTTGTCTTATTCTTCAACCGATCGCACCTGTATGATTTTTCTCATTTTTTATGATCATCTTCACATTTTTCCTTGTCGAAGTGTGCGGTTTTACACCTTAAGACAATCATGTCAAAAACCATTGCCAGTCAACACGATTAACCAATATTTCCGTGTTAACAATGCTTGGTGTTTATATGGACTAAATAACAAAAGTCTAAATTCATGAATTCTAGTATCATAGTTGGTAAGGTGGATCCGTGGTAGAGTGTCGGCCTCCGGATCCCAAGATAGCGGGTTCAAACCCGGCAGAGGTAGTCGGATTTTTGAAGGGCGGAAAAAAGTCCATTCGGCACTCCATGTCGTACGATGTCGGCATGTAAAAGATCTCTGGTGATACATTTGGTATTTACCCGACAAAATTAATTCAATCTCAGCCATAGACGCCCAAGAGAGATCCGGTTTACTCTGTCTGCCATCTAGCGGACCTAGAGTAAAACGGAACGTCGAAATTGACGAGCAGACAGCCAGTTGGCGTCAAATCGAAATGTCTGCACACGGTAGCTGAGGCCATACGATTATTATTATTATTATTATTATTAGTTGGTAAGGTAAAAAAAAGAAAGTATGGCGTACACCTAAATGTTCGGAAATGTAATTCTATATAATTTTTATGTAATATTTATTGACAGGAACATTAATAACTGAAATATTTGAGAATTAAATTTTTGGCCTTCCCATAGACTACCATTTCACTCAGCGTGAAGAAAATTATTTATAACCTAAATCATTCCCCGACTTTACTACTAATTTTCATTAAATTTTCTTCGTCCATTTTCTCATGATTCCCGTACATACATACATGACATGAAATTAAAAAGTACATCTCCTTGTTACTGTAGACGTGGCCGATACTGAAATACTATTCTTTTAAAATTTTGAGCAATGTACAGACAAATCTCTTCTTTTCTATATGTAGATGATCTTCTTGTGTGATGTGCTCCACTCTAACGTGTTTCAGTGAGGTGTATTATGCGTACGGAGGCGAACACAAGTACCCAGTCTCCGAGCCTGAAGAATTAATCAGGCGCTACTAAAATCCCCAACCCACCCGGGAATCAATCCCATTCAGCAAAAATCGAGTCTTCCAAAGAAAACCACCAAAATTTTAAAACTCTGAGCATATTCTGAGACGTCTTCGCGTAATTCAGATTTAAATGTCTTCGGAAAGTCAACTGGTGTTCAGAAAAACCAACAGATGGCAGCAGTATGGATTTTTAAACAGGTCACGACAAGGAGCCATTTCTAATCCGACAGAGGACATGAAATATAAGGAACTCAGCTTTGCCGAAAACATGAAAAGGTTAACCGGTGCAGTAGCAGCAATAAGTTAGGTTACCATTACTCTTGACCTAACCGGGATAGTGGCTAAACACGTGTTTGAACAATAAAGATGTCCGCTTTACTAATATAGCAATTGCTTTGAAAGTCACCTCTCTCTTCTCCATATTCAGCTTATACGTTCACTTACATTAGCAAACTTGTTACAGTCAAGATGGAGACCATACAGCTGAGCAGTATTCTCCTCTATGCGATTATATGTGAGTATTATCCACCAACTCTCTGATCATTGTTGGAAATGTCTAACGCAGAAGGCCCAGACACCACTAATTTAATCATTAGCGGTTGAATAAGTTGACTTATTATATAAGTCTACTAGCAGTTATGTTTTTCTGGAAACTTCTTCTTCTTCTTCTTTTCCTACCGCTTTTCCCACACCTGTGGGGTCGCGGGTGCGATCTGTGTCGCACAAGTGGATTTGGCCCTGTTTTACGGCCGGATGCCCTTCCTGACGCCAACCCTATATGGAGGGATGTAATCACTATTGCGTGTTTCTGTGGTGGTTGGTAGTGTAGTGTGTTGTGTGAATATGAGGAGGAGAGTGTTGGGACGGACACAAACACCCAGTCCCCAAGCCAGAAGAATTAATCAGAAGCGATTAAAATCCCCGACCCGGCCGGGAATCGAACCCGGGACCCTCTGAACCGAAGGTCAGTACGCTGACCATTCAGCCAACGAGTCGGACTTATGTTTTTCTGGAAACATTAAGGCTAAAGTGTATTTATACCACCAAGAGTGTTGTCTGCAAATGTCGGCTGTATAGTGTTTACTTTCCATTCAGGAGACGGTGAATTCTAACTCCTTTACCATGGTTTCCCATTTTCATATCAGGCTGTAAATTTGGGAATATTTAAACATGTAGGAATTCAATTTTGATAAGGCAGTTAAATAAGATTCCATCGCATAGAACCTATTTTATTCACATCGTATGAGACGTACAACAATAATCTACACACCATTAATTTAACACTTAGCAGTCGAATATGTTGACTTGTTTCATAGCTCTATTAGTAATTACGTTTCTTCTGAAAAAAATAAGGCTAAAGGGTATTTAAATCATCAAGAGTGCTGGCTGAAATGTCGCCCGCCTATGTGTTATATTGCATTCAGGAGACGTAAAATTCGAACGATATTTTCCCGTTTTCACATCAGCTTGCACATTTAAGGATATTTTAAAACATGTAGGAATTTAATTTAGAAAAGACGCTAAATAAGTTTCCGACCACATTGAATCTATTAGTCTTACAACTATAATCTACATTTTGGCCAAATTTAAAGAATATCCATCCAGTAGTTTCGAAGATATCACATGTTTTCTGAAATGCATGTTAAAAGTTCTTAGCACTTGACGGGCTGGGGAGGGGAGGACTGTGGCGTTGGGTTTTCGAGACATCACCCGGCAAGAGTCTGACTTATGTGAAATGAAAGAGACGTCAGATAGTCAAGTCAGTGCAATAATAATAACTGTATGCTTCGGAGACTGTGTGCACGAATCGAAAAGGACAAGTCAATCAGCTATTTAAAACACAACGTAGGCTACTCCGGAAGATATTGGGCAAGAGATGGGTTGACGGGCAGGTTAGACTAAAATCCAATAAAGAAGTATATCTTACAGCAAGATGGAGCCGATAACAACAACAGTTAGAAAGAGAAGATTGCTGTTCTATGGGCATATCTTCCGTATGAATAATGTCCGGCTCACAAAGAAAATCTGGTATTTTCTGAAATCAAAGGCATCTAAGTTGAGTTAGTTCTAAGTGTGTGAGAAAGATCTCAGAGAGGTGGGCATTGTGGAGGATAAAATCAATGCCAGGGTTAGTTGAAGAAGGATGGTGAAAAGCTATCAGGGTGTTATTGTGGAGCCAGAACCCAGAATAAGGAGAGGCCCTTTTTCCAGAGGAGCAGAAGAAAGCGCTGATCGATAGGCTCAAGAGATACTGGCAGGATGTCAAAGCCGACAGACGAACAAGACAGAGACACTGAAAATGAGAACACGCAGTCCATAGAGGCTCAATTCGGAAAACAAAAAAATAACTACAAAGAGAGTCCTGTTAGTGAAGCCTAAATTTACCACCGTGTGAAGGATGTGTATGGGAATGAGTGTGTATTACACTGTACATTGTTCAGACGGTGCTGGGGATGAAAGTGCCAAAACCAGATTAGGCACAGTGGAGGGCCGGCTGAGAAGGAATTAAACAAAAAGCAATTAAAGAAATTTCCTTTTAGGAAAAGTAAATGATCATAAATATGTCTTTCAATAAAATGTGTGACGCGATGTTACCTAGCAACTGTGCAGGCTGTGATGCTAAGTATTGATAGATGGCCATGACATACAGATCTCAAGGTGCTGTTGCTGGGTAACACATTTTGTTACACGACACTATTTCATTACACGAAGTAAAAACCGACAAGGGATGCCGGTTCGCAAGCAACGGTGACTCCGAGATGGCATTTATGAATGGTTCCGCCGCCAACAACGGACGCTGTAGCTCGGGATATCAACCACAGGCACAGCTTGAATCAACGAGGTGACGATATTTAGGCAAATATATCTCTTTGTTTCTTGTATGTTCACGTATTACAAAACAAACAAAACAAAACAAAACAAAACAAAACAAAACAAAACAAAACAAAACAAAACAAAACAAAACAAAACAAAACAAAACAAAACAAAAAACGCATTGCAGAACCCAAGAATTAAAAGATATCAGTTTCATTTGGGCAATCCTTGTATTTAGCCGGTCGCATCGTCATTTTTCAAAAGAACTGACAGTTTCAAATGTAAGACCCATCTCTTGTCGTGTTTTCATTTTGAGATTTGGGCCATTTTGCTAGGTAAAAGTAAGACGCCAAATACTGCTTCGTTAGAGATTTTTATCCACCTTAAAATCTCGGTTGCGGAGTTTGAAGCCTGGAAATTTAGGCAGTAGTAGGTTAGAATGCGAACAAACTTACCTGGTAGGAACTGTCGTCTACCTGCCCTTCTGTAGTGTGCCGGGAGTAACATATCTTTTAGGGGTTCTAATAGACCGGGACCCTAATGCTTATGCAAATTTCATAGCAGAACTGTTGTCCAGGTAGACTATACTTGTTATTTGCTTCAGTATGTTTGAATTCTAACTTACTACAGCTTCAACATCCAAGCTTTAGTTATAAATCGCAAACCAAATTAAATACTCCAAAATCGTCACCATTAAAAACAAACATCCCCCATATTTCGAATGAAACGGTGCCTCAGTCAACTGAGCTGGATCTTTAGTTCAGGAGTTCTAAGCTCGAAAGTGAACGCATGAGTTACACAAAAGTTTGAATCTGGGTAACCTGATTTATTGGAGTTTCGCACGTCAGTTTTACTCTTTAACATGTTTCAGTGTTGCCGCGATGAACGCGCCTAAGTCTGAGTTCTCATGTCAAACGTCTTCTTCCGATTCTTTTCAAACGTTCTGTTGCTACGTCTTTTTGTTCGCTCGCCGAGTGCACTAGTTTTGTTTGTCTCCTTGTGGCCGAGTCTCTGGAAATAGCGCGCCATATAAGGAAGAGCTTTCGCTCGTTTCCAAGAGTAAACCAGCTTAGACCACTCTCTGGCTTCCTCCGTGTTTACTACTGCCTCGTGTTTAACAACAAAGTCACGACGATACAGCGCACACACATTCTGGGAGACAATATTTCGACTTCAGTGATTCATTTACATTTATATTTTATACACTTAGTAACATATTCACCTTTTTCTTTTTTAGGATAATCTGAAAGAGCACAGCTTTCTTTTCTCTGTACTATTTTTCCAGCAAAGTATTCCTAACAATTTGAGACACTTTGTAACAATTAATAAATAATATACGTTTCGTAAAAATATATTTTAAATAATATTGATTTCTTACGATCGCATTGTACTCCAAATACACTTTCAATACATTAGATCGTGTCAGCACACACGTGGCATCCATCGCCCAAAACACATCGTGCAGCTTTCCTTTGGATCTTTGCCTGTTCTCGAACCAAGTAATCCTAGTGAGGGTCCCGTAGGCTGGGGCCATCTTCTATTTAGGCTATTGCCAGCGCTTTGTACGCCCTCTCCTTTACATCCTTACTACAACCCCTAAATACCCTCAAAACTATGTGCAGAGAACTGTTCCCTTTATTTACAATCCCATTTATGTGATTACCCCAACGAAGATCCATTACTTAATGTAAGTAAGATACGTTTTATGGCAGTGTTCCGAATACAACACCGAGAGAGCTTGACGATCAATGGGAAACAGTACAGCAAGTGTCAGGTGACAAAATACAAGTTTTTAGGAACAAATGTGAACTACAACACTGACTATACTGAGACCGGCATCGGCCAAGCCAACAATTCATTCAATAAAACGAGGAGTGTATTCTGTAGCAGAGACCTTAGTTTGCATCTAAACATTAGACTTCTCCATCTTGTTCTATGGAGTTGTGACCTGGACCATAAAGAAAAGAGAAATAGACAGATTAGAGGCAATTTGAGCTATGGACTTACAGACGGACACTGAGGTTAAGTTGGACAGATAAGGGCACAAACGACGAGGTAATAAAGCGAATGGGAGAGAGGAGAGAAATGTCATCTACTGCAGCTGGTCATTCAAGGGATGGGGCAGACTTCCCAAAGAGGTTGGGAGGCGTTTGCCGTGTATTTGAAGCTGCGTGTTGGTGTGGAGGATTCTCTTGGGTGTAGTGTCTGACTTGGAGGAATGTTGGTGGCAGTACAAACACTTAGCCTCCATGCCAACAGAATTAATCAATTACGATCAAAAGCGCACGACTGAACTGGGAATCGAACTCGAGGTCCGATGCCAAGGCAATGTCCACTCAGTTGTGAAGCCAGACATTCGAGAGGCGATCGTGTTAGTAAGCAGTGAAGAGAACTGGTTCGTGGCTGGTGTAATCTCGATGCACCATACAAGAATAAACTCTGCCCCGTCACGCACATTGTTAAGATTAATGTGTACCACATTTAGAGCTATGTAAACACCGTTCCACTATTAAGACTGGAATTATCTGAAATGAAATGGATACAGCCTCGTTTTATCATGTTTGTTTTACATTCTTTACTCTGTCATCGGTTTTCAACAACCGAAAATAATTATACTTGACGTCAGAGTAACGTCTCAGGATGAAAACTGGGTAAACAAGAACATCGAATTCTTCAACTTATCTGGCAAAGTGACAAGATGGGAGACTTTAAATAAGGAACATTACAATCCAGAATAATGGTGCTTTGATCTCAGTGATGTGGCGGGCATTGTGAGGTAGGTCTCCGCAGGGAACGAAGAGAGGACCAGAACTGTTGACTATATATTTAGCAAAAAAGAAAAGTGTTTGAAGTTCTTTTATACGATACTGAGGATACAGGGGATGATATGATCAGGCACTATAAGAGTGAATCAATGTATTAATACCTGAAGGAATCATTCCTTCGCTTGTAGGTCAAAGATATATGTGCCCTGTGTGCTTGACTTCCTCTGAACTACTGTTGGTTTTAACAGATAGGTGGGGGAGTGGGAAAGATTTGGTGACATGTCCTTAAAAACCCTTGAAACCCCATCACCTCTCTGTCTAACCGTCAATGTGATTTCCATTTGTATTTCAACGTGCTGCTAGTGGTGTATGTCCATGTTCAATTTCTGAGCTCTTTCAGTATTACCGACTGCCATAACCATGATGTCGTATAGATGCATAAGGATTACAAATAGACTATCCCGTTCAGAAATATCATGATGGACTGTAAAGGGTTAATTTTATTGACGGGGTTGTCGGGTACTGAAGGAATCTCAAATAGCAATGAAATAACTGAGAAATTGTTCTTTAATCTTCAACATCTACAAAACGTATATAAGTAGTTACTGGGACGTAAAACGAAATAACATTCTTGTTTTCTTCTTTCGTTTCTGCTTTCTATGGACGACATTTCACAATGTTTACAGTACTTCTCTACCTTCACTTTCTGCCACTATCTTTTCATCCTTTTCCCTACTTCCTTCTTCTGCTCTTCTTTTCTCATTAGTATTTTCCTAGTCTCCTGGAACTCTTTGACGCGTCATCTAAATCAATTTGTGTCCATGATGTAATCTTCCAGAAACCCCGTCATAGTCAAGTCTAGCCTCAACAAGTCTCCCTTCTCTTCCTCATCAATTCAACGTCTCCTTTTGCTCTTCGGTACGATTCTCTGTTAGAATTGAGTCTCCTCTCCCCATTTTTTAAATTTTACGTTTGTGTCCAGAATTTTTCTTAGCATTTTTATACCTCTCTTCTTCAATCACGAGGAGCTATCTGACGGTGAGATAGCGGCCCCGGTCTAGAAAGCCAAGAATAACGGCCGAGAGGATTCGTCGTGCTGACCACACGACACCTTGTAATCTGCAGGCCTTCGGGATGAGCAGCGGTCGCTTGGTAGGCCAAGGCCCTTCAAGGGCTGTAGTGCGATGGGGTTTGGGGGGTTTGGTTCTTCTTCAATCACACCTTTTCCAACTATATCAAATGTTTGTGCTGTATACAGGCCGTGAGGTTTAACAAGGGCGTCTAGATGCCTCAGTTTAGCCCCATAAGATAGAACCCTTTTATTGTAGGTGTTCCTCGTCATTTGAAACACCATTTCCAATGTTGTCGCCCCCTCCTTAATGCCATTCTTTTCCGAACATATTTTTCTTGATCCTTATGCCCAACTAAGGAGCGCGCGTGAACTTATAATGCACTCTTTTCAGTTTTTCTTCTTCTCCTCCCAATATCTCTTCATCCTCTCGCTGTTTTCTTTTTTTACGTTGTTTAAATCATCCTGTATTAATCGGGCGGGCTTTACAGAAAATTTGTATTTGTGAATCAAGATTCTAAATTTTATTCCATGTTGAATGGTTTTCTTATTAATGCCAATTTCATTTAGGTATTCACTGATTTCTTTTAAAATTTTCTTGTGATTTTTCTTCGAGACGGCTAAGTTTGAAATTGTCTTTGTGAGCCTGTTTTTATCCATTGAATATAAGTGACCACAAAATTTTAATCACAATTTCCAGATTGTATCTGTGATTTTTCCTATAAGTTGATAGATTTCATGTGATTTTTTTTCATCTAAATCCCATTTTCGTATTTTGGTCCTAAGATTTTCCTGGGAATGTTTCTTTCTTGTTTTTCGATCGTCTTTATTCGAGATATGCCACCAATTACAATTCCAACCCATATTATTATTATTATTATTATTATTATTATTATTATTATTATTATTATTATTGTCCACCTCTGTGTTGTAGAAGGGGCTGCCTGGCCTGGTGCTCGGTTCGCCTGGAAGGACGTGGGTTCGAATCCCCGTCAGGAAGTCGTAAAATTTAAGAAACAAGATTTCCACTTTCGGAGGTGCACATGACCCTGAGGTTCACTCAGCCTACACCAAAAATGAGTACCAGATTGATTCCTGCGGACAAAGGCGGCCGGGTGTAGAGCGAACCACTCAACCCCATCAAGTGCCGAGGTTACGGATAGTGGAAGCCTTTACCTTCCCCCCCTCCAAGGGCCTTCATGGCCTGTACGGAGAAGACTTCGTGTTGCAGTGGTTAGTGTGACTAGCTGCCATCCCCGGAGGCTCGGGTTCGATTCCCGGCTCTGCCACGAAATTTCAAAAGTGATTCGAGGGCCGGAACGGGGTCCACTCAGCCTCGAGAGGTCAATTGAGTAAGGGTGGGCAAATGCTGAGATGGTACCTAACTTAAGGCCACGGTCGCTTCTTTCCCTCTTCCTTGCCTGTCCCTTCCAATCTTCCCATCCCTCCACAAGGCCCCTGTTCAGCATAGCAGGTGAGGCCACGTAGGCGAGGTACTCGTCCTCCTTCCCAGTTGTCTCTCCCGACCCACAGTCTCACGCTGCAGGACACTGCCCTCAAGGCGATAGAGGTGGAATCAGTCGTAGGGAAAAACCGACCCCGGACAGTGAACGGATTAAGAAAGAAAGATTATTATTATTATTATTATTATTATTATTATTATTATTATTATTATTATTATTATTATTATTATTGTCCGACTCGTTGTATGAATGGTCAGCGTACTGGCCTTCGGTTCAGAGGGTCCCGGGTTCGATTCCCAGGCGGGTCAGGGATTTTAAAAATCATTGGTTAATTCCAATGGCTCGGGGGCTGGGTGCTTGTCCTATCCCCAACATCCCTGCAACTCACACACCACACATAACACTATCCTACACCATAAAAACACGCAGTTACCTACAAATGGCAGATGCCGCCCATCCTCATCGGAGGGTCTGCCTTACAAGGGCTGCGCCCGGCTAGAAACAGCCACACGAAATTATTATTATTATTATTATTATTATTATTATTATTATTATTATTATTATTATTATTGTTATTATTATTATTATTATTATTATTATTATTATTATTTATTGGACCATCACATTCTTGACCTAGGTTTGAGAATACCTTAACCCACACAACCATACTGTAGCAGGAATTGCATAACTGATAGGTCTTAAAAAGTAGGTTTCAAGTTGTACCCAAGCTAAGCTAAGCCCTTACTGGGCCATGAGTTTCAGCCTTATAGTTCAGTTAGAAGCCTCCATGGCTCAAGCGGCAGCGCGCTGGCCTCTCACCGTTGGATACCGTGGTTCAAATCCTAGCCTTATAGTTCAGTTAGAAGCCTCCATGGCTCAAGCCGCAGCGCGCTGGCCTCTCACCGTTGGATACCGTGGTTCAAGTCCCGGTCACTCCATATGCGATTTGTGCTGGACAAAGTGGAGGCGGGACAGGTTTTTCTCCGGGTACTCCGGTTTTCCCTGTCATGGTAGACGTAGGATGTAGTAGTTAGGTAGATATTAAGAGGTTAGCACACAGCACATTCCACTATCATTTCATTTCATCTGTCAGTCATTATCATTGCTCCAGAGGAGTGCGACAGGCCTCGACAGCCAGCACAATTTCTATCCTCACTGCAAGATGGGGGCTTCATTCATTCCATTCCTGACCCAGTCACTGACTGGAAAACCGATTGTAGGATTTCATTTTCAGTATTCATCTACACACTTTGTGCGAGTTCTCATGTGGACGATATTCTCGTCGTCAAATATATCCACAATTTCGTACTTAGTTAACTTGTCGGAGACGCGATGAGCCAGGAATGAAGAAGCATTCCTACTGCAAATGATTTCTCGAAGCCGTGACATAATCTATCGATTAGTCTACGAGTGGTTTAACTGAAGACACAAGATGTGTCTGTGTAGCTAAGATATTAAGAATAACACGGTATTCCATCGCCCTTAATATGCTAATGAGTTTCCCGTGTAGCTGAAGAGGACAGCTGAACGGATGACACATAAAAGAAGACTTGTTTGTGCTCAAAAGGCATCTAATGATCTTTTCAATTCAACATAACACGAGCCACCTGCAGTCTCACTTTTGAATAGAACTGTTTCTAAAGATTGTATCCTATGAAAAGCTAAATTTACTATTATTTTCCTTTAACAGAAAGCGACAGTCAATGTTACAAAGTCATGCTTGAATTCTGCTTCCTGTTTGTAAGACAGTAGTAGCGGAGTCATCGACATGAAAACCAGAATAATCACTCCAAGAAAAGAGTTTCTGAAATTTAAAAAATCGTGTGTGCATCTCGTTGGTGTATCGTGTTGTGCCATTAGACAGTGTTCAGAGGATTTTGAAATGTCGATAAATCACAGAATTTTCAAGATCGACAATGAGACGCTACTAATTCGTGTCACGAAATCAAGAGAAGTCTTAACCCTCTCAAAAAAACAGCTTATTTAGCCCATTTCCTCAGAAAAAAGAAATATACTTTGAAACAGATGGCAAAATAGAAAGAAAACCAGGACGTCGACGGAGGAAATTATCCTGGGCGGAACTTTGGACAGTGATTCGACATCCACGACGCAGCAACCAGTGATGTCAACACTTGGTGACAAAAATTAGCTAGAATTCATTGCCAGAATGGCTAAATATATGGAGTAGCTTGCATTTAGTCCCTATAAGCATGGTTGTAAATGATATGACAGTGTAGGTTCACGATAACACACACGAAACGTTTTTCCTAAGTGTAACAGTTAAGGGAAAAGGAGAAAATTAAACTAAATATTTGTATTAAGTGAAACTGTACTCACCTAACAAAATACATACATCATCCTGATCCCTCCTCAACTGTACCATTTCCATAGGCACTTTGAGTGTCCGTTGATTTTTATGAAGTCGTATTAAGCATCACTTCTTCTTCGTGTAGTGTCTTCTACATTACTGAAACTTGGCCACAATCACAGTGAAGTCTGTACGATGTTCTGCTATCCTCATCAGTCTACTCGAGTCTAGTCCTGTCCAATCCCGTGAGTTCCTCAGTCCAAAGTGTTTCCTTCGACCGCAACCTATGCGACCATCAATTTATCCTGCATGATCAATTTTAGTAGGTTGTACTTTCCGATCCCCATAATACGCCCAAGTCTTTCTTGGTTGTACATATCAACATTCGTTCTCTCCTCATGCGCCTGAGTATTGGAGGCGTGATCTGTAACGTCCTTAGGAAAACTCACATCTCGAAGGAATTTATACTCCTAATGGTGTTAGATCTCAGAGTCCATGTTTCCGCGCCGTAAATGAGCAATGAATATACATAGCATCTGTGGAAGTTGCGGCGGGTCTCAAAGCTGAGATTCTACTTGTTCCAGTAAATTAAAGATCGTGCAATTGGACCTCATATGACTTTTCTCATATGGTTTAGTTCAAACCCTTCACTCTTGTTTCTTGTTTGTTATTAAAGTGTCTGAACGCACGCTCGACTTGTGAATTTGAAAAAAAGCTCGAAAAGAACACGATATTCTAAGTTACCACTCCTATAATTAATTTTCAACTGAAACATCGAACATTTTTATACCGATTGATTCCCGTCAAAATTCAATCGTGGAAGACCTATTTACCCACTTCCTCCACAGATTTTCAGTGTGCCAATACTCCTTTCAAATTCCAAAGTTAAGTATGACATGAGATATTTAACTGTTTTCAGAGTTAATTCACACTTAAATGTGTCCGGCTCCATGGCTAAATGGTTAGCGTGCTGGCCTTTGTTCATAGGGGTCCCGGGTTCGATTCCCGACAGGGTCGGGAATTTCAACCATCATTGGTTAATTTCCCTGGCACGGGGGCTGGGTGTATATGTTGTCTTCATCATCATTTCATCCTCATCACGACGCGCAGGTCGCCTACGGACGTCAAATCAAAAGACCTCCACCTGGCGAGCCGATCCCGTGCTGGGATCTCCCGGCACTAAAAGTCATACGCCATTTCATTTACACTTAATTGTGACATTTTTTCGGAAGATTTCGATGTTGTCAAGCAGATAATTTTGAATTTCTTTGCGTGTTGATCATGATTTATTTTTGTTTTTATTGCACATGTTTTTCAGTAGTAGTGATTCTATCCTTCTATCCTTCAAGGTCAACACTGCGGTCTTCTCATCGACGCCAGTCTGTAGAGAAAAATGCTCTCCGCCACATGTTCATGAATTAACTTCAGTTGTGACCAATACCAAGAGCCATGGGTTGCATTCATTTCCTCGGGTACATTATGTCTCCTTCGAGATCTTAAAAAAACAGACGCAGTGCTATAAATAGACACTTACGATGTTGGTTTGCATACATTACAGGAGTTCTCACTACAGTTTCCGACCGCTGCTGTATCAGTAGCTACGGGCGGCTTCAAAACGTAATTCTTAACACGTGTTGCTTTGGAGCTATTATCGTTCCATGCTGAAGTTTAGTAGCGATTCTTATCCACAACTCCACCATCCTCTCTTGCAAGCGACACACGGTTTTTTAAGAATACAGAAGTAGTTTAATCGGTAAAAATATGTTGTTCAATCCTACCACCCCTCAACTTCTATAATAATAATATTAATAATAATAATAATAATAATCATCATCATCAATATCACACAAGTTGAGCCCTTCATGTAGTAAGGTGAAATTATCGGGAACAGTGGAAGTGGAATAGTAGTTTTTTAGTTCTTTTTCTTCTTTCTTTCTTTTCACCCTCTTTGGGTTACGTTGAATCAGTCATTCCTCTGTGGGTTGTTCTTTTCTTAGTGCCCGGTATTTCTTCATTCTTTGTAAAGTTCCAAGATAATAGGTTTGGTTTTTAATGCAGATTTGTCTTGGAACTTTATATTTTCGTCTGTAATTGTTATTTTATCTGTTCTATCGAATAGTGAATTTTCTGTAATTTTTATCTACTAGGTATTCTTCAGTTTCTTTAAACCAGTTGGATTTTGTTTTGCGGTTACGGAAGAAGTCAAAGTTGTGTTTGCTTAATGTATTCGAGTTCATTCTGAGAAGATGACCGTAAAAATTTATCCTTCTTTATCGTACAGGATCTGAGAATTTTTCAATTTTCGTGTAGAATGTTTCATTCTTGATGTATATTATCTTATTATCTTGAAATAATGGTCCTATGATCTTTAGTTAGAGTTTCTCCATCTGGCCTTTAAAACTCATGTTTAGTGCTTTTGCTGCGTATAGTGAGTAAGTAGGTAAGTAATTTATTGAGCATTACAGGCATTTATCCCAGATGCATGTCCACAATGCCATTACATAAAGCAAAGAACCATTAAAGCCAATGAAAGTGAACAATTACAGACAAAACTAAAGACACACTAATTAAATTACTAAGCGGCCACTTACACGGGCGGATGACCAGTCCACATGTAAGGGTCAACCATACAACCCTCTAAACTTAAAACTAACTTGGTGTCCCCCCACACGGGCGGGATACCAGACACCATGCAAGGCAAGGCAGCACCCCTAACTACATCTACTAAGCTGCCTCCAACATGGGCGGATGACCAGCCCACATGTTAGGGCACCCCCTACATCTAAATTAACCCTATAACAAACTACTTAACTCCATTAAATCTATACTGACTCTATCCTAAATCTGTCTGGTCGCGACATCCCACTGGTGAGGAACTTGCTGGGTATAGTGAATCTGGTTTAATCACTGTTGTATAATGTTTAATTTTGGACACCCATAAAAGGTTTTTCTTGTTGTATCTTTTGTTATTTGGAAGGCCAGTTCAAGTTTATTTTTTCCTGAATTCCAATGCTTTGCATTCCACAGCAATCAAACATTCTCAGAGATATTTGAATTTTTTTACTATTTCAGTGTTTTGTTCTTGGACTTTGAGTTATTTATGTAGATGTTTATTGTGTGTCTTAATTTTGTTTTGTTTTTTCCTAGGAGATGTGAAGACCTATATTAGCTGTTTGTTTGTCTAATTCAAGAGTTTGCGGGGCTGAGAGTGGCTCAGACGCTTAAGGCGCTGGCCTTCTAACCCCAACTTGGCAGGTTCGATCCTGGCTCAGTCCGGTGGTATTTGAAGGTGCTCAAATACGACAGCCCCGTGCCGGTAGATTTACTGGTACGTAAAAGAACTCCTGCGGGACTCAATTCCGGCACCTCGGCGTCTCCGAAGACCTTAAAACTGTAGTTAGTGGGACGTAAAGCAAATAACATTATTATTATTATTAATTCAAAAGTTTGCTCCCTTGCTTCCTCTGTTGTTTGAGCTGATACTAATATAACACGTGTAGAAAAATTACGTAAAGCGTACACCACTTGGAATATGTACAATAAGAAGTGGCTTTCCACCAAAGGCAAACTCCGTCACTACCACACAGAAAATCAATTAACATAAGTTCACATACAGGAACCCAAGAGCCAAGAACTTAAAACGAAAAAATGCTTGAACACAAGAGATGAGACAAGCTCATAATGAAAGGATGTTTTATAAAAACAATTTACTTTACGTCGCACCGACACAGATAAGGTCTTATGGCGACGATAGGATAGGAAAGGCCTAGGAGCCATAAGAAAGCGGTCGTGCCTTAATTAAGGTACAACCCCAGCATTTGCTTGGTGCGAAAATGGGAAACCAGTGAAGGGATGAGGAAGTTCTGCGAAGATAAGACGAAAAAGAAGACCAGTGCTAAATAATGGTTCTACGTGCTCCTTAGAGGGCAAACCGCATTATATAATAATAATAATAATAATAATAATAATAATAATAATAATAATAAATAATGTTTTCGAGGTCCAGAATGTCTTTAATTTTCTCACAATTCATGAGCCTTATCACTGTTTTGTGGATAGACTCATGTTTCTTTCGATTTATCGGGACTCCTTATCTCTCCTGCGGGTGGAGTCAAAGTGTGTATTATTTGTATGTCGTAAGAGGCTACAAATAGGGGAACACTCAAAGAATCTGTGCTCACTCTCTCGTGTTCTAAGTCCAAAAACATATCAATAATTCTATGCTTTGCCGTGAAGCGGAGAAAATATACGAGTGCGAAGGTTTTTGTAAGCAATTTCCCAATGAATATGTTTTCAAGGCAATATTCTGAAATAATACTTAACCTCGTGAGAGATCCCTGTGAGAATATTTGTGCAAAATGTCATGAAATTCTGCCCAGCGATTTGGACACTAAATCGTTTTGGAGGGCGGGCAAACAGACGCCATTTCATTTTAAATAGAGATATTAAATAAACCATCATCATCATCATCATCATCATCATCATGGGTTGTTCTGCCTCCCGGCAGGTGTGTCCTCCATATCTCTCGATGTTGTGCCCTTTCCTTCACTTCTTTTCCTAATGCTGTATAATAAGTGCTATCGTTTCCTGCCCCTTCCTCGTTTTCCTTTTATCATCCCTTCCATTGCTTCTCGTAGTAAAGTATTATGTCTTAGATTATGCCCTATCCAATTTTTCTTCTTTTTTTCATTACGGTCAGAATGCTCTTCACTTCTCCCACTCTCTTCAGACCTTCCTCATTTGATATTTTATCTTCCCAGCTTTAAAACTTCAATTCTTCTCCATATACACATCTCAAATGTCTCCATTATTGTCTATTCTTCCTTCCTTAATGTCCATGTTTCAGCGCCATATAGAGCTATACTCCATACGTAACAACTTGCAAGTCTGTTCCGCAGATCTTTCTCTAGGGGGCCACGAACCAGTTTTTTCTTCTTGTTGAAGCTTTCCTTGGCTAAGACAATTTGAGATTTTATGTATCTTATAGAGTGAAGGTCTTCAGTCACAATTCTTCCAAGATACTTAAACTTATTCACCTGTTCAATAATTTCTCCCCCTATCTTGATGGTCGCTTCCTCCAATTATCATGAATTTGATTTTCTCTTTGTTTATGCTCATAAATAAAACATCAAATTTCTTTCAAATTCGGAGGGAACTTGTACAATCACAGTGAGAACAGGAAGTAATGTGGGCTTCTTCTTCTCTGTGTATCTCTAGTAACCATGGAGGAATGTAACCTAACCTTAGGAACACCCTGTAGTTTGAAGCAGCCCACTTTGTTACAGCCACGTGGCCCCCCTCGCTGCCTTGTTATGCTGTGATATAGAAGCGTGTTTCTGCTATCAGGTAAAGGTCGAGCAGACATAGTTTACCTTCCACACAGATAAGACACTACTCAGGCAGGGTGTCTGGCTTCGGTGACCTCAATGCGCGACGCACACAGGAGACACAAACACAACCCAGTAGCCAGGCAGCTTTGCATGTAACATGCCATCATTCTTGCTCTATTTACCTTCTGCCTTCATTTAATTTTAAAGTCTACGTCATCAGTTGTATATACAATTCTTGACATGAAGACTAAGTAACTTTAGGAGGAAGAATGAACGTCAAAATTCGTCCCAGTGTTTCCAAAATTGTTGCCGCTACGACTTTGGCAATGACTTCGAAAAAATTGCATTAGCTTTAGCATATAAAGTTCTTAAAATAAATCTTCCACTAGTTATGGTTCAAAATAAAGAAGAGTGGTAGAGTGAATCATACTTTTATTTTAGCGAACATTATTAAATTATGATTGTATTCTCTCATCAGTAATTGGAGATACATCTAAAAAGAACCTATAAAAATGGTTAATATTTCTAGCGAGATTAATTGCTTCCAATTACGAAATTTTTATGTTATTTATAGTTTAGTGACGTTGATCTATCGTCATCATGTGTAACCACAGATAATTCTCTTGGGAAACTCAAGAATTTAATCAGATTATCACAGCTCATGCGCTCCCTAATAATTTAAAATCTCAGGGAAGTTATTTCTCTCTTGAAACGGTTCCTTGAATCCTAAGAAGCGCAATTCCCTTCACTGTTTGATCGTCACATGACAGTGTAATATACATCTATTCATTCCATGGATGTAATTGTTTCAAACGAAGTAGTTTACATTCCATATCTTTCCTAAAATTCCTCACGAGTTTATTTACTGTAGATATTTAAATATTCCGTCTGTGATAAATATTCGTTTCTAAAGCAAGCAATCTGTTGATAATTGCAGCTGTCTTAGCAAGAATTTCCGAAAATATATACACTTCAAGAAATAAATTCAATATCTTCATTATTATGTATAAATTTCCACGTGATATTCTTGTAAATACAATATTAAGCTCAATCTACTGCAAAATACAGTGTTAAGGTATTATGATTTTGTAAGTTATGAGTGAATTTTGGTGCGAATGCGTTGTAATTATTATCTAACCCTGTTTATAATGGGATGATTTTAGTTATATTCCGTAAATCTTGAGTGATTTCCTGTGCAACCGCGTTGCCATAATTGTGCCATACTGTTTGTAATAGAACATTTTGATTTAAATTTTTAACTTTTGCGCAAATTCCTATGTGATTCATTGTGTATCACTCATTACATGACGCTACTCATAAGTAATCTTTAATTTTCATATAGTTCTTAAATCCCCTTCTTCCGATATCATGTAACTTCTTGTTTAGACACTGTTTTATTATTTACTTACTATATGACGTAATAAAGATAATAATCATACGTACATAATCGTAGCAAGATATAGTAACATTAAAAGATCGTAATATTAGCCACAAATCCTAATCTAGGTTAGAAATCCACTGGGCGGCTTCATTAGATGGATGATGGACATCAGTCAACGTGCTCTGGAAAAGTCGAAGTGTTCACCCTAAGGCAAAATGTTCAACTGCCTGTAACTGCTCACCGCAAGCACAGTTGTATTATTATTATTATTATTATTATTATTATTATTATTATTATTATTATTATTATTATTATTATTATTATTATTATTATTTCGTTATGTTCAACTAAGGAGCGCTATTTTATTTAGCTGATGTCGTTGCATTTTTCTTCTCCCAAAATCTCTTCATCCTCTCGCTGTGGCTTTTCTTGCGGTCTCCTGACCAGGTTTTGCTGGCGGTAGTGTTTGGATGGTGTGTAAAGCGTGATTGTCGACTAATTTTTTTAAACTTAGATCTGTCTAACACAATGTCATCTGTGATGCCTATTTTCTGAAGATCTTTTCCAACTTCGAGCAGCCAATTGGTTTGTACTTTCATTGATAGGGCAAGGCTCAGAATTCTTTCGGTCAATCTCTGATTACTCTTTCTGAGAATATGACCATACAATTTCAATCGTCTTTTCCGAAATGTGTCTGAGATATTCTCTGAGTGTTGGTACGGGTTATGAGATTTCCTTATCATCCAGATTGTTCCAAAAAATTTCCCTAAGATTTTTATTTCTTCTTTTTCTACATCCGTAATCAACGATCTGCCCCCAATGATCGGAGTTTCAGGTGCATATAGTACTTCAGGCTTGATTACAGTGTTATAACGTCTTAATTTTGCATTTCGAGGTACGAAGTTTTATTATATCTTTCCAAGTGAGTCTGTATGCTCTTTGCAGTTTAAATACCCTTTCTTTAATTGCTTCACAATTCAGTCCTGAAGGTTGGATGAATTCTTCTAGGTATTTGAATTTAGACATTTGGGACAATTTGCCATATTGGGTTTTCATTGGTTGTCCATCTACTACCGAAGAGATCTTTGCATGTAGTGAGTTTTCTTGTATGAGATCTGGAGTCCTGTTCTGGATGCAACTTCATGGATTTTTCAATGGATACATTCGCTTCCTGTCTGCCACCTTCTTTTCCCTATGTTGTAATCCATTTTTAAAAACAACATTAATTAATAAAGAGGACAACCATCTCCTTGTTGGACTCCTGTTTTAACATCAAATGGTTCAGACAATTCCCCTAAGAATTTAATCTTTGAAGTGGTGCATGTTATTGTTTGCATGATTAATTCTCCTTCTTTCCTGTCTACTTTGAATTCTTCCAGTACACGGAAAATGCATTTTTTTACATCGTTGTGCCCTACTCAGGAGCACGGTTGAACTTGCTTAGCTGATGTGTTGGCCTTTCTTTCCTCCCAAAATCTCTTCATCCTCTCGCTGAGCTTCTTCCTTCGTTCTTCGGTCCAAGTTATAGTAGCTCTGGTGTTGGGTTTGTCTTCAAAGTGGTGATTGTCGATTTTGGTTCTGAATTTACATCTGTCCTGTACAATGTCTTCTGAGATGTTGATTTCCTGGAGATCTGTTTCAATTTCAGGAAGCCAGCTGTTCCTGGTTTTAGACGAAAGGGCCAGGTTGAGAATTCTTTTAGTTAGCCTGTTAGTGTTCATTCTGATAATGTGTCCATAAAATTTCAATCGTCTTTTCCGAAAAGTGTGAGAATTTTTTTCAGAATGACAATATATCTCCTGGGATGATTTTTTTCTTCATATTCCATCTATGCAAACTGGGCCAAAAATGTTTCATAAAATTTTCCTTTCTTGTTTCTCAATATCTTTGGTTAAGTTCCGCCACCAATGATTAAGGTTTCTGATGCATATAACGCTTTAGGTTTGATCACTGTATTATAGTGTCTAAGTTTTGCATTCCGAGATATTGATTTTTTATTATACCTGTTCCAAGTGATCCTGTATGCTTTCTGTAATTTGGAAATTCTTTCTTTATTTGCTTCGCGGTTTAAACCAGAGGGCTGAATAATTTCTCCCAAATATTTAAATTGGTTCACTTAAACAATTTTGCCGAATTTAATTATCATAGGTTGTCCATCTAAGTATCGTGAGGCTCCTTCCATGTGCTGAGTTTTCTCATATGAAATTTGAAGTCCCGTTTTGATGGCAATTTCATGAAGTTTTTCAATGGAATGAATTGCTTCATGCCTATTATTGGAAAGGATTGCTATGTCATCAGCAAAGGCCAGACATTGCACGTGAATTCTGTCTTTACGTAGTCTTCCAAGGGTTATTCCTTTAGTTTCCTTTTCGCAGGTCCTGATTACTTTCTCAAATACTAAGTTAAACAGTAACGGCGATAAAACATCTCCTTGACGGACCCCGGTGTTAACAGGAAAAGGCTCAGATATTTCGCCTAGGAATTTAACTTTTGAAGTAGTGCCAGTTAATGTTTGTTTGATTAATTCTCTTGTTCTTTTATCCACTTGAAATTCTTCTAGAGTATTGAAAAGTGTTTGACGGTCTATAGAGTCATATGCTTTCCTGAAATCTACAAAAGTAATGACTGTTTGTCTGGTTTTTCGCATTTGGAGGATAGTTTTGAGATTAAGGATTTGTTCTGTACAAGATCTTCCTTTTCGAAAACCTGCCTGGTATTCACCAATTAGATGGTCTGCTTGTTTCTCAAGTCTAGTGAGCAAGGCTTTGGAAAAATTTTTGTAAGCAACTGGTATCAAGCTAATTCCTCTATAATTATTGATGTTCGTTTTATTATTATTATTATTATTATTATTATTATTATTATTATTATTATTATTATTATTATTATTATGTAATATACGTTTTAATTTAATTTGTGTTGGGATGCTATTGCTACCGGGATTTCTCCCAGTTGTGATGTTTATACTGCCCTGTCCTACATTATCACGATGGTCGTATGTTTGTGTTCTAAAGGACTGGTTCCATCTAGTCTCTGTGGAAGTCCAACGCACCTCGTCTACTTCCATATATGTCCATCCTTCCCACAGCCTCCTGAAACAAGCCAGCCAGCCGGCCACTTGTTGATGTGACGTCATCGAGAGCGCTGCGGCCCTCCCACCAAGTTCCTAAATGCTCCACCAGGGGATCCTCTACGTCACTCGCTAGTTACCTTGTCTAAATGTCCATTCATAGTTCACGGGCCGAACTTCACCTTGACTGAACTCCCACGTAACTGAACACCAGTGAAAGTTCACTACAATGAGATCTTACCATGCAAGGTGAATAACCGTTAGGAAGGCAAGAAGACTTCCCGCGGATTCTGCAGGGATACTGACTCATGGCCATTTGTTTTTGCAGCCCGCGATCAGAACACTATTAGAAGCTAACGTCTTGCTACTCGTGCCGAGTGCTTGGAGATGGCCTGACTCATACTGAAGAAGAGACTGGTTAAAGTTGCTCTAATTTCAGTGCGAGAATGGGAGAAATTAAGAAAGGAGTGAGGCAGGGTTGTCCACTCTTAACATACCTTTTCAACTATTAATCTTGAAAACATTTCTTAGCAAACGAGGGGTCCTTATATTACGAAAAACGCAAAATTATGTAATTTCCTCAATTGTGCCGAAAGTTGAAGGGTTAAAGGGCCCGGAAAATTTTCAAACTGTGAGCCTTAGTTAGCTCTATCGAACTTACTTTTTTCGACAATCACTTCCGGTCTAAACGCAGGGTAGGGGAGGTGGTGGTATACAATTTCTAATCACTAGATTGCGTGGAAAAAGCCTGGATTAAATTCCAAACCTCTCCGCAGTGCTCATATGGAGTGAGGGCATATGACGCTGTTGATGGTGATTCGTCCGGCGGATGGAGACGTTAAGCCTTGAACAGACCCCTTGGTGCTATTCAACGGGAGTAAGCTACGTGCCGGCACCGGGTTTCATCCTCTCCCTTCCTATTATCCTATATCACGCCATTCAATTCACCTCATTAACTCCTCTGATGAGGTGGATGTCAGGAAGGGCATCCAGTCATAAAACCCCGCCACGACAGATTCATCTCACATCATAGCCGACCCCAGAGAGAAACGGGACAAGGGTTGGACAAAGAAACTTCCGGATTAAATGCAGTTCCGGAAAAACAGCCTCAAATCGCTTGTTTCTGTACTTATTTCCTTTCTGATTCAAATCCTAGCCAAATTAAATTAATACATAATTCTTTCTGTAATGTGTACCTTGGTTCAATACCCTTAGATATTTGTTTGATTTTTGAAAAATGTCCACACCGAATGTTGTTATAAGGGCTTAACTGAAACAATGCATTGACTCACATAAGCACTCGTAGTGGTAGAAAATGGCAAATTGCTAACCTAATCGACAAGGATTATAATGTTTAGGAATAAATAAAGAATATAGTCTCATACTTTATTATAATATTTTATTTACCTAAAAGTAGTATTTCATATCCCTAGAATGCTTTCAAAATTGAGTTTCTTATCTGAAGGCCTAGAACTATGGATTTCTTAAATTGTAAAAGCAATATGTGTTTTAAAGGAATAAAGATAACTGGGAAAAGAATCCACAGTATTAGATTTGGGGAGGACATTTCCATAGTAGCAGACTCTGAGAAGGACTTAAATAGTATGCTGAAATTTCTGTGTGATACATGGAAACATTACAAGTTCAGAGCAAAGATGGCAAACATGGAAACTCCAAAGCAGAACTAGTGCAACATTTCTGTTATTTCGGAAGCATTATAACTGAAGATGCACGAAGGAAATGAAAAGAAGAATAGTTCTTGCTGAACAGGCCTTTCAAAATAAAAGAAGTCTTTTAACAAATACTCATATAAGTTTAGAAACAAGAAAGGCTTTTGTAAAATCATTTACCTGGTGTGTACCATTTTATGGTTGTGAGAGCTGGTCGATTGGAATAATGGAAGTAATTCATTGAAAGCAACTGCAATGTGAATTTGGAGGAAAATGAAGAGGACATGCTGGATTCAATTAAATTACGAATCAAGATTTTCTAAAGGAAGTCAGTGAGTAACGGAGACTAATAAAAGATATGGAAAGAAGGAAGTTAAAATTTGTAGGTCATATCTTGAGACATAATGACTTCCTACTAAACGTCTTTGAAGGAAAATGCCAGGAAATAAAGGAAGGGGAAGACCAAGGAAGGCACACTTGATGGGATCTAAACACTACAAGGAAGTGAAGAGAACAACAACATTGAGAGGAGAGTGCTTGCAGCGACAAGTGGAGACTAGACTAACTTCAGTTTAGGTTAAACTTATCACAATTCACTGTATGCCACGGATTCACGCTAAGACTAATATTAATTTTCACTAGTTTAATTTTCTTGGAAAACTATTAACAGCAAAGTTGTTGTTGAATATTTGCAGACCTTTCTTTGAAGGCCTTTCCTCGCAACTTTACTTTTGATAAGAATAAGGTAAACCATCTCAAAAACTAGTGCATCAATCAGTTTGTAATTAATATCCTACGATTATAGGTTGTTCTGAACTGCCAGCGAGGAAATCGCGTGGAATAACTTTAGTACACGAATTAGCCTGGAGTTTGTTTAGTTGTGCTGTGTCTTGTGGAGAAGTTCTCTGTGTGGAGCAGTGTGAGTGACGGACGTGTCTGTAGTTGAGCCAAGGAGGCCTCTTCGTGCATTATGAGTGCTACACACGGTCTGTTCGAAATTATGTACGCGTAGCTATTGCGTGGATTGAACTTGCGAAGCGAACTGAAAGGGGAGTTGTCTTTCAAGATTACGGAAGGGTTAGTCGTTCGAGGTGAAAAGAAGAGCCTGACTACCTGCTGTGAAGAGGACAAGAGACTTTGTAAATAAGCACTAATTGGGGAACTGTTGTCATTAATTCTCAAATATAATTCCGTGTATATACGTGTGTGTCTTAAATGGTTCATCATAAATTAAATTAGGCCATTAAACAGTGTTCTATTCATGACAATACACATACAACATATCACCTTAAAAATCACCATAGGAACACGCCATAGTGAATTCATCCTCCCACACAGGGATGGCCCCTTCAAGGGGATTCCCCGCAACACGGGGCTTTATCCACATGTAGAAGCGATCATCATATGACCACAGCTACCATGGGTGGATATTTTGTTTGGACGCTATATAGGCTGCCTAAAAGTCAATTTCGCCGCTCCACCTCATTCAACAAGATGGTAAAGAAACGGATCCCTATTGGGCGATATCTCGCAGATTTTAATCAATATGCCGTGTTTTGAGTCGCCAGAAATCTTTTACATGTCGACATCGTAAGGTGTAGAATGGACTTATTTTTTGTCCTGTGCCGGGTTTGAACCCGCGATATTGAAACTGAGAGGCCGACAGATGCTTCGTAGATGAATATTCCCAGACAGCAATTTTTAAATAACGATTTTGCTTTATGCAGGTAGTTATTATGGTGACGATGCGATAGGAAGTGACCATGACTTCAAATTAAGGTGGTGAAAATGGGAAGCCACGGGGCTGCCAACAGTGGGGTTCGAACTCACTGTCTCCCGAGTGCAAGCTACGTGACCAAACTGCGTAGCCACTTACTCGGCCGGGGCAGTAATTTAAACCTTGAGAATGAAGCAACTCCAAACCCTATCGGATCGATTTCTTGTGAAAAACTGCTTTCGTTATTTTGACATGCATTGTTTGTCATCATCAGGTTGTAACGTGTCAATGATCAAAATCTATGCAAGTACTACGCAAATTGAAGTGTCTTTAATAACCGTAAACCTATTACAATTTTCCACACGTTTTGGTTTAATAAAATAAGGACACTAATTTGTGGCCATTAACTATTTTTTTATTAATACCTACTCATTATAGGAGAAAAGTTGGCACATTCGGCTGGAAAGAGAGGTCTGACAGGATCTCACGTCATCATCTCCGAGCCACCCACCCACGCCCGAGGCTGTGATCTACTGTCGGTATGAATGACTCGCCGAGCTGAGCTGAACAGACCGGACGACCAGTTTGGAGAGAGGAAGGATTCTCCTTTCTCTCTTCAAGTAGTCCACCCACATTACTCCGCCATAGAGCGAGACAAGTGGCCTCACGCTTGTACTCCACTTAAGAGTTATGAACGATACCGCACCATTGGAAGTGAGCACAATGGAGGGATTGGGGGAAGGAGTTAAATAAATAAATAAATAAATAAATAAATAAATAAATAAATAAATAAATAAATAAATAGAACGCAGTGAATTCCAGGAAACCAATAAAATACGTATTCAAATGTTCAAAGATGAGATAAATAAAGAAATAAAATAACATAAATAAAAATAAAGATCAGACCCTCTACCACGGTTGTCAAGCCGGAGGGATTTTACAGTTCAGAATGTCTGATACTGAATAAGAAAGGGAAAACGGATGAGCAAGAGAGGAAAGAAGAAAAGAGAGAAACAAAGAAAGGAAAGTCTTGAGAAAGATCTCAGGACCCGAAAAAATTAAGGAAGGTAAATGGAGGAAGAGACGAAATGAAGATTTATACAGACATACAGAGAAGATGACAGACACCAAACGTAAGAGGAGAATGACTAGCTAGTAGCTTTACGTCACACCGACACAGATAGGTCTTATGGCGACGATGGGATAGGAAAGGGCTTGGAGTGGAAAGGAAGCGGCCGTGGCCTTAATTTATGTACAGCTCCAGCATTTATCTGGTGTGAAAATGGGAAACCACGGAAAACCATTTTCAGTAATGCAAGCTCACAGAGGAGAATGAAGTTTTATGGGCACCTCACAAGAATGAACTGACAAAGAAAATGTTTAACTACATCATCAAATTGAAAGCAACTACTAAATAGGTAGATGAAACAGGAAAAGACATGGAGGAAGTTGGGCATCAATCCAAAAGGAAACTTTATTAAAGACTAGCAAATGAATCCGTACTTGTTTTCGTATAAATCCCCAGTCTGTTAAGTGATTTTGAAATTATATGCATATCTAAACCTGCTCCTGGATGAGTATTCCCCGTGATGGTGGAACAGACGGACAGACAAAGAGACAGACGGACAAACACACACGAAAGCAAAAAACCACTGATGCGGTCTTGAATTGACCAAAAATGTATAGAAATCTGAAACACTGGCAAATCAAACGAAATTACAGACAGCGGACCCCCCTACATCTTTATTTATATAGATATGTTTCGAGCTAAAATTGATAAATTCAAGGGGTTCCAGGAAAAGTAAAATGAAAAGTCCAAGAACATGTGGTCAGAGGAGACGAAGAGGAACCACAGAAAATGATAAATTTCTGGGAGAAGAAAACAGGCTTTACCAGCAAGTCAATTGTTTACCGTGGTACAAAATAGGCCAAAATCGAAGAAAGAAGAAATAAATAGCTGTTGTCAAGCCTGAGTACATGTGTGGAGAAGAAACATTGGATATTATTGGTAAAGGTGGGCTTTAAGATATCCGGATGAGAGATAGAAAAGTGCTAAGAAATATGCTAGGCGCAAATGTAAAAAGGAAAAGGGAAGGGAGACTCAAATTGAACCGAGCATTCTTTCAAAGAACAAAAGGAGTGGTTGAACTGATGAGGAAGAGAAGGTTACAGTTCCAAAGAGGATGCACAGTATCAGACTCAAGAGGAGAATCTTTAAATTCTTCAGGAAGTGGAAGACAGAGCTGAGTGAGGTTGGAGTTGACTAGGATGGGGCTTACGGAAGATGATATAATGGACAGAAGTCGATTTAGGCAACTCGTCAAAACGTTCCGCAGTTTCCAGGAGACTAGTGAGAAAAGGGAGATCCCTTACAAAAGAAAGAAGCAGGAGATATTTTACGAGCTGTTTTATGTCACACGTCACAGACAGGTCTTATGGCGACGATGGGACAGGAAAGGACTAGGAATGGGAAGGAAGCGGATGTGGCCTTAATTAAGGTACAGCCGCAACATTTGCCTGGTGTGAAAATGGGAAACCATGGAAAACCATCTTCAGAGCTGCTGACAGTGGGATTCGAACGCACTATCTGCCGAATGCAAGCTCACAGCTACCCGCCCCTAACCGCACGGCCAACTTGCTTGGTAAGTCTAAGCGCAGAAAATAGAGGCTCAAACGTAAATACCATATACATAATGAAATAAATTCATATATGTGCAAGTAAATACAAGAAAACTACGTAAGAATCATTCTGGCAGACCCAACATCAAGAATTCAAGCGATGAAGTTAGAAAAACAAATAAACAAAAATGATATCAAACACTTGCTTGTAAAGTAATTAGATTAATAAAAACTGCTGCTGACAGTGGGATTCGAACGCACTATCTGCCGAATGCAAGCTCACAGCTACCCGCCCCTAACCGCACGGCCAACTCGCTCGGTAAGTCTAAGCGCATAAAATAGAGGCTCAAACGTAAATACCATATACATAATGAAATAAATTCATATATGTGCAAGTAAATACAAGAAAACTACGTAAGAATCATTCTGGCAGACCCAACATCAAGAATTCAAGCGATGAAGTTAGAAAAACAAATAAACAAAAATGATATCAAACACTTGCTTGTAAAGTAATTAGATTAATAAAAACTTAAATAAAACAACATTACAGACTGCTATGCCTTTCAGCGTTCAGTCTGCAAGCCTCTGGGAATTTAATAATCACCGCCACAATTCTCTATTTGTTTAGTTCTATACTTCTTGTCTTTAAATCGTCTTGGTCTCTCTCTACTTCTTTTACCCTCCATAACAGAGTCCATTATTCTCCTGGGGAAACTATTCTCCTCCATTCGCCTCCCATGACGCCACTACCGAAGCCGGTTTATGCATACAACTTCAGGAGTCTCGAGTTCATTCCTAACTTTGCCTTTTTCTCCTCATTCCGAGTATCCATTTCCATTGTTCCCACCTGTTTGTAGCAGCGATCATTCTCCCTACTTTCATGTCCGTTACTTTAATTAATTAATTAACTCTGAGAGAGCAATTTCAATACAGAAAAACAAACGATCAAGTAGAAGGCAAGACAGAATCATCTCAATACAAGCCTTGAAAGGCCATGAAGGATCGGAAGGTAAAGATTTCCACTTTCCATAACCTCGGCACTTGGTGGGGGTAGAGTGGTTAGCTGTACGCCCAGCCACCTTTTACCGCAGGAATTATCCTGATACTCAATTTTGTTGCAGGCTGAGTGAACCTCAGCACCATGTGCCACGAATGACACTGAAATCTCGTTTCTAAAATTGTTTGACTTTCCGAGGAGGAATCGAACCGCACTTCCTTTTTCAACGCCATCGTTACATCCATCGTCAGAAAGTTTAAAATTGTTTGGGTTACCATGAGGACGTATAGCCAAGAAGCCATGCCATGATTAATCCAATACTATGGCTATTTATAAATCTATCTCTGATTAAGATAAAACACAAATCACTTTAATTATGATTTTGCGGATAACTTTAGAAAACAATTACTGGAAAATTAAAGTGACTGTGAAAAATCTATTTCACGAAATATCACAAGTGGTTTCCTTTTGTGAAATCACGCAGAAATTCATGCGAAAAACTGACTGGCTATTTATGAAAAGTTACACGCTCTACGGGAAACATTCAGTGAATTTTTTTCATTTGATGTTCGTACAATTCTCTGAATATCCGTAATACTGTGTTGGGAAATGAACTGGTTGCAGAGATACAACAAGAAAATAAGAGTATTTATGAACACACAGTAAATTTCTTCGAAGACAAATATCACTTAGAATCAATCAAGGTTTGTAGTCTTCTACTCGGAACTCGATGTACCATACCAAGGATTTTTAAAGATTTTTTGTAAGAAATTCTGCCTACCGTCCTGTCTTAGAGATGACATTGTAATGGCGATGCTGCCAAATATCAAACGAAATATTTGAATGCAATTTCTTATAGCAGATATATAATTTATGTTGGTGAGTATTCTGATTCTTATGGGGCTTCCTTCTTTGATAGGCAGTTTCGTAAAATTAAAATTAATATCCCGGCTTCATTGAACATGCTAAAAGACCCTGGAAGGCGAGAAATAACAAGAAATACTTTCTTATTCTTTACACACAGACATGGCTCTTATAGTGGTATTACCAGAGTCCGGATATTTAGACAGTAATAGGTTAGAATGAGAAATAATTTGGTTATTAGGAAGGGTCGTCTAGCCCGTTCTTCCGTTATGTAGCAAAAGTAACATACATTCTAGGGGTTCTGATGGGCCGTACCCCTAAAGTGTATGCAAGGCTCATAACATAACCATTGTGTAGGGTTGTCTATACTTGTTACCCGCTCCATTGAGTTTGCATTCTAACCTATAACTACCTAAAAATTCAGACTTTGGCAGGCACAAAGTGTCTGAACAGCTGTTTACCTTTTAACTTGGTTGTAATTTAGAGAGTAGGGTTTCCTTATCGGTAAATAGGTCAAGAGTTAGCGACTGAGTAGTTATTCAGGTTCTGCAGAAATGAGTTTTGGTGGTAGGCTATTGACAGATGAGAGAGGCGAATGCAAAACAACTTCTAATAAGGTATCCGGGTCACGCAGTCAATTTACATGTACACCGTAATGTTCCTGGGGAACTTTCACATCCATCTCTCACCAATTAAAGCACAACTCTCATTACCTCGCGAAGCTCATCACTAGACAGCGGAACTTAACGTTCTATTGAGTGGTATTCTAGCAGTGGAGTTGATGAAAACATCTACATAGGTGGAGCTCTGCATTCAAGTAAAAATGTTCGAAAATAACAGTTCCTTTTAAAATATCCTTCCTACAGCATAAGATTTCAAAGAAATATGATCAAAGTACAAGTAATAAATTGCGCATTGTAATTGGCTTTAGAAATGAAATGGCGTATGGCTTTTAGTGTCGGGAGTGTCCGAGGACAAGTTAGGCTTGCCAGTTGCAGGTCTTTTGATTTGACGCCCGTAGGGGACCTGCTCGTCGTGATGAGGATGAAATGATGATGAAGACGACACATACATCCAGTCCCCGTGCCAGCGGAATTAAGCAGTGATGGTTAATATTTCCGACCCTGCTCGGAATCGAACTAGGGACCTCTGTGACCAAAGGCCAGCACGCTAACCATTTAGCCACGACGCTGGACGGCTTTAGATGAAGGAATCCTGACTTCACGTCTTATCTTAGAGGACCGAATTAAGAAGGACAAGCTGACGTAGGCCTATAAGCATTCGCAGATCTAGAAAGGGCATTTGATAATGTTCGTTGGATCAAGCTATTTGAGATTCTGAAGATGATAGGGATCAGATACGAAGAAAGAAGAATTATCTACAATATGTACACAAATCAGTGTGGAGTGGTAAGAAACGAAGGCTTTGGAAAAGAAGGAGCAATCCAGAAAGGAGTGAGATAAACGTGAAGTTTGTCCTATTTCCTTTTCAAAGCTTATAGAGAAAAAGAAATCCAAGAAGTATTTGGAAAGGGAATCAAAATCCAAGGTACCGAACAAGTTGGCCGCACAGCTGTGAGCTTGTATTAGGGACATAATGGGTTCCAACGACTGTCGACATTCCTGAAGAAGGTTTTCCGTGCTTTCCCATCTTCACACCGCGCGAATGCTTGAGTTGTACCTTAGTTAATGCCACGGCGGCTTCCATAGCCCTTTCCTAACCCATCCTCACCATAAGACATAAAATAAATTGTAAAATAAAGAAAAGATCCAAGGAGAGAAAATCAAAACTCTGAGATTTGCCAGTGATACTGTTATTTTATCTGAGTCTGCGGAACAACTGGAAAAATTGTTGAATGGTATGGACAGAGTCTTGGGGAAGGAGTAGAAGATGAAAATAAATAAGTCCGAAACAAAAGTAATGGAGTACAGTGGAACAAAGTCAGGTGACAGAAGAAATATTAAATTAGGAAATTAAGACTTAGAGGAAGTAGATGAATAATGTTACTTGATAGTAACATAACCTACGATGGCAGAAGCAAAGAAGGTCTTTCTCAAGAAAATACATTTTCTCACTTCGAAAATTGATATACGAATTATATATTTTTGGAGACTTTCATCTGGAACGTGGCATTGTATGGCAGAGAAGCATGCACGATAACTAAGAGAGAAAGAGAATAGAAGCTTTTGAAATGTGGTGTTACAGAAGAGAGCTGAAAGTGGAATGGGTAGATCGAATCACGAATCAAGGCATATTGAATCAAATTGGAGAGAGGAGAATTATTTGGTGAAATCTGACCAGAAGAAGAGATAGAATGATGGGGAACATCTTAAGACCTGTTGAGTTAGTTTTTGAGGGAAGTGTAGGCGATAAGAACGGTAGGGGTAGCGCTTTAGAACACATGTAGGATGGAGTGGTTACGTAGAAATGAAAAGTTTAGAATAGGATAGGGTGGAACGGACAGCTGCATCAAACCAGTCTATGGACTGATAACCCAAACACAGTATTGTTTCTAAACAATTCCCAGCGTTACTCTGACTTACGGTCCATCCTGTACGATTGAATGGATCTCCTGAATGATATCCCTTGATTTGACAGTGACAAAGTGCAGCCAGCCATCAATGAGATACCTAAAATAGAAATAAATTATTTTTATCACGAGGATGTTGGTCATGGTGTTCGGACCAGAAAATATTCTGTAATGATAGAGAAGATATCAGCGCTCAGCAGTCAGCAGAGCGCACTTCCTACCTGCTGCGTGCTGTTCGGACAAAAGCCATCAGCTTATCGCTGTCTCTATATTTACGAACCCTGTTGGATGCAGGCAGTCAGACAGTCAGGTCTACTTCCGGTAAGTATTTCAGCAGTTTGTCTGGCGTTCCGGAAGTGAAGCCAGACCAGTTTCTTCCCGTCACGACTAAAGTTACGTCACCGCGCAGTCGAGCTTACAGATGAAATGGTCGGTCGATGTCCCCGTGTTAATGAACTGGTTGAATTTTTAAAATGTCATCAATGATCTGGGCTTCGATAACGGGATATTTCCAGATATCATCATCCTCTGTTTCCCTCTTAATCTGATGGTTCTATGATTAATTGAGGAAGGAACAACATACCTAGTGCTCGTGACCTCTGCGGGATAGGGAAGTAAGGGGAGAAGTAACAGGGTGAGACGCCTGAGATGATTTTGGGTCATCAAATCCATGAAATCCTATCCTGTGCTAACCTTTTCATTTCTACGTAACTTCTATATCGTATTGAATTGATTTTTTTATTCAATCATTAAGCATCAGAAATGTGTTCTTGAATGCCATCTGCAGAGTGCAAATGATACTATCAGTGCAGGTAAGTCTGACGCCGATAGCTCGCCCCGAGACCTTGGGCCATACATGACAAAGTCATTGAAAAATCAACCATCTTGGCGCTGCTTCGAAAAAAGTAAAACATGCAAAAAACGGTACCGCATATTTTCGAAATTTATTTACATATACTAAAATGACCCTCACCTATTGCTAAGTGTACAAAATATCTTGGTGTGATAAATGAAACCAATTCCAGTATAGAGTACATTATTATATTACCAAAATGTTTAATTTTTTGGTGTGACCTTCCAGGAGTTAAACATTCTTAGGTTCTATGGTACTTGGATTAACTCAGTGAAATCAGGCAACACATATCCTATTAGATACGAGAGCTCATAAATAAAATTACAGATGTCTAGTGGCACTATTTTAGGTTCTAGATGACATTTCGTTATTTCTTTATGTGGTTCTAAACTTTTGACTGGTACTGTACTTTAAGACGTACATTATAAATATACGTATTCACCTGTCATAACGGACAGGTTAATTAATGTAGGTCTAGAGTAGGCCATAGTAGGAGATTTAGTTACAATATGTAATACCCTTTTCCGGAGAAGTACAATTTCAAAAATCCGGCTGCAGTTTCCCCACATTTATGACTTGCTCTGCCCATACCCCTACCCGACTCACCCACACATCCCTCAAAAACAAACTGAACAATTCCTGGGTGTCTTAAGATGTGAACTATCATTCTATCTGTTCTTCTCGTGAAATTTAGCCAAATCGATCTCCTCTCACCAATTCGATTCAGTATCTCTTTACTAGCGGTTCGATCTATCAGTCTCACCTTCAGCATTCTTCAGTAATACCACATTTCAAAAGCTCCTATTCTCTTTCTTTCTCAGCTAGTTATTTTCCGCCTTCCACTTCCATACAATGCCACCAATCTCCAAGCAAAGGTCTTCAAAAAACTTTCTAATTTCTATTGTCAATATTCAAATTGATCGTTTTTTCCTCAAGAAAGGCATCTTCTGCAGACTCTGATCAAAATAACAATATCATCGTCAAATCTCAGAGTTTTGATTTCCTCTCCTTGGATTGCAATTTCGTGTCCAAATTCCTCTTTGATTTCCTTTAACACCTGTTTTGTATAAACACTGAGGAGGGGCGACAAACTTCAGCCTGGTCTCACTCCTTTATGGATTGCAAAGCCCTGGATTCTTATCACTGCCAACTGCAGATGCGTTAGGTACGCAAGTGTAAAATGATAATTTTATATTACAAGGTTATATAAGATGCATTTAAAAACATTGAACTTATCTCTTTCTCTCTCTTTTCAGTTTTCCGGCTGACACCCAACCCCTGGACTAGGGTAAGTAAAATATTTTCAGAAGTGGGAGAAATTCCTTCAACTGAACTTCATAATCAACATGGAGTACCCCAAGGCTCGGTTTTAGGTCTTTTTCTATTTCTTGTTCATGTAAATGACTTGCCTAATAACATAGGAATTAATGCCAGTTCGGTTTTATATGCAATTGTAGCATTGGAACTGTCACTTGTCGGTCACTGCGGGCTATTAATACTGCCCCTCAGAAATCGTGAGCCCATGATCGATCAGTATTGATAAGCATTAATAGAGCCATTACTTTTTCGCAATAATTTATGAGGGATTACGCGTAAAGGAAGCAACTTCTTACGTTGTTTCACTAAACAGAACTGTCCGGCTCCGTGGCTAAAAGGTTAGAGTGCTGGCCTTTCGTCACAGGCGTCCCGGGTTCGATTCCCGGCAGGGCTGAGAATTTGAACCATAATTGGTTAACTCCCCTGGCACGGGGACTGGATGTATGTGTCCTCTTCACCATCATTTCATCACGTGCAGGTCGCCTACGGGTGTCAGATCAAAAGACCTGCACCACGCTTCTCCGGAGGCCACACGTCATAACAATAACTATACAGAACTCGCCCTGTCGCTTGAATTTTTCTTAATCACTTTCTAAGACCATTTTTAATGTCATTTGTGAATTAGCGTTGTGAAAGGTAGATATACATACCGGTACTATAATTTGCTTTTACGTCGCACCGATATAGATAGTTTTTATAGCTACGATGGAATGAAGAAGGGATAGGATTGGGAAGGAAGCCACCGTGGACTTAATTAAGATATGCAGGTGTAAAATGATATTTTTATATTACATGTTTATATATGGTGCATTTAAAAACATTGAACTTATCTCTTTCTCTCTCCTTTCAGATTTTCGGCTTACACCCAACCTCTGGACTAGAGAAAGTAAAATGTTTTCAGAAGTGGGAGAAATTCCTTCAACTGAACTTCATAATCAACATGGAGTACCCCAAGGCTCGGTATTAGGTCCTTTTCTATTTCTTGTTCAAGTAAATGACTTGTCTAATAATATAGGAATTAATGCCAGTTCGGTTTTATATGCAACTGTAGCATTAGAACTGTCACTTGTCGCATAAAACGGGAAACCATATTCTAGGCTGCACACAATGGGTTTCAAACTCACTATCTCCGGAAAGCAAGCTGATAGCTACGTGACCCAAACGACGCAGCCTCTTCTTCTGTGGTGGATGTATAAAGAGCAACAGTGTTTTTACTACGGTCCTAATTAAGATTAGCAATATATATTATAATTATGATTACGCCCTTGTATTCGTTCTTTACTTTGTGAATATAACACACCGCATGTTATAAAGGAGATCTCTTTTAGTGGTCGTCACCGGTCACTGATATAATTAAATTGTACTTTGAAACAAAGGCCTCTCTGTGATAACGGACGAACGGGGAACTTAAATAGATGTGAATACAGCATTTGAGATGTTCAGATACATTAATTCCATTCGCTATTTCAAATTGTTAACAGAGGTTTTGTTTCAGATCTATATATTTAAAACCAAGGTATCCATCCATCACGCTGTTTTAACATTTTAAGTTGTTAAGGACGAAGCCACACATTCTAGTGTCGACTTAGTCAAATAGGACATAAAAACTTTCCAGTCTGTCAAACACAGAAAATTTCAATATAAATTATAACATTATGAACATACGTTTACAGATATGTGCGTTTGTGTTTTGTGGAAACATTTTTCCTCCTATTTAATATTTCAAAGCCAGGTTATTTTTGTGAGTTTTCAATTATAAAATATCTTATACTTGTGTGAATTACATTAGTTGGATGAAACGGATTATTCAGAACTCCAAATAACATGTTGGGATCATTTTGAGGACATGCGCTTTTCAATTTTGTTTACAACCAAGGCAAAAACACTTTGCAAGATAAGTGTCACTTTACTTTCAACGAGTCATCAAACCCTTCACTGGCTAGTTCACTAAAACAGTTACATACATCCTACACTTCAATTCTGTTATTTTTGAAACCAGCAAATGGGAATGTGAATAACTGGAGCATCCTAATTTAAAGCCAACGACTGCAATAGACGCACAGTTTAAAAACAAAATATTGCTAGGGATTTTGGCTGATTGTAAAACTTGGTTCTTCCATCTTTGTCAACCAATCTTTCCACGAGTTTCGCTGGAATTTTCGCACTTATCGCAAAAATATGTAATTGAAATTCGGTTTAATTTGACTTTATCGCTTTAATTCGCTTCAATATACAAACATATTATCACACGATTTGTTAAGATATCTCAAAATAGAATCGAAGTATTTCTTCTCGCGTTTTTCGTGCCACTAACCATCAGATATGTTGATGATACAGCCCTCCTTGCTGTTTTCAGACCTAGGACTACTGTACATAATTAACATAATTAACGCGCAGAGTTTAAAGCACGGTGTGAACAGTAAAGTTATGGATCTCGCCATGAGTCTCAACGTTCTATTACCAAACAAAATGAACGGTAAAATTCTTGAAGGAGTAAAGAGTTTCAAGTAGCTGTGGTGTTGGATCGACAACCGGGTAAATTAGGATGTAGAAATAAGGACTGGAATTGAGTTAACGGGAAACGAGTTTGTGCGAATGAAACAATTACTCCGTGACCCTCAACTCAATTTAAATCTAAGAATGAGATTTTTAAGTGGCATGCTTGTTCTGTTCTGCTACGTGCAGTAGAATCGGATTCTCAAAGCAGCTACTGCGCATAAACTGGAAGCTTTGGAGATGTGGGTATAAGATATCCGCTAAAAATATCTTCGATAACATTCGATAGCATGGACGACCTAACAAGAATTCCTATGCTCCTATGATCATCAAGAGACCGCAGTGACAGCATTAAAATAAGAAAAACTGCATATCCTAGCAATGTCATTAGATATGGAAGATATGAATTGCCTCAGCTTCTAATGGAAGGGAAGATCGTGCGAAGCAGAGAAAAAGTCAGGAGATCGACTTCCTGGCTCTTTTACAAGTAGACATCGGTTGTTTATGCAGTAACAGGTTAGAATGCAAACTAATTTGGTTTTGTTAGGAAGTGTCGACTAGCCCGCTCTCGCGTAATGTAACAAGAGTAGCATAAATTTAGGGGTTCTGATGGGCAGTACCCCTAATGATTATGTGAAACTCATAGCATAACCGCTGTGCAGCATAGAGTATACTTGTTCCTCGCTTCAGTAAGTTTTCATTCTAAGCTATCGCTGTCTAAATATCCAGGTTCTATTTATCATTCATAATAAAGTGGACGGATCAATTCTACAACAGCTTATTAGAACAGTTCACGACAGAAGACGGTACTACAAGAAGAAGAATATGACACGAAGGTGGATCAAATACGAAAACAACTTTCTTAATCTCTTCAGGATATTAATGCATACCTATTAATTCAGACAGTCCGACTCGTTGGCTGAACGGTCAGCGTACTGGCCTTCGGTTCAGAGGGTCCTGGGTTCGATTCCCGGCGGGGTCGGGGATTTTGACCTTAATTGGTTAATTCCAATGGCACGGGGGCTTGGTGTATGTGTTGTCTTCATCATCATTTCATCCTCATCACGACGCGCAGGTCGCCTACAGGCGTCAAATAGAAAGACCTGCACGTAGCGAGCCGAACCCGTCCTGGGATCTACCGGCACTAAAAGCCATATAACATTTCAATTCAGACAAATAAACCTATTTTATCACTGTCTCCACTAATGTATATAGATTTTCCTCATCGTACTGGGAGTTTCTTGATTATTTATTCATAGGGAAAAATGCTCAGTGTTCATGTAGCCAGTTACACTCGAAATCTTGTACATTTCATCGTTGGAAACTATGATTCTACGGTTCTACGTAAGTCGTCGTCGTCTTATTTTTATTCTGCATCTTCTTCCTCCTCCTGATTTAAAGTATTTCTTCTCACATTTGTCGTGCCTCTAACCATCAGGTATGCTGATAATACAGCTCTGATAGCTGTTTTCAGACCTAGAACTACTGTTTGTAATTAACATAAATAACGCACAGAGTTTAAATCACGGTGTGAACAGTAAAGTGATGGCTCTCGTCATGAGTCGCAACGTTCTATTGGGCTGGGGGTCCATTTTGGAATTTGTCATAACTTTCCCGACGCTACTGTAACCATGGTAACCACTCTTCGTCTATGTACACTCGCTCAGTAGCGCCATATTCTCACTGTGCGCTTTCTTCCTGTAACTAGGAGCTTGAGAAAATCTCGTATCAAGTGAACCCTGTTCTATTCCTCGGTCCAGAATTAAAATACATGAAATGGCAGGGAATCGATCTCAGGGCCTTGGAATAAGAGACAGGCATTCTACCTCCTCACGGTTGTCTAATAATTACGAGGTCTAGAATGTCTTTCATTGTCTCACAATGTATGAGCCTTATCAATGTTTTGTGGATGCACTAATTTTTCTTTCTATTTATCAGAACTCCTTATCTCTCCTGCGGGTTGATTCAAGGTATGCATTATCGGTAACCCCTGCATGTCGTAAGAGGCTATTAAGAGGAGTACTCTCTCTCTCGTCTTCTAAACCCAAGAACATATCCGCGATTCTATGCTCTTTCCGTGTAGCCGGGAAAATGTACAAGTGCAAAGTTTGTTTCTGAACATTAGGAAATAGGATAAAAAGTAGGAAAAGGATTTTAAGGTGTAAAGTGTGGTCATAAAAGGGGCAAAATGGTTCTGAAAATACATACAAAGAGGTTCATAAAAAGGTGTTGATGAAATCATTTTATTAAGATTCAAACCAGTTACATTAACTTTATTTATCACATTTACTCGGTTATAATAATTAATCAACATGTTATATTGGATTACACACAATATTTCAAAGTTTTTGATGCTTTGCGCTCAGTAGATCCTTACATAGCGACAAAATCCGCTCGACATCTTCAGAAACCAATGGAGGATATCTTGTCACCACTTGTAAAGGGAGTTCAGTCGAAGTTGCAAAGGTGTCCACATGTGCATTGTTCTTCAAATTTAATTTGACTTAGTCTTTAGCAAATCTATCCGGATTGTCCCTAACTTCTTCCACTGTTCCTCCTCCATACCTCCTTCTTAACCTTCTACATGATTTTGTGTTGTGAAAAACACGCTCTGGTCCGAACTGGTAAAACGGCCAGCAAGAGAGTACACAGTCGATAGGTGGAACTGTTAAATTCATACCAGTACTAGGTGAACTTAGTTTGAACCGCTGCAAATTCATTGTTTAAATTTTCATTTGATTTCACAGCTGCAGATTGGCCATTCTTGCTGATGTTAGCCATTGCTGATGGTATAAAGTTTTCTTGTGGTTTCCATCAATTAGATTTTAATAAATATTAACTAGTGTTGAGTTCTGATCAAACAAAATGTTAAAAATCTGTTGAAGAAAGGAAAAAAGTCTAATATTTTAAAAACGGAAATAAATATCGAATGAAAAGGTGCTGAAACATGAAACAGAAGGGAAAACGTGGCAAAATATAGTAACCATACAAAAAAGGTGCAAAAGGTCCAGGAAAAGTGTCTATTTCGTTTCATTTTATGTCCCCCGCATACATATATCGACTTATCTGTATGAAAATAGCTAGATTTTTAAAAAGGTGATGCACTTGAAAATCCTTTCGCTAGTGATAAGCGACCTCAAATTCATCTTCATTCTGGAGCCTAAGAAGGTGTTTCAGTCCTGTCTTTGCCAATATCTGTCAGCCTGTTGGTGGACAGAAGAAAGTCTTCGGAAGAAGTGTTATCTAGCCCGTGCGCTCTTCTACTCCCTCTCTTGCGTACACGCCAATTTGGAAGTACTCTTACAAATATAACGTGCAGTGAGTGGAGGTTTGACTTAGTATTGTCCCCAGTCTCCATTGTGTTGGACTTCCAGTACATACATACCAATGTGTGGATATTCTGAGCACGTACAAAGACAGGCTTCCAGTAACTAAGAGGAGGTCTGTTGGATCACCAAGGTCGAGTGTTAACGATCAACTAGTAATGAAACTTCCGTAGAAAACTCACGAAGTAAGCGCACTCCAAATCGGGTGAACATGTAGCGAGGTAAGAATCCCGTGTTAACACCAAATTCTACAAAGAACGCTAAGAGAGCGACGAAATTTACACACTGTTTCTCTGTTACATCGTATACTGAACCTCAACACTCCTGAATACCTTGCCACACAATTCCATTACCTAGCATCATCTTCTAGTATTCCTATCAGATCATCATCCACCTCAGTACTAATCGTTCCCATTCACGGCTCAACTGGTTACAGTAGATCATTTGTAGTCGCCGCCAGTCGAATTTGGAATTCCCTACCTGCTGAAATTAGGAGCGTGTCAAACCAACTCCGCTTTAAGAAACTCTGTCAAACCTGGTTAATAAATAATAATTATTCATAACATACACTGGATTAGATACTAACCAAGTTATTAGGTTAATTAAAACATTTAAGTGATACCTTAAGATATTAAATTGTAGATAACTTATTTAGTGTATATTTAACTCTTCATGTACGTGTATGTATGGTCGGACAGAATAGCAGGCTTCATAGCCTGAGTCACGCCATATAATACAAGACAGTAAATAAATAATAAATTTTAGTCAGACAAGACTGTAATATATCATCCTTATTGTTTACAGTGAAGATATTGGAAATAAACGTAGGAAAGCTAAGTCAAATGGCAGTGAAACCGTTCTGGAGTGTAACAGAGAATTTTAGAAAGAGAAGGAAAAAGGAATGTTCCAAGCACGCTAATATCAGATCGATGATACAGAGCTCCTGTTGGAAACTGAGTAGGAATAATAACTAGAGATCCCATGTTTAGGCAGCAATAATAGAAAATGCAAACTTTCTGCTATGAGATTTGCATAAACACCAGGTATAAGGCCTAGCCGTAGAACCCCTATATATTATGTTATTCTCAATACACTACGGCCTAGACGACAGTTCCTACGAGCCAAATGAGTTTGTACTCTAATCTCTTACTGCTTAAACATACGAGCTGTGATAATAATGCACTGAGCGAGTGTTGAAAGTAACTATCAACTCAGTATTTCTTAGCCAATTCAGTCACGTCGCAGTCACGCAGAACACATGATACAAAAGAATGATAAGTTTTATCCTTACTTAAATATACAGACTGAATTACTGTTGATGAAACGTTCGTTTCCGGTCAAGATCAAAACGTGCTAAACATGCGTTTACTGAATACGTAACGAATGATCAACTACAGGATATCTGCTGACTTAGTTACGAGTCATCACGCAGGCCTGATTGTTGTACGTGAAATTAAACTACTTTGTTTGTAATATGCGGTCACCCACACAGTCAGTTAAGGCTGTCCCAATTTCATGCCAAGTTAAATAAATATCTGATCCGTACCTGATTAAACGATACGGACCTTCCAAGCTCTTTCATCACCGAAAACTGAATGTTTTGAGTGCGACTTCAAACACAGCAAATGATGAAAAGGATGTAAGATGAAACAATTATCCTTGTTTCGGGCATTCAATCCAAACATAATAAACGAAGAGTTCACATATAATATCGAACCAGCGTCCAGGGAGTTAGAAATGGGGGAGGGGAAAATTAAACGAAGCTAGACATACGGATTAAATCCATCTCCGAGAAAGATTTTGTAACCTAGAAACAGAAACTGCGCATCAACTAAACGAGAGGAATGTACGATAACAGATCTGTATCCCTCAATGCCAAGATCAGACATTACTACACAGATCATCCGACCAGAAGTTTTTGTATGCAGCTGAATACCTTGCAATGAATAAGAAAATTCTAATACAAAATTAGAATATTGGAGTATGGATGATCTTGAGGGAAATCCTTGGTCCTTCCAAATAAAATGGAGACTTCAGTGTAACAATTAACCAAGAACTATACAGGCACTTAGAAAAGTTCACTGAGTTAATTTAAAACAAAGGAGGATTATTTTATATGATCACGTGACCTGAATGTACAAAGGGAGATTTACCAATAGTATTCTTATATATTTTCTGTATATACTTTGGGAAGCTGGTTCACTGGGTTGGTAACAGACCTACAATACACGCACACACACACACGAAGATATTCAGAAGCGGAATCCACTTTAGGAGACAATTTGGTTTCATGGGAGGTTTCAGGTAAAAAAATGGCGTATGGCTTTTAGTGCCGGGAGTGTCCGAGGCTCGCCAGGGGGAGGTCTTTCGATTTGACGCCAGTAGACAACCTGCGCGTCGTGATGAGGATGAAATGATGATAATAATAATTTATAATTTCGTGTGGCTATTTCTAGCCGAGTGCAGCCCCTTGTCAGGCAGACCCTCCGATGAGGGTGGGCGGCATCAGCCATGTGTAGGTAACTGCGTATTATCGTGGTGGAGGATAGTGTTATGTGTGGTGTGTGAGTTGCAGGGATGTTGGGGACAGCACAAACACCCAGCCCCCGAGCTAATGGAATTAACCAATTAAGGTTAAAATCCCCGACCCGGCCGGGAATCGAACTCAGGACCCTCTGAACCGAAGGCCAGTACGCTGACCATTCACCCAACGAATCGGACATGAAATGATGATGAAGACGACATATACACTAAGCCTCCATGCCAGAGAAATTAAATTAAAATTCCAGACCCTGCCGGGAATCGAACCCGGGACTCTTGTGACCAAAGGACAACACAATAACCATTTAGCCATGAAGCCGGACATAGAACAGGTTAAAGTTAAGAACAAGGGGTGAAGACGTGCATGGTCCTTCGTTGGCGAAACGAAATAATAATAGTAGGTCTATGGTCTAAGTTTCCTTGTGCAGACATTCCGGACTGAGCTCATATAGACAGCCTTCGTGTCAGTTTCAGCGTTACGTTTTACTCTACCTGCCAGATGGTAGAGTAAAGCACCTTTATTGGCCACCTTGTGGCTAATTTTTAATTAATTTTATCGGGTAAGCAACAAATGTCACCGGAGATCTGTAACTTGCCGATATCGTACAAGATGGAGGACTGACGGCGTTAGTTCTACCTCTGCCGGGCTTGAACCCAAGACCTTAGGGTACGGAGACTGCCAATTTACTTCCGATCGGCAGAGAAAGTTAACATGGCAAAGAAAGGTATAAAATCACAAGTACTGCATGTTCAAGTTCCGCAGTCAGATACTGACCTCCTAACATTCAGCAACCCACATTACAGTCTTATCTAACAGGTTGCCTGTACTGCAGGCACTTCGGCAGCATTCAATACAGGTCTGTAGCTCGCGCGCGCACGAGCAAAACAAGGAAGGGTTATCTTGTAGAACGGATCAGTTTACAAGTGAATTCAGTTTTATCTCCCATCTTAATTCTGGTTCTTCTGGAAATAAAACACATGTGCAACAGTTCTCCAACAATCCTATCGGTACAGGGTATTCAGCAAGTTAATTGCCCGGTTATGCTGTTTAATCGGGAAACAGGTGCACGCTAGAAACCTGATACCGTGCAATTTACACCGAGAACACGGAAGAAAAACAGATTATAAGGTTCTGGAATCCACTCCAATGGCAACTAATCTCACCAGAGCTCGAATACAATAGAATTTTTAATGTTGAAAGCATTTCTTAGCAGAGAAAGTAGGGGTTCCCATACTACAAGAAACTTAGAATTAAGCAATTTCCTCAATTGTGGCAAAAGTTGAAGGGCCAAAGGGCTCGGAAAGATTTCATATTTAGAGTCCAGATAGCTCTGAGAAACTAAAAAACAAATTTCGAAAATCGCTTCCGGCCTAAATGCAGTTTCGAAAAAAAACCAGCCTAAAATCGCTGTTTTTTTAGTCGTTTCCTTTTTTATTCAAATCCTAGCCAAATTAACTTATTTGCATAATTCTTTCTATAATGTGTTCCTTGGTTCAATGCCCTCATGCATTTTTTAGCAAAATTGCCACACCGAATGTAGTTATGAGGGCTTAAGGGAGGCTGGGACTGAGTTTTTGGTGAAAAAGTAAAATTGATCGATTTTCCAATTTGTGCATATGATTGTACGCCGGACTCCTGCGGATCATTTGGCGGTGGTATTTTTCGGTTTCCGCCATTTTTAAAGTACTCGCGTGACATTTAAATGTCCGGTTGAGTCCCCATTCGCTAGCTTTTACTTACAAAAATGTGTTTTCTTTCATAAATACATTTTCAGGTATTTAGAATGTTCCAGCTGAACCAATTTGGTTTCAAATTCCATGAGAATTTCATGGGTTGTTAACACCTGTATTGTCTTGATATTAACAGCAGGATTTCTTTTTATAAATCTTTAGAAGATAGTAGCCTTCAAAAGGGGTATTTTTTAGCATAATTTGAGAAAAACATTAACACATAAAACACTTTTTTTTCCAACACATTCATGGACTACATATGCAGACTTTCTCTCTGTTAAAATTCTTTCCACCGGACGAGTTGGCCGTGCGCGTAGAGGCGCGCGGCTGTGAGCTTGCATCCGGGAGATAGTAGGTTCGAATCCCACTATCGGCAGCCCTGAAAATGGTTTTCCGTGGTTTCCCCATTTTCACACCAGGCAAATGCTGGGGCTGTACCTTAATTAAGGCCACGGCCGCTTCCTTCCAACTCCTAGGCCTTTCCTATCCCATCGTCGCCATAAGATTTATCTGTGTCGGTGCGACGTAAAGCCCCTAGCAAAAAAAAAAATTCTTTCCATACCTTGAAGTGCCTGTACACCAGATTTCAATGTGATATTTGAAGTTACTGTTCGGCTGGAGGATTTTTTATGCTTATCAATTTTTAAAAATTTTAAATTGTAAGTGTTAATTTCTCAGAAAATTCTGTTGCTATTTTCCTGAAAATTGGTATATGGCCTTACTTCACCATCAGGAGACCATAAACCAAATTTCATTCGATTCTATCAATAATTACTATTTTTTAAATAAATTCAGTCCTAACTTCCCTTAAGTGAAACAATGCATTGATTTACTGGAAATGTATTTTCCTTTGTTAATGTCGTTGTTATGTAAATATGTATTATATATGATTGTACAGTTTCATTGTGTATATTTGTGTCCTTTGTTCATAGCTCGGATCTTTTTAATTCGGCGTCATGCTGCTGATCCTGAATAGATACATAAAAAATATAAACAAATTATAAAGGCAAACTGCTACTCTAATCGACCGGATGACGATGATTAAGAAAAGGATTGCAATTTTTAAGAATACATAATATATTCTCATACTTTATTATATTGTATATATCTACAATTCGTAGCTCATATCCCTAGGATGTTTTCAACATTGAGTTGCCTGGCTGAACTGTGGATTTTTATGTACATTAAAATTATTTTACTTGCTATCAGATTGTTTTTTAAATACATAATTTGCAAACGTTAGTTGGGCTGGGGAGTATTGAAAAACATGACGTTTTGAAATAGATATTATTTCCAGACGAAAAGTGCAACAGATAGGCTGGTGGACCAATGTACTTAGCAACCACTTTCTAACCTCGGTATGACGTCATCGAGTAACGCAACATCACCACCATCTTGAAGTACAAAAACCACTGTGCTACTCGGCTAACAATTAGTATAGCTCTGAACTCCTGCGTGGTAGCGCGCCGTGTGGGGTGTCATTTGTTTCGTCTCGGTGAATTTTACAAGCATGCGTAAAAGCAAATCGAATAGAGAAAACTCGAGAAAATTGTACGGCGAAGGAGTATTTCGCAAAATCTTGCAATAAATGTGGACAGTAAAATGGCTTAAAAATAACAGAATTGTGAGTATCACAAAAGGTTCACGAATGCGGAGTTATTGACAGCGTTTGGAATTTAAGTCTTCTGGAGTCTCAGGCCTACTGCCTCAGTGGAAGAAAATGATTTGGAAGTCATGGATGTGGATTCTGATCAGATCATCCTAGTGAGGATTCAGAGGCGCTGGTGCTCTTATGAAAGCTCACGAGGCTCAGCATGTAACATTGATGTCGACTTCTTTCCATATTTGTATGTTAATTATTATATCACAGACGCACAGTACATTGAATTGAAGATGTGTAAATTGGATTTAGAATTACGAAAAATGTCAGCGATAACATTCCTAACCCAGAGTGAGTCAGTATATTTTTTGATTTCGCCAATGCCCATCACATGGTTCTTATTCTAAGTCAAAACTTGCCGACGTCGCCCTGATTCGGACCTGTTCGAATTCCTTTCTGCCAGATCAACTGGTAAGATTCGCTTTGAGTCACAAAAGATAATCTTGGTTCTCCGAGAAGGACATAAGTTCTATAAATTTTAGAAACTGAAGCACAACTTCTGGCAATGGAAATGAGAATCAGGTCGTGACAGCGCAATGGATTTTCATTGCAATTGCACTGCGGTTCGGGTTCTGGCCAATGATTTTGAAATGGACAGTAACACCGCTGAAAAGTCCATTCAATATATATTGTGATTCAACAACCACAGAAAACTACAAGCTTCCTTGCTTTAACGAGACTTTACACCGTGATTATATCTTGGCTCCAAGCCAGTGATTTTAAGAATTGGTCATCCTCTAAGTTGGCAACGGACTGGTAAGCACTAATAAAGGACAGATTTTAATTCCCCGAACAAGCTCTTAACGATCTTGTATCTTGCACTACGATTTCGTTAAGCAGGATTTATGCAACCCTGTCCGGCTCCATAGCCTGCTGGCCTTTGGCCACAGGGGTCCCGGATTCGATTCTCGGCTAGGTCGGGAATTTTAACCACCATTGGCTAATTTCGCTGGCACGGGGGCTGGGTGTTGTCATCTTCATCACTGCATCCTTATCACGACGCGCAGGTCGCATATGGTCGTCAAATCAAAAGATCTGCACTTGGCCAGCCGAGCTTGTCCTCGGACACTCCGGGCACTAAAAGCCGTACGCCATTTCATTTATGCAACCCTTCTGGCAGAAAGTTATAGGACTCTGGAAGTATCCGGCGACCTAATCCATTTGGTGATACCCGTACATTTGGAGGTACGCGCTTGGCATTAAGGGGTACGCGGAAAATAATCAGGCGGAAAAAGATTAAGATTAAATATACAAGTTAGGCACCCGAAAATTAGTACAGTTTGAATAATATTAGGGAAGCAGAGCTGTTATTAAATTGAGAGTTTACTGAGCTCGATAGCTTTAGTCGCTTACGTGCGGCCAGTATCCAGTATTCGGGAGGTAGCGGATTCGAACCCCACTGTCGGCAGCCCGGAAGATGGTTTTCCGTGTTTTCCAGTTTTCACACCAGGCAAATTCTGGGGCCGTGCCTTAATTAAGGCCACGGCCGCTTCCTTTCCAGGCCTAGCCCTTTCCTGACCTATCGTCGCCATAAGACCTGTCTACGTTGATGCGACGTAAAGCCAATAGAAAAAAATAAGAGTTTCTTAAATATTTGATAATCAATTCGACATAAATATTTCTTAAGAGTTCGAGTTGATCAGAAAATTTGTGTTACGAAATAGTGTATGTAACAAATTGTGTGGCGGAAGTGTAACCTAGCAACAGCACCTTGAGAGATGCACAGGTCATGGAATGGTTGCTAGGTAATGTAGCGTCACATATATCATTGAAGAACATAATTATTTTTGATCGTTTGATTTTTCCCAAGGGGAAATTTCTTACAACTTATTTTTGTGAAGGTATACTTATTTCTGTATAATAAATTTTGTGAAATAAAATGTGTGGTTTGTACTTAAATGTTGTAATTTTCCTTCCCTAAACAATAACCTCATTTCTAATTTATTTTTCGTGAAGATCGGCAATGAACACAATTTTCAGTATTTAAGGCAACAGCTATTATTTTAAAATCACTTTAAATGGGATATGCATTTGTGGTAATGTTGGGTAGCGCTGCATTCATTCATAAGACATCCTATAGATCATTAAATACAAATAAAAGGAACGGATAGCCTATACTGCTCTTTGGGTCCTGAGAGTCCTGAGTTCGAATCCTGGCCGGATCGGGGATTTTAGCTTCGTGCTATTATTTCCTCTGGTTTGGGAAATGTGTTTTTTTTGTTTTTCTCAGTGTACAGTAGTACTGTTCATATCCACACAACATTACCAACCACGCCATAATGAATACATCCGGCAGGGGGGGCAAGTGACCAAGTGCTCCACAGCATGCGCGATACCATCAACAAAACAAAAGAAGACGAAGAAGAGAAAATATTGAAACAGTACTATCCTCCTTTGCAGTAAATCTCAGATGGCAACAAATACAGTTATACCAGCATTTATAGCACCTATAGATGTAGAGAGATTTTTTTCTTGAATTATTTTCCTTTTTTTTTATCTGCCAAGCCTTGTACCGTTGTACAATGCTGCACTCACTGTTAGTGGCGCTATCTACCGAGATATCTAGTCAATTAGTGGGCCATTCAAAAGCCTGGCGCTTGCCTAACATGGACTCTGTATTGTGCACACTAATCGCAGCATCGAGCTCTTCGGAGAACTCACATTAACTTCCATTCACCCTGCATAATACACTGTGTTCAGAAAATACGTTTAACATTTTATTTTTTCCCCTCTTGGGTGGTATTCGTGTTTTCCATCTAGGCAACTCTGCTACAGCAGCCAGTGCTGTGCATGAAAATAAAACAGACGTTAAATTTAAAGCCGTGGAAAGTACTAAAATGAAATAACACAGCGCTCTCTTACGTGCTCATTTCAATCACGGAATATCAATTCAACACACATTTCTCTCAGTCATTTTCATCGAATTTATAGGTACAGGTTTCCGACAGTGCGTGGCAGTGTTGCCAACTTATATTTTCAAGATCCGCTAAATACTACCAAAAATCCGCTAAAATTCCGCCAAGAAATCCGATTGCAAATAATGAGCAATAAAAACGAGCAATAATAATAATAGTCCGCCTCTGTGGTGTAGTGGTTAGTAAGATTAGCTGCCACCCCCGGAGGCCCAGGTTCGATTCCCGGCTCTGTCATGAAATTTGAAAAGTGGTACGAGGTCCACTCAGCCTCGGGAGGTCAACTGAGTTGAGGTGGGTTCGATTCCCACCTCAGCCATCCTGGAAGTGTTTTTCCGTGGTTTCCCACTTCTCCTCCAGGCAAATGCCAGGATGGTACCTAACTTAAGGCCACGGCCGCTTCCTTCCCTCTTCCTTGTCTATTCCTTCCCATCTTCCCATCCCCCACCAAGGCCCCTGTTCAGCATAGGTGAGGCCTCCTGGGGGAGGTACTGGTCATCCTCCCCAGTTGTATCCCCGACCCAGAGTGTGAAGCTCAAGGATACTGCCCTTGAGGCGGTAGAGGTAGGACCCCTCGCTGAGTCCGAGGGAAAAACCTACCCTGGAGGGTAAACAGATTAAGAAATAATAATAATAATAATAATAATAATAATAATAATAATAATAATAATAAATGTAAACATCTGCACTCACCTGATCAGTGAGTTTCACTGGGATTAACTCCCTGCCTGCGAGCCGGCGAGCTAAAACTTGTAGGCGTTTTACTGCCGGGTGCAAACTAGGTGAATCCCCTACCTCAAGGGCCACACACAGAACAGGTCAGTTCATTAAATGGTCTTGCATCATAGCATAAATATAAATGCTACTCTTTCACAGTTTCATTATCTGTCGTCATTCGTCAACTAAGAGATAAGTAACCTTTCTCCACGCATTACAGATTTATGATACCATGATCTCATAACATCATATCCAAATAACATATTTTCCTCATGTGACTGCTAGCTCCTGACAAGAAATACGGAACAGCTCGGAGACAGACTGGAGTACAAATTTAAAAAAACGTAAAATTGATAAAACGCTAAATTCCGCTATAATAAATCTAGAATTCCACCAAAAATATCCGCTGTCCGCTAAATGATATATTTCTCCGCCGACAGTCTTCTAATTCCGCCAAATTTAGCGGAAAATCCGCTAAGTTGGCAACACTGGTGCCTGGTAGTATTTATTCACTGTTACAGAACACCTGTTTATCCAGTCAAGTTTTAAATATTCTAGTTCATGGCCCAAAATTAACTTATCTTCACTGAAGGGCTTCTAAAACACGGAAACGGATGACTACGCCAAACAGCATTATCGAGATTCAACAAAACCAGATTTCAAAAAATGTTCTTCGAGATTCACGTGGTTTCTTCTTTTCATCCAAGTGAGAGTACAATGTTTTCCAAAGTAGCAATTTTTTGCCCAAGAAACAAACAAGGTTCTGAATAGTTTGAAAGGTGACCAAATAACGTACATTAGCAATGACTCCATAGTGTGCGATGAGGTTAATAAAGCCACACAAAAATAATATTAATGCAGAAATTAAGACGGATTCGGCTTCAGGAAGAAAGTACTGTATTCCAAGAATAGATTTAGCACCTCTGATTCCGCGCATATCATTCGTTCTTAACTGGAAGCAATTTCCTCTAAATTTTCTCTGACACGACAAATAAGCCACCAGGACAAACTTTAAGGCTGGGATGAACCTCCCTACTCCAGTGTTTTGGACAGCTGTACGTAGCTTTCTCATGAGTACTCAGATCCAAGGACGTCAAAGTACAACCGCACTCAACTAGTAATCTCAGTCATAGTGTAAGGGACTGGAAATAATTCAGTTGTGTGTGTAATTGTATATGATGATGCTGGATTTAGAATGATAAACTAGTAGTATTTCTTGTAATATTTTCCTTCCATGGAATTGCTTGTATTCTTGTTGTTGTTTTGTTGTTTTGGGATAATTATGTTTTAACTTTAATTTATTATTACATTACTGTAAGTGACCATTGTCACCGGGATATTTTCAAACTGCGATGTATTTAATAATAATAATAATAATAATAATAATAATAATAATAATAATAATAATAATAATAATTTCGTGTGGCTATTTCTAGCCGAATGCAGCCCTTGTAAGGCAGACCCTCCGATGAGGGTGGGCGGCATCTGCCATGTGTAGGTAACTGCGTGTTATTGTGGTGGAGGATAGTGTTATGTGTGGTTGTGAGTTGCAGGGATGTTGGGGACAGCACAAACACCCAGCCCCCGGGCCATTGGAATTAACCAATGAAGGTTAAAATCCCCGACCCGGCCGGGACTCGAACCCGGGACCCTCTGAACCGAAGGCCAGTACGCTGACCGTTCAGCCAACGAGTCGGACAATAATAATAATAATAATAATCTACAACAAAAATGTATGTCTCTCCACGTTAAGATTAAATATTACAATACTGTAATCAAACGTGAGGCTTTATATGCAGGGGAAACTCTAACGCTTCATAGAAAGGGCGAGCTGGAAAATACCCTAAAAGAAGAGCGAAAAATCATGAGGAAAATTTTAGGACCAAGACACACGGGAGAAGGGTACCGCCTCCAAACCCGGAAATCCACAGAAAAATTATCTAATATTGCGGCAGACCTCAGGAAAAGAAGGCTGAAATTTTATGGACAGTTAAGAGGCTTCCAGGAAATAGACTAACCCACCAAGTTCTCGAAAGAGTTGACAAACTGAAGAATTTTCCTTGGATACAACAAATAAAAGCATGAAGAACGCACAAATTCTCTGTGAAGACATTTTGAATCGAAATATATACAGAAAGAAAATTGACAACTGGGAAGTTACTCCAGAGAATGAAGTACCAAAAAGAGCAGGTACCAAGTGGACGGAAGAACGGAAAAGGATCTTTAGTCAACAGATGAAAGCATCCTGGATCCTCCGCAAAAGAAATCATAAATAAAGCTTCGTGTGTTCCAAAAGGGACCATTCACGTATAATAATAATAATAATAATAATAACAATAATAATAATAATAATAATAATAATAATAATAATAATAATAATAATAATAATAATTTGATTCCATTCAAATGCCGTATAAAGCCTAGAGAGTGTAATGATAACGTATATTAATAGTCCATTTAGAATTTCCAATCATTTTATGGACAGTAATTTTGACAGGCTTACGTACTACTACAATTATATTTTCCTTATTTCTATAAACATTCATTCATAAATTTATTCGGTTATTTCTTCTTCTTCTTCTTCTCTTCTTTACGTTGGGCCGATGACCTAGATGTTAGGCCCCTTTAAACAACAACGATCAACATCATCATCATCTTCTTCTTCGTCTTTTCCTTATCCTCCTTCTTCTTCTTCTTTACGATAAGGCCTGCCATGGACCACGTGTGAATTTCAATTCCTCCTTTCTTGCCGTTTCTTCTTTCTTTCTTTCTCTCTTTCTAGTTCCTTCATCATTTTCTATACTTTATTCTTCTCTTTCTACCAGGTTTCCGTTCGTTCTTCCTTGGAATCCTTCCACTTATTACACTTTCTTTTCAATAGTCTCTCTTTCTATAGTTGCCGGCCCAGTGGTGTAGGGGTACCTGTTACCCGGAGGCCCCGGGTTCGATTCCCGGTCAGATCAGGGATTGTTACCTGGACCTGAGGGCTGTTTCTATGTCCACTCAGCCTATGTGATTAGAATTGAGGAGCCAAGAATAATGGCCGAAAGGATTTGTCGTGCTGATCACACGACACCTCGTAACCTACAGGCCTTCGGGATGAGCAGCAGGTGCTTCGTAGGCTAAGGCCCTTCAAGGGCTACAGTGCTATGGGGTTTGAGTTTTTTCTGCCTATAGTTACCCATTTTTTTATTTTATTTCTTCATTTTAACTTACATTATTTCAACAGTGATACGTTCATTCCTTCTCTAGCAACCTGACAGGAGATAGCCTTCGCGATTTTTTAAAATAAGCGAATCACCGCCGCTCAATTCTTGAGGAGCTACACTGTAAATTTAGTGTGAGCTCGCGAATTCCGGGGAACGCAGCGGAGATTTGAAATAAACTTATCTCGTCGCAGGATCACTTGACGCGGCTGTCCATAGAATTCAGGAGAAGTAAACCAACGAAAAATTGCTTTATCCAATAAAATAAAATGTAATTCAAAATAATCAGAACAGCAGTTATAATAACATTAGTCAAGTTATAAAGGTTTCAATAACTTCAATTTTTAATTTACCGGTACGCTACTACTACCTTATTTTACCATTTGTTTCACGTCGCGCCAACACAGATAAGTCTAATGGCGATGATGAGACAGGAAAGGGCTAGGAGTGAGAAGGAAGCGGCCGTGGTCTTAATTAAGGTACAGCCCCAGCATTTGCCTGGCATGAAAATGGGAAACCACGGAAAACCATCTTAAGGACTGCCGACAGTGGGCTAACTCGCCAGGTCAGAATTTATTACAGCACTATTGTGATTGTGACAAAACAACTTACTGTATGTGTATTCCTAAATCAGTTTAGTCCAGCTGTTTCGGGACACCTTTTCTGGATCTGTATTCATATTTTTAGTCACACATGTGTACTGGTACAGGAATCAATATGACTTTCTTAGAATAAAACAACGTTCTTTTAAAAATCGAGACCACATTCGCGATGGCGTGTACCACTGGCGATACATACTTACATACTGATTCACATTTCTCTACCTTCTCAGCACCCACTGTTGGCAGCCCTGAAGATGGTTTTACGTAGTTTCCCATTTCCATGCAGGCGAATGCTGGGGATGTATCTTAATTAAGGCCACGACGCTTCTTTCCCACTCGTAACCCCTTATTATCCCATCGTCGCCATAAGATCTATCTGAGTCGGTCCGATGCAAAGCTAATTATATAAATAAAAATCCTTCTCAGCAGGTTTAGTGAAAATATTCATTCGTGCCATACATGGCTCCAAGAAGTCATAGTGGACGATGACACAGCTAAAATGCTCGGACCAATCGGGAATCGAACTCGGGAACTTCTGAAACGAAGTCGCAATGGTGATAATTCAGCCAAGAAACCGGATAATAATAATAATAATAATAATAATAATAATAATAATAATAATAATAATAATAATAATAATAATAATAATAATAATAAGATTACAGCCAAGTGCAGTATGGGGTGATGAACGTCCATGTAGCTCCAAGATATATGAACTAGAGACCTCCTCGGAGAGAAAAAATCCCTCCCTGTTTTTGTCCAGGACAATTTTCACCAGGTCTCAGAGTTGAATGGCCGACTTCCTACTGTATGATCCGCTGAGGTGGCTGTAATCGAAATTGATAATTTCAAGCACGATAAGATACACGCCCACTGAACGGAGCAATCACTATGTTTTATCCATGAGCTTCCTGAGCGTGTGGTGAAGTATCAACTGAAGAAGCTGACTTGAGTCATTTGTCAATGTTCGAGGTAGTTGAGTAACTCAAGGCTAATTAATTGTTGTCAACAGTAAAGTAGAACTGTGAATGATAAGTCAGCAACTACCGTTTGGCCGGTGGCCCACAATCTTGCGAACCAAGCAGTGTCATTAAAACATGACATCGGGAGATTTCAACATGATGGAGCAAATGTGACAAGTCGGCACCTAACGGACTGACAGAATATGTCCATATATCAAGCCGCCCTTTCGTCCGACGCTCAGATCTTGTTCTCATCCATCATTGAAGTCTCCAGGTGATTGCTTGGCTTCATCATAAAGACTGGATACTTGCGTTTTGATGAGCTGGTAACTGCATTCGTAATCTACTCGTGATTGGATGAAAGAAACGCGACGAGATTCTAGGAACTATTAGTCGAGAAAAGGAGAACTAAAAAAGATTTTTAAGAGGTGACAAGGATATCTAATATATACCAAGAAAGGGTACAAATATGTGATTTATAACAGATGGAAAATTTTTGCAAGGAAAGACTGTTGTTGATCAATATATTTTTGAATGAAAACTTGAACAGATACCCAATACATTTTCTAACTGCCACTCGGCCATCTGGAGCCTGCAACAGCTGTGCAGAATCCAACAGGAAAGAAGGTGGACCAGTGGTTGCAATATGTTATTACTCTAACAGAGTCTAGCATTGGTTATTATTACTGGACACTGTTTTATTAACGAATTAACTAATAATGATACGATGAAAATGACTGAGAGAAATGTGTGTGTAATTGATATTCCGTGATTGAAATGAGCACGTAAGAGAGCGCTCTGTAGAGTTCCATGTTTAATGATTGTGCAAGGCAGAGTAGAGTCGCGGTTCACGTCTTAAATAAACAACTCCTCGACTTGGCCAGCCAGCTCTATAATCAAGTTACTGAAGTTCCGTCTTCCAGAGCTTGTTAATTGCTGGTGGACTTTCATCTCCCTTCCCTGCCTCTTTCTTACTCCCTCTTTCGCTCTCTCACTAGTTCACAAATATGATCAGTACAGCCCGAGTGTTCAGGCAATAATGAAAACTAATTTGATTATATGGAAATGTCGTCTTGCCCTCTCTTCCTTCATGTAGCAAGAGTAACATAACTCCTAGGGGTTCTGATGGGCCGTATTCCTAATGTTTATGTCAAACTCATACCATGACCATTGTGCAGGCTTGAGTGTACTTCTTTGCATTCTAATCTGTAACTGCCTAACATTCCGGGCTCTTCCGTAATATAACGAGGGTAACATACATCCTACCTAGATTAGAGCATACTTGTTTGCATTGTAACCCATTACTGCCTAAAATTTCGGGCTCAAATGATCAGCTGGTCTGTTACCAGAACATCTCATCCAAACCGCTGAACGGAATTTCATAATATTTTGCACAAACACTAATATGTAAATATTTACTGAACCTGCCCCGGCCTTATCCGCTAAGAATCTAAATAACGCTAAGAATCTAAATAATGGTAACAACTCCTGTAACAAAATAAATTCCACCATGTACTTATCCCTTAACTCGTGGCATACGTCTGTGAGACGGCTGCTAAACTTTCCCCTCGGCTCCTTCTCAGGTCCCACAGATATATGAAAAAATAGTAGCATACTCTGTAATAACGAATATTGTGGACTCTAAAAAATATGGATTTTGATCATCAAAATGTGAATTTATGTTTTGAATTTTCCAATAATTTTCTTTCTTTTGCTGATTATAGCCTCTTTACAGAATACTGAAATAGAATAGGGATGTCTCCCGAATGCAAGCTCACAGCTGCGGGCTGCGCCCTGAAGATGGTTTTCGGTGGTTTCCCATTTTCACACCAGGCAAATGACCAGTACCTTAATTAAGGCTACGGTTGCTTCCTTCCCATGACTAGCCCTTTCCTATCCCATCGTTGCCATAAGACCTATCTGTGTCAGTGGGGCCTGAAACAACTTGTAACCAAAAAAAAACGAAAGAAAATAAAATTGTGATATTTCCTCGATGCCCGAAAATGACCCGCTTATCTCATTACCCTTCAAATACCCAGAGCTCATAAAATTACCCTAAAATCAGGCAATTACCAGCCAACTGGCAACCCTGCTACCGGCCCGTCAACACCAGGTAAGGTCTACACAGTGCTACTTAATAATAGAAACGAAAAGCACTTTCTTCATGGTAATTATTTGCACAGAGAACCGACTACATTCATATGAAACTAATTTGCATATTTTTTGACTGGAGAGGGTGCGTAGGTCGAAGAATTTCTGTGCTCTCTAATTATTTTCCTTAGCCGGATTGAGTAGCTCAGACGGTTGAGGCGCTGGCCTTTTGACCCCTACTTGGCACGTTTGATCCTGGCTCAGTCCAGTGGTATTTGAAGGTGCTGAGTACATCAGCCCTGTGTCGCTAATTTTAGTAGCACGTAAAATAACTACTGCGGGACAAAATTCCGGCACCTCGGCGTCTCCGAAAACCGTCAGAAGTAGTTAATGGGACATGCTTGGTATCTGTCCCAAGGGAGCCCTGCAAAGGAATAATTGCAATCACAGGGCGAGATCAACTCTAGTTTCAGCATTAAGAGAAATGCTATTTGTTTTACGTCGCACCGACACAGATAGGTCTTATGGTGACGATGGGACAGGAAAGGCCTAGGAATGGGAAGGAAGCGGCCGTGGCCTTAAGGTACAGGTGGTGTTCGAGCCCACTATCTTCCGGATGTAAGCTCACAGCTGCGCGCCCCTGGCCGCACGGCCAACTCGCCCGGTATTAAGAGAAATGAAGCGGCAAGTTTACTACGAAGTACTACGTAAGTGTGTCTTCTATGGGTCAAACAAAGGAGCCTACATCATTCCTATTCATCCAAGAAAGCACACCGCTTTAGTATTCGATTCCACTGTACGTTTTGAAAGAGATATTGAACAGGTGATTCAGGCTGACAGATATTTAAGAACCGTGCCTCCCATATTTAACCGAACATCCGACTTGAACACTGGTCAGTTACAGGATTGATATTCGGTTGAAAGGGTTATGTATCCCCAGAAATACATTAAACAACATCATACGAAGCATTATCAAAGACTTGTTAAGTTCTCGGTAACACCACCTTTATATTTCCTAACTGATCTAGCCTACTTTGTGTAATAATCCCAAATGATGTGTTGCATTTTCCTCTGAGCAGTTTTTTATCTGTGCATACGAATTATTTATTCATTTTTTCAAGTTGTAACATTACGTTTACTAGCATTTTTGTAAAATTCAGGATCCTTGGTCAAGCATAGATTGAGTGCTAATCTTATTATTCTTCATATTATTATTTACAAGCGAAAGGACCACTTAGGATCGCGCTACAATTTCATGTCTTTCTCTTCCTCCTCGGTTTCCTCTGTGTTCAATACTCATCCATGCGTTCGCTGTCTGCTTCCGTTGTTCTTCTGCTCGACTCTTGCGGTCTTCTTAGTTCTTCCTGCGGTTTGAACCCCTTCCAAATTTTTCACTGTGTTCCTAAATGTATTCCTTTCTAACAGCTGGAGCTCCGAGATGTTTAACCTTTCCATATCCTTCTTCGTTTCCCTAATCCATGCTCTAGTCTTTATTCTCATTCTTTCTTCGATTTTGGCCTACTTAGGAGCACGGTAAACAATTGACGTGCTGGTTAGTCCTTTTTTCTTTTCCCAGAACTACTTCATCATTTACTGTGATTCCTCTTCATCTCCTCTGCCCAAATGTTCTTGGAGTTTTCATTTTGCTTTTCCTGGAATTTCTTGAATTTATCCATTTTAGCTCCAAACATATATATTTTGAAGATTCCTGTTTAACTAATACCAACTTCTTCCATGTCTTTTCTCGTTTCTTCTACCCATTTAGTAGTGCTCTTAATTTGATGTAGTTAAAGATTTTCTCGTCCATTATTGTGAAGTGCCCATAAAGCTTCAACTTCCTCTTACGTATCGTGAAGATCTTCATTTCTCCTATTCCTGCATGAACCATCCCTTCTCTTTTCTTCGGGTCTTAAGATCGTTCTCAGGATTTTTCTTTCATCCCTAGCTCATTCATTTCCCCTTTCTTATTTAGTATCAGACATTCTGAACTGTAAAGTCCCTCTGGCTTGATAACTGTGGTATAATGTCTGGTCTTTGTTCTGTAAGACGTCGTTCTTCTATTATGTCTATTTTGTACTAATCTTTCTGGCCCTTCCGTTATCTGGTTCTTTATTAAGCCCATTCGGCTAGATCCATTCTTTAGTTTTATTACTATTATTATTATTATTCTGTTTCACACTTTATCAAGTCTCAATGTGTCTGCGGACACGGAATAAACTCAGTTTAAAACCTTTTAAAAGCGGATCTCTTTCCTACCACCACGCACTGGACACAGTGGAAATCCACCTGCGTCGAGTTGAACTCCGTACATTCTTTCAGGAAGTGTGGTGGCGAGCGCCCAACGAAATACGTTCTAATTAGGTTTAATCAATACTTCGCTGTGCCACCTTGTTTCCTGCGGGGTCCACTTAAAAGTCACTGGCTGCCCTTGCTCTGAGAGGAAGATTTCCTGGCGGTAATCACAGAGTCCGGTCCTTGAGGATCATTACCTTTAATATTCCCACGAAGCAGTTCCTTGGTTTGTTTACCCACTTTCTCCGTGGTAGTTCGTGACGAGTTTATTTTTACTGCACTGGAGGGCGGGAGTTGCTAAAATGCCGTTGATCCCGATTGCCTGAGGTGTAGGCGGAGGAAATTACAGCGATTGGATCAGCCAGATGTTGAGAGTTCAAGACTCTGCCAAGTGAGGGACTACTTAGCCATAATGGATGGGTGGGAGGAGGGGGGGGGGGAGTCGGCTGCACCACGTCAACGAACCTTTATCTGATGGTTAACGCTTAACAATGGATTAGTAGTCCGCTAGAAGAAGTAATGATTTGGTATCACTTTCTGTGGTCCAGTAGTGGAGTGTTGGCTTCCGAAACAGAAGAACATGGGTTCAAAACTGACACTAGTAGTCGGATATTCGAAAAACTGAAATGGCGCATGCCTTTTAGTGCCAGGAGTGTCCGAGGACAAGTTAGGCTCGCCAGATTAAGGTCTTTCGATCTAACTCCCGTAGGCAACCTGCGCATCGTGATGAGGATGAAATTATGATGAAGACGACACATACACCCAGTCCCCTTGCCAACGGAATTAACCAATTATGGTTAAAATTCCCAACCCTGCCGGGACTCGGACCTGGGACCCCTGTGACCAAACGTTAACACGCTAACCAATTAACCATGGAGCCGGACTGATACTTGAAGGGAGGAATAAAGGCACTCCGTGTCGTACGATGCCGGCTTGCAAAACATCTCTGGTCTCACATTTGGTGTGTACCTGACAAAATTAATTAAAACTCAAGACATACACGCCTAAGAGGGATCCTGTTTACTTTGCCATCTAAAGACAAGAGCATCTCTAGAGTTCGGATATTTAGACAGTAATAGGACAGAATGCAAACTTACTGAAGTGACTAAGAAGCATACTCAACTGCACAATGGTTATGCTACGAGTTTTGTATAAACATTAGGGGTACAGCCCATCAAAACCCCTTGAGTTTATGTTACTCTCGCTACAGCGTGGAAGAATGGGACGGTCGACACTTCCTAATAACCAAATTACTTTGCATTGTAATCTATTACAGCCTAAAAATCCATCGCCTACTCATCTGCGTACAGGCCATGGAAGCCCTTGGAGGGGTGGATGATGAAGCCTTCCACTGTCCGTAACCTCGGCGCTTGGTGGGGGTCGCCTTCGCCCCAGGTAATCAACCTGGCTCTCATTCTTGGCGTAGGCTCAGGCCACGTTCACCTCCGGAAGTGTAAATCTCGTTTCTTAAAATTTTCGACTTCCTAACGGGGAACCGAACGCACGTCCTTTTGGAGAACCGAACACGCCTTTACCTAAATGCCTATACGGTAGTTCAGGCGATATTATTATTATTATTATTATTATTATTATTATTATTATTATTATTATTATTATTATTATTATGATGTCAAATTTCCCCGTGGTAAAAATGAAATGATCATAAATACGTCTTTCAATAAATGCAACTCAAATTAAATGATTAATTTATTTGCACCTAAGGAATCGTTTCCGAGAGACATCTATAAGGAATGGGGAGCGGACAAGTGTAGGATTCAGTGCATAGAAACTGGGGAGCTGACTCAGAGCATTTGAAACTACCACCAATGAAATAATCACTTCTCTAGAGTATGATGAAATGAGGTCTCTTTGATAAAAGAGCCGTCTATATATATTTTTTTCAATCATGGCCAACCATCAGTACTTCACATCACAGCCTGCACGGTTTCTAGGTAACATGGCGTGACACATTTTGTATCGCTAAATTTCAGATGACCTCCAGCTATAAGACATATCTGCATAAATAATAACAACTTCTGTGGAAGAAAACACATTTTTTGACAAATACAAAAAATGCTCCAGAATTTCTAATAACATAAACTGGTCGAATAAGGCAAGTAAAGAAATTCAAATATTTGGAAGACCAATTTAAGAAACCCATTTCCAAAAAATCCGCTAAAGAAGAAACTATTCACAAGATGAAAATAGCATACGGTATAACAAGAAAAATTCTAAAAGAAAACGTGTTTATCTAAAATCCTTGAAACACAGCACTACAACACAGTAGTCAAGTCGGAGTTCCCATACGTGAGTGAATGTCTAGTACTGAATTACAAGCTGAATCAGTTAGAAGTGCTGGAAAGAAGAATCATACGGAAATTACATAGGTCGTTAAGGAATACAGAAGTCTGGAAACCAAGAAGTAGTGATAAAATATATCGGAACATAGAAAACATAACAAGAAAAATACGGAAGAGGCGATTGATATGTTTTTTTTTTTTTGGATATGTATACAGAATGGATGACAACATGCTAACCAAACAGATCATAAAATATTTTTCGAACAAGACATCAACAACAACCTGGGTTATGACGTTAAGAATGATTTGGAAAGAAGCAATATAGAAGGAGAAGAATGAGAGAGAGCGTTTTCAGAAAGAAAATCTTAATAATGGAAGGATTCCAAGGTTGAAAAAGAAAGAAAACAAGCTGAAAATGGTCGCACGAGAGGAAAAGTAGACACAGGGAGAAGATTAAGAAGTAACAACAAGGGATGAAGCATTGAAATTGACACGTGGTCCCTAAAAGGCCCTACTAGAGAACAAAATAATAATTTAAAAAAATGGAATCTCTACCTTCATGGAACGCTGTGAGAATGTTGAATTGTCTAATGGGAAAAATGGATCAAATGTGCAAATGACTACGTAAACACGTCTGCTGAGGATATACACGTCTAAATGAGGGGAAATGAATGTGACTTTCCCAGTGCACACACCTGTACCACTGGGTGCAAGTTACATGTTGACTCCTGTACGAACTCCACGGAACTGGACTCAGTGGCGCCGTGAGTCATTAGCGGCCGTCTTGAGAGAGAAAGACAATAGCGAACAGAGAGAGAGGAGACCTTGAGGTGGCACCCAGATTACAGAGCGGTAAAGTGCCCTCCCCGGGGCTCGAACTGCGTATATATTCCATACGGCTCCTCAATGCAAATTAGCTTCAGAACAAACCAAGCACAATAACCTGGGTGGAGGAGTTATTCGTAGTACAGCACAATTGCGAGTATCTGGGCTTTGTACTGCGAAGGATGAAGAGTAAACTGTATTAGACACGATCCCAGCATGCGCTTAGAAGTAAAGTTGTTAAAGCCACTACTATTGATTCTATTTACTTATTTGACTTAAGCAGTGGCTAATTTAAGGCTCGTGGCCCCTCTCACACTTAACCACGTAATTTACAGATAACGCATATATAACAGGAATGTACTATTCTATTATAAAATCAGAGATAAGCTGAAAATTACAGATTTGAGCAACATATAATGAAGAAAGAAAGTTCAACAAATAAAATAGAATAAAATGAAATAAATCCAGAGCATAAAGGTAAAAAGAAAGACACAGTCACAATGGAAAAGTAAGATACAAACTGAAAAATATAAGCAAAGCATAAAGTGACCACAATAAAGTAAATGGAAATATAAGTATGGCCATAAGAAGTAGTCTATGTACATGAGTAGAAAACTAAATATTATGAACATTTACACTATAATAATAATGATAGATATTAATTAAAAGAAACAAGTGTTCTTCAGCTGCACAGTAAAATGACAATGTCACTAGCCTACCTACCACAGTCACACAACCTAACATACGGCACCATTCACGCGAAACAATCAGCGGTATTCAGCAGGTAATCTCTCTCTGCATGCAGCCTTAAATTTTGATATTGTCTTCGAGTTCCTGACAGCAGCTGGAAGTGAACTCCAAAGTCCAGACCCAGGATCTATTATACAGGTTGACAGGAATGGCGAGGGAAGAGCATGATCTTGTGTTACAATTACGGAATGAGGATAATAAATAGAATTTTGAAGAAATGCATTTGGGTAGATTTTCCTTCTAAGTTGATATATCAGCCGGCCCCGTGGTGTAGGGGTAGCGTGCCTGCCTCTCACCCGGAGGCCCCGGTTTCGATTCCCGGCCAGGTCAGGGATTTTTACCTGGACCTGAGGGCTGGTTCGATGTCCACTCAGCCTAGGTGATTAGAATTGAGGAGCTATCTGACGGTGAGATAGCGGCCCCGGTCTAGAAAACCAAGAATAACGGCCGAGAGGATTCGTCGTGCTGACCCCACGACACCTCGTAATCTGCAGGCCTTCGGGCTGAGCAGCGGTCGCTTGGTAGGCCATGGCCCTTCAAGGGCTGTAGTGCCATGGGGTTTGGTTTGGTTTTTTCGATATATCAACGTAAGCACGTGGAACTTCCGACGCCTCTAGGTTTTTTTTTTTTTTTTTTTTTTTTTTGCTATTTGCTTTACGTCGCACCGACAGAGATATGTCCTATGACGACGATGGGATAGGAAAGACCTCGGAATGGGAAGGAAGCGGCATGGCCTTAATTAATGTACAGTCCCAGCATTTTCCTGGGGTGAAAATGGGAAACCACGAAAAACCATCTTCAGGGCTAGTGACAGTGGGGTTCGAACCCACTATCTCCCGGATGCAAGCTTACAGCTGCGTGCCCCTAACCGCACGGCCAACTCGCCCGGTGCTCTAGGGTTTCAGCCAGGAAAGAAGTGTGTAGCTAAGTGAGCATCATACCTCAAGTTGAAAACAAATCGAAGATCAGAGCTCAATGATCGTTGAAGTTTCATGGTTTGGTCAAGGGTCGCATCAACGAAGACAATGTCGCAGTAGTCAAGTATTGGTAGTACCAAAGTTTGGAGAAGTTTTATCTTTACGTCTTGGTGCAAAATGTTCCAAGGCTGAGAATTTGAAAATACCGAGCGAGCGAGGGTGTGTAATAAACACGTGTACACATTATTTAGTTGTTCTTCGGGGTTGTACCCTGTTGTTGTTTTCTGTACGTTCCGTACGGTTGCTTACGTTTCGAATACCCTGCAGTATTCTTTGTCAAGGCGATTGAAATACCTCTGCTCATTCCGAGGTAATCAGTCTCTCAGGCAGCAATCAAACAGTATGATCGCGTGTAAACACCAGAAAATTTCTACGAGGGGCGTTCAATATGTAACCACAACACATTTTATTTCTCCGTCAATTTCGGTTTAAAAATTGAATTTTCTTTGGGACATCTTTGAATATTCCCGCTTCGTCTCGCAGAGTTTCATTAATTTCCGATAGATGGCAGCGCTATAACTAGCCTTCAAAATGGCGTCTGTAACGGAGGTGCGTACCAATCAGAGAGTAGTTACCGAGGTTTTTTTTTTTTTGGCGAAAAACCAGGGCATCACAGATATTCATAGGCGCTTGCAGAATGTCTACAGAGACCTGACACAAGTCTGTGCACCCGACAGGAGCTCGGTGGACTGTTCTTCCTCATCCACCCTACAGCCCGCATCTCGCGCGTTCTGACTCTCATCTGTTTGTCCCAATGAAGGATTCACTCCGCGGGATGATGGAGAACTTGCAACATGACGGTGGCTCTGACATTGACCAGTCGAGTGGTGCCATGCAGGCATACAGGCCCTCACATTACGGTGGCATTAGGCTGTAGCAATGAATGGAGATTATGTTGAAAAATAGGCTATTGTATCAAAAGGATTGGGGAAATAAGACGGTGTATTTGAATCCTCAACAACACCAACGTGCACAGGGTGTACCAAAAACTCGACGGCAAAAATTTAGGAATGGATTCTTCACATAGAGAAAAGAAAAAAAAGTTTATGACAACATGGGTCCAGAGAAGTAGGGTGAAGTCGGGAGGTATCGGACAGTTTAACTTTTCTGCCATAATTTGTTTATAGAATAGGAAAAAAATTCATGTAATGCATCTTATAAGCATCTATATTATTGTATCAACGTACTCACTAGAATATATTTAATCACAATTAAAAACACGGACAATATTAACAAATTAAGGAGGTCATTACACTTTCGTAGGTTTGAAAAATGGAGGGTGGTATCGGACGGTCAATCGTTTTTAACAAAAATTTATTTTTTTCACATTCAAAATAAAACAAATTAACGTTTAGCCATTCTGCAAATATCACACTCATTAGCGTTGAAGATTCTTGATGGACTAAACAAATATTTAGTCACAAGGTCATTTAATTTATCCAAAATATGTCCACTTGCTCCTTGTTGAAGCCTACTGCTCGCTGCAAGCTGATAGACTCAGCCGTCCTCAAACGGAGGTCTTAATGCCTATTCATAAAATCATAAAAAGGGCCTTTCCTGCCATCATTTTAGTTTTATTAAATCTATGTTCAGCTCTCAATTCCTCAGCATATTGATACACAAGTTTTAAAAATTCTGTTTTGATGAGTGGCATGAGCTGACTGTCGGGGCCTTGATATGCATGTACAGGTCATTCTCTTCTTCATCTGAGAATGTTCTCTGAAAAATCTCACTGTTCGCCGTACACACTTTTATTGGAATCTCTTTACCAGCTTCAAGAGCTTTGCTTCTATCATCTAACTTGATTTTGTGGAACAGAGGAACATTGACTGGCCTCTCTAATACTCATTCTATTGTCCCTGACACTATTCACGGCTAATATTATATTGCTTTCTTCCGATTATCTTCGTATCTTCCCCATACTTACCTAAAACAAAGGATAGTACTCTCATTAACCCGGACGGAACTGCAACCTATGTGTCCGATACCGCACGCCAGTTTCGTGTCCGATACCGCCCGAATGACTCCCTTAAGAAACAACCGGAACTGAACGAGAACGTTCGAAAAGAAACTGATTCTAAACCTACGATATTACAGAGTAAGGAATACTGTTTCTGCTAATGTACCTAAAGTTTAATGCAACTTATCCTTGTTGCTGCTACTTCTTGGTAAAAATAAATCCGTGCCGGCCGAAAATCACACAAAGGACAAAAATACACCACAACTCGTAAACGACCCTGCCTTTCGACTGAATAGGATGTACCCACCCTTCAAACATGCAGGCGGACCTGTGAGTAGCTAAACAGGTTCTGCCACATGCTGCTAACAAAGACATCTGTGAATTGTCCGATACCAGCCGCCGTCCGATACCTCCCGATCTTCCCCTATACTTACAGATTTATTCAAACTTGTGTACATTTACACCGTACGTCTGTAACGGCAGTTGAAACACTTTCAGCATGTATCAGAGGAAATGTTCAAAGTGACGACCTTCAGCCTGAATACAAGCCTCCGCTCGTCGTCGCATGGAGTTACGCACGTGATCAAAATGCCTGGTGTAGTGCGCACTGCCTTGCACAATGCGCTCACATAAAGTTGCTTCATCAGGAACAGGAGTCGCATACGCGGGAGACTTAACGTGTCCAAGTCCAGGGGGTTCAAGTCAGAAGAGCGTGGTGGTGCCCAAGCAATCCGTTCTCCTCTACCTATCCAGAGCTCAGGAAATTGGGTATTCATGTACCTGCGGGCAGCAGACTGAAATGTGCAGGAGCACCATCATGCATGAAAAACATTTGTCGACGGGATGAAAGCGGCATGGCTTCCAAGCAATCAGGCAAGAAATTCGTGTAGTGCTGTCCAGTAAGCCTATTTGGAAGAACGTAGGATCCCGAAAAGGAATCACCAACAATGCCTGCCCAGATGTTAATGGCGAACCTCTGTTGATCAGACGACTGGATGATTGCATGAGGACATGTAAATTATTAGTCTACTAAAATTAATTTGTGTCACGAAGTTTGAATAAATCTGTAAGTATACGTTTTTCCTTCTTCCTATGTGAGGAATCCATTCCTAAATTTTTGCCGTCGAGTTTTGGTACACCATGTACAATGAACTCGTTTCGTATAAACACATTAAAAATAATGAAGTAGGAACTTACATATGTGAACAGTTAACTGGGCTAAAGATCATCAAACGCCAACTCACCTGAAACAAGAAAAACACAGAGTGTAAAAACAAAGAATTTTAAATTTAGAAAGCAGACAGTTTTAACATATTTAGAAATTCAGCTTTTTTTTTTTTTTACAAGTTGCCTTACTTCGCACCGAACAGATAGTCTAGGTTCTATGGCGACGATGGGATAGGAAAGGGCAACGAGTGGGAAGGAAGCAGCCGTGGCCAGGTGTGAAAATGGGATATCAGAGCTGCCGACAGTGGAGGTCAAATCCACCATATCCCGAATGTATACTCACAGCTGTGCGTCGCTAACAGCACGGCCAATTCACTCGGTTTTAAAATTTCAAAGAAGGATGATATTCAGATGTGTCTGAAAATCTAACGAGTGTATGAGTCTCGGGTGAGACCCCATTTAGAGTATGGTTCCATTGTATGGGTCGCACTTTATAACATGTGAACGGGAAAAGATTGAAGGGAGAACACGATTGTTCTGGGTGATTTCCGACAAAGGACTAGTATTACGAAAATGTTGTAAACTTTGAGCTGGGAAGACTTGGGAGTAAGGAGAGGAGAGTTTCGACTAAATGGTATGTTCCGAGCTGTCAGTGGAGAGATAGCGTCGAATGACATTAGTAGACGAGTAAGTTTGAGTGAAACTTTCAAATTTATGGAGGATCTTAACATGAAGATAAATTTGGAATTCAAGAGAACGAATTAGGGCAAATATTAATTTATAGGGCAAGGAGTAAGGGATTGGAATAATTTATCAAAGGAAATGTTCGATACATTTCTAAGTTCTTTGAAAACATTTAAGAAAAGCTGAACAACTGATAGGAAATCTGCCACTTGGGCGACTGCTCTAAATGCAGATCATTCATTTATTCATTTATTTATTGATTGATTGATTGATTCATTCATTCATTCATTAATGATTGATTGATTGGTTGATTGATTGATTGATTGATTGATTGATTGATTGATTGATTGATTGATTTAAAAGCATTACACTGTCTAACAGTTACAAATGTTACTGAAGGATCCCGAAACAGAGGAAAGTGCTAGTAAGATCTAGAAACACTAATTCACGCTCCGTGACAGACATCGCGTGAAAGAACCAAGTGACTAGGATATTTTGGGGAATTTTAATTGGTGGGTTGTTTGAGTGAAAAAATGCCCCGCCCTAAGGGAAGGCACAAAGCCATGGGCCCTTTGAGAGGAACGCTACAGGTTGTTGGTGAGTTACCTCCCAGGGCGGTGCAGGGCTGAAGGACAGCCATTGTTAAGGAGCTCCAAGCAGGTAGTAACAGGTATTTCTGAACATGGACAGCCTCATCTTGTTCTGCCTCATGAAGATATCACCTCTGGACAACAACGGGACAAATGTTCAGTACTGTATTTCACATCAAGAAAAGCGAGACGGTTGGTTAAAAGAGATTCAGAATGTAGAAAATGGGTTGGTTAAGCATAGTGAGAGACAATAAGGAACAGATGATGTCGGAGTCCTTGGCGGAATGGTCAGTGTTGAGGCCCTTGGCCCAGACAGTCCCGGGTTCGATTCCCGGCCAAGTCGGGGACTTTAATCGCGTCTTATTAATTCTTCTGGCTCGGGAACCGGGTGTCTGTGTTTGTCCCAACACTCCCCTCTTCACGCACAGCACAGACACACGCAATAGTGATTACATATCTCCATATAGGGCTGGCATCAGGAAGGGCATCCGGCCGTAAAACAGGGCCAAATGTTCATGTACAACACAGAGCCCACCCGCGACTCCACAGATGTGGGAAAAGCGGTAGAAGGAGAGATTGATAAACAGATGACAATATCAGAATGTCAAACAAAAGGAATATTACTAGAATTTTGCGAAATTAGTGGAAGGATTACAATAAACAAAGGAAGAGAATTACAGAAGTAATGGGCACGGTGTGGAGGCTAATGGGTGTCTGTAAAGTTTCCAACTCGTGTCCTGAAAATGCACCACCAGATATTGTCTGCGGTTTTATATGGAAGCGATAGGAGTGAAGTAGTTCCCCATTGTTTTCTTCACTGGCCTAGAAAATGCTATTGCAGCACGACCGGCCAGATGACTTGCCCATTCATAACACTCAGGTGCAGATCGGTTATTAAGAAGTGTCGTGTAGGCTGCTCTTCCGTGATGTAGTGAGAGTAACATAAATGCTAGGGGTTCTGATGGGTCAAACCCCCTACTCTTTATGCAAAGCTCACAGCATAACCGTTGTGTAGGGTAGACTATACTTGTTACCCGCTTCAGTAAGTCTGCATTCTGACCTATTACTGAATAAAAATCGGGCTCTAGGTCATTATTTAGCAGGCATAAATAAGCCTGAATGTTCAGTAGATGTACATTTTTTCTCTGACATCTGCTACGGGAGAGATGTAAAACTACTGTATAGGCTAAATCAAGAAACACCAACAGCAGGAATGTAGTGAAGGGGGAACGCCATTCTCCGGCAGTTTATGAGCAAAACTATCTAATTTTGAACTTTTAAAAAAGTCTGTAGAAACTGAAAATTACTTTTCAAACACAACAAATAATTCAGTTACAATGCATCTGACACGAGTACAGAAAGCTGTATCAACGCAGCCTTTATCAGTCCGCTGTGAACAGCGACCAACAACAATTTACTTCAGATCTATGCACTGCAATGGTGGCAGCTAATATCCCCCTGCATAAACAGGAGCATTTTCAAACTTCAGCAAGCTGCCATGAGCAATCACCGAGTTGGAAAAGAGTGGCAGGCCCCATGGTGGAGTCATTTAGGATTGTGGAAGAAGTCGGGAAGTTTTAACCGAACCTCTGGGAAGGTAAGCCACTGTCAGCGAAATGTTCGATAGAGTCCTGCAGCGGAATCCAGGATGGAAAGCGATGGTAAAAGTGGCCAGGGTACTATGAGGTGAGGCAGATGAAACAACTGAACTAAAACCAGACGAAGTGGTTTCGCTGTTTGTCCAATCACTTCATGTCATGCTGAGAGCTCTTTCTCCCAGTAAAAAAATACAACCTGTGACAACAAAGTTCGGCGAATGAATTCGGAACGGTCGATCCCGCAACACTGGCGACACACAACGCTGCACCTGCGTAGCAGCAGGTTTTGACCACCTGCTCCCAACGGTGTTCAGTTGAGCATCGTGTGCGTGCCGTGTAAGACCTGTTTGACACAGTGCGTGTTTAGTGCGTTGGTTCTGAACTGCGAACAGGAACATGAACGACCAAAAAATCAATGTACTCTTTCGTTTTAAACTTCGCAAGACACCGAAAGAAACGCATGCGATGCTGGTGCGTGTTTATGAAGATCAAGTACTGTCCTTGAAGTGTGTGTACGAGTGGTTCGCCCGTTTTCTAGGAGGCCGGGAAAGTGTTTCTGACAACCCCCGTATCGGAAGACCGGCGACCGCCGTCAGTGACGAAAACATTGAGAAGGTGAGGACATTAATCACGAACGATCGGCGATTAACTGTGCGCATGATAGCGGATGAACTGCAAATTAACCGTGAATCAGTGCGACAAATCGTTACCCAGAAGTTAGGGAAGAGGAAAACGTGCTCTCGTCATGTGCCACCTCACTTGACTGACGATCAGAAGCAGGCTTCACAGGATTTTGTCGAAACGGCGGATGCGACACCAAATTTCTTGAACTGTATCGTCATTGAGGATGAAACCTGGTGTCTCAGGTACGACCCTGAAACGAAACGGCAAAGCATGGAATGGCGTTCTCCGGGATCCCCTCGTCGGAAAAAACTTGCATTGAAAGGAAAGAGATTTGACGATATTCCTGACATCCAACGAAACGTGATGAGGCTTGAACACCATCCCAAAGGAAGCCTTCTTGCAAAGTTTTCAGGACATGTATTGCCGATCTCAACGGTGCATAGTTATGGGATGGGACTAAGGTCACTGTCGTGCATTGCTCATCTATGTTGATAGTACAGGACTATTCATCGAACTTCATTGACACAGGTTGTATTTTGTATGACAGGAGAAGAAGATTGTTATCGGAAAACTTGGAAAAGTTGCTTGTTGTAAATTCCTTTTATAGTAATTGAGTGTGTTGTTAAATTATAAGAAATTTTTATGCCTATTTTGGGTCATTTAAGAGCCTATATGCCTGCCTATTTTAACTGTTTTTAGTGCCTATAATTCTCATTTCTAGTGATATCCTCACTGGAAATGCTTGTTCACGTCAGCAGAGCAAAGAAATGAAATTAAAAAGAAATGCAAAAGAATTGAATGAAACAAAAATACAAAATAAATGAAAATTAACATAATTTGTTTGCACAGTTTCTTTGTTTGGCGTGTTTAACAATACGGGCCGGAATGTAAAGTAGAGCAGGAATGTCTGAAGGATCTACGCTTGGTCAAGTTTCCGACACAGATACCTTTAAATACAGTCATTGCTTTCATTCCTTCAAAGGACTGAGAAAACATTCCGTTCTGTTCTACAGGTACTTTGTCAGCTCAGGTATTATCCTTCTCTTTGTGACTTCCCGCCTCTTAAACAGGTACAGTACAGTTAGCGAGGGTCCGGGGATAGGATGACCCCCATTACCGTCAACCGCTCCCACTGGTCTAAAACAAAATCTGCTCAGTTCTCTCTCACGTACCTGCCAGTCTCCACAACTATACGATGATAATAATAATAATAATAATAATAATAATAATAATAATAATAATAATAATAATGAGAGCAATAATTATCCAAGAGACTCTAACCAACACAACCTCTAGAGTGAAATTCAGGGAAGAGATTTCGGACATCGAAATCAAGACGGGTGTAAGGCATGGAGATGGATTATCGCCTCTGCTCTTCAACTGTGTACTGGAGAAAATAATTCGCGAATGGCGCAAAGAGATGTCTAAGGAAGAGTTCGGGATAGGACTTCAAATAGGATACAAGAGAACTGGCCTGGCGATAGATTGCCTAGCTTTTGCAGATGATCTTGCGATATTCTCTGATTCCCTACATACCGCTGCAAAACAAATCAACATACTTAAAACCCAAGCAGTAAAGGCTGGCCTCCAGGTCACCTTTGAAAAAACAGAGTTTATAACGAATATTAAACCGGGTCATAGAGAGTTAATTTTAGAACAGGGGAAAATAAAACGAGCAGAAAAGTGTAAATACTTAGGGGAGTGGATAGAACCTAACAATTCTGAGAAACTAGCTATCATATTTAGAATCAACAAGATTGGAAGTGGCATACCAAATAACTAGAAATATCTACAATAAGAGATCAGTGTCCATCAAGGCCAAGTTTAGGCATTATTGTTCAGTCATTCGTCTAGAGGCCCTTTATTGAACAGGAAGGGTTTAATTGAAAAGTTAGAAGCCAAAGAAAGAAAAATCCTGAGAAAGATCCTAGGACCAATCAGAGAAAATGGTGAGTACAGGAGACGGCATAACAATGAACTGTACCTGCAGGTGGAAATGATAACGGACGCCGTTTGGAAACGGAGGATTAATTTTTATGGCCACATAACACGTATGAGCTCGCAGAGATTGACCAACCGGATCTAATCCTACTTTGTAAACAAGAAAACCAAGGGACCCTGGTTCACCGAAGTTGAAAAGGACCTTCAAGAAATACGGAATCACTCATGAAGACATCCATGAACGTGTTCTTCTTCAGAAGAAAGTTCGAACATACCAGCGATTCCAAGAAAAGCCGAAGTTGAAAACATGATAAAAGAAAGGAGACTCACAGAAAGCGAATGCGGAAATAGTGGCAAAGAATTAAACCTCTAGGATGCAAACGGTTGAAATAACGTGGTCCACAGACAGCCGAAACGAATAATAATAATAATAATAATCATAATAATAATAATAATAATAATAATAATAATAATAATAATAATAATAATAATAATAATAATAATAATAATCCATCGCGTTCATAAATGTAAATACCTGGGAGAAATTCTCGCTCCAAGTGGAAACGAAAAAAAGGCATTAAGATTTTAAAAATGGGTGCGGAGGATAGAGATGGTCTTCAGACTATGCCATTACTAGGGCCCAGATGTTTATGACGTCTTATTTTATTTACTGACTCGTTGGCTGAACGGTCAGCGTACTGGCCTTCGGTTCAGAGGGTCCCGGGTTCGATTCCCGGCCGGGTCGGGGATTTTAACCTTAATTGGTTAATTCCAATGGCACGGGGGCTGGGTGTATGTGCTGTCTTCATCATTATTTCATCCTCATCACGACGCGCAGGTCACCTACAGGTGTCGAATAGAAAGACCTGCACCTGGCGAGCCGAACTTGTCTTCGGACACTCCCGGCACTAAAAGCCATACGCCATTTCATTTTTTCATTTTATTTACTTATATTATTTCCATGGAAAATACAAGTTAAGCATGATTTTATCTACGGTCATATTTTGGCTCTTTTAAAGTTTTGGTCATTTTCCGCTAATTTTTCATATCATGGTCAAATTTCCCCCTGAATTTTTATCTTTTCATTCCATTTCGCATTTCTGCTTTCAGTTTTTTCACATCTCCGAAATGTGGTCTGTAATTTCTTACAATTATCTTTCTTACAAATACACACATATATATATGTGAATTAGAAAGATAAGCTGTATAGAAAGAGACAGGTGCGTATAAAGCGACAGAATAGTGAGCCTTAATTGAACTCTAATGATTTCAAACATGACCCATTAACATCCTGCGATGTTGATCGGTGTTTATCCAGTTACAAGTCAATGTTGCGTGCAAATAGAAGATCGTTCCCATTTCGAAACTTTAAAATATATATAAAAATATATAAAATATATGCATTTTGCTGTTGTAATTCATTCTGATCGCCGATAGTACCTCTGGAATGAGTAATTAAATAAATTCAAAATATAATAATAATGAGTCTGCCTCTGTGGTGTAGTGGTTAGTGTGATTAGCTGCCACCCCCGGCTCTGCCACGAAATTTGAAAAGTGGTAGGAGGGCAGGAACGGGGTCTACTCAGTCTCGGGAGGTTAACTGAGTAGAGGTGGGTTCGATTCCCACCTCAGCCATCCTAGAAGTGGTTTTCCGTGGTTTCCCCACTTTTCCTCCAGGCAAATGCCGGGATGGTACCTAACTTAAGGCCACGGCCCCTTCCTTGTCTATCTCTTCCAATCTTCCCAGCCCCTCCCCCCCAAGGCCCCTGTTCAGCATAGCAGGTGAGGCCACCTGGGCGAGGTGCTGGTCCTCCCCCCCAGTTAATAGTTTCGTGTGGCTATTTCTAGCCGAGTGCAGCCCTTGTAACGCAGACCCTCCGATGAGGGTGGGCGGCATCTGCCATGTGTAGGTAACTGCGTGTTATGTGTGGTGTGTGAGTTGCAGGGATGTTGGGGACAGCACAAACACCCAGCCCCAAGGCCATAGGAATTAGCCAATGAAGGTTATAATCCCTTACCCGGCCGGGAATCGAACCCGGGACCCTCTGAATCGAAGGCCAGTACGCTGACCATTCAGCCAACGAGTCGGACTCCTCCCCAGTTGTATCCCCCGACTCAATGTCTCACGCTCCAGGACACTGCCTTTGAGGCGGTAGAGGTGGGATCCCTCGCTGAGTCCGAGGGAAAACCAACCCTGGAGGGTAAACGTATTAAGAAAGGTATAATAATGAAATTAATATTTTACTTATTATCATTATTGAATGTTCTAGACTTTAACAGCGTATTTTCAATATAATGTTAGTTCAAACGGCGGCAAGATTTTGAAGATTTAGAAAATGTGACCAAAAACTTTTAAGTCACATTTATTGTCATATTTTAATACATTTTAGGCCATACATGCTCGCATATTTCTAACATTTTTAGGTCATAAACATCCGGACCCTTGCCATGACGGTAGATTTTTTTGCAAGTTGCTTTACGTCGCACGGACACAGATAGGTCTTATGGCGACGATAGGACAGGAAAGGGCTAGGAAGAGGGAAGGAAGCGGCCGTGGCCTTATTTAAGGTACAGCCCCAGCATTTGCCTGTGTGAAAATGGGAAACCACGGAAGCATGACTGCACAGTGGTCAGAACGGATTGGATTTATGGACCAGAAACAATGGCAAGGGTGGCAGGCTCAGACATTGAAAATAGAGAAAAGAAGTTCATTCGAAAAATCTAGGATCCAAACAAGTCACAAAATGACCAACATCTTCCGGTTGAGATCGAACCAGGATCTCTATTAAATCATCGAGAAAATGACGATGATGAGGAGAAGGCTGCGAGTTTCACTAATAGGACAAGTCCTCTCAGATTTAATTACTGTGTTGATGGGGGAAAAGTACCTCAAGGGACTCTCTCTAATTACTGAGGTGTTAACCCAGCACTAGTTGCGCTCTTACTGCATAAAAATTGATATATATTTACAGATTTTTCAAATTAAAATAAAAATGAAATGTGTTTATTAACTAATCTACAACAGCAGTATTAAATGAGAAGGAAATGGATTGCAAAGTTACACCTATTAGATCTAGCTCAAGAAACTACCAAAATGCTTGGTGTTCATGAATACTGTTATACAAATTTCCTTCCTAGTTGTCTTATTTAGACAACAGAGCGTCCATTTGTGTGCATTACACGCACTCATTACATACCAACTTCCTGTGATTTCCACAAAAGTTTGTTACAAACTGGACAAGAATTATTTGTTTTTGTGTTCTTGTTGCTGGGAAAAAACTCACATCTCTTCCTTCTTCGAGAGCCTTCCGAATGGTATGTTCCCTTTGTGTAAGTTCCCTCGTCTTTTTCGAGTATAAATAAGAAATCAGACCTCAATCCCTTTGGCAGACTCATCTGCTTCAGTCTCAATCTCATTAAGATACACAACAAATTCCTGTCCAAATTACTGTACTTCAGGAAATTCCTGCGAACCATACGCCTGTTCCCATATTTGTAATTACGAAAAACATACTACTTGAGCACTGATTGCAGTTAAATTAAGGATGCAATTTTGATAAAATACAGATGTACGAACAAATTAATAGTATGATAGCGAATACAAAGTGCACACGAAACTAGTGGCAATGGGTCACTGTGACCCGGACATGTCAACAGTGCACAAGGAATGGGCACCAACAGAGGTATGGTTGCCACGTTGTGTAGAGAGGGGGGCGCCAGGAAGGTACTAGGAGGAAGAAGAAGAAGTGCAGTCACTGGCCGGATGAGGAATTAAAAGCAGAAATGTGTGGTGTTGGGTCATGGTGACCCAGCGCCACCATTCTCGGGTTAATGTAAGGGAAGATCCTCATTGGAGTAGGCTATTTATAAAAACGGGATTTTAAGTAAAGGTTACAGGTCTCGTCATATAGGTATAAGTCTCTGGTAAGACCACAATCAGAGTAAAGTTCCAGTGCTTGCGAACCTCACCAGAATTACTTGGTTGGAGAACTGGAAAAATGGAAAAAGTCCTAAGAAGGCAGCACGTTTTTTTATTTGTGATTTTCGGCACAAGAGTAGTGACGAAAATGTTACAAACTTTGGTCTGGCAAGACTTTGGAATACGGAGACGAGCTGCTCGACCACGCGGTATGCTCAGAGCTGTCACTGGCATGGAATGGCACTAGTAGACGAATAAGGCTGAGTGATATTTTTAAAAGTAGGGAAGATCACGATATGGAGGTAAATGTAGAATTCAATTCGTTTACAAGAAGAGGAATTTCGCTACTTGCTTTACGTCGCACCGACACAGATAGGTTTTGTGGCGACGATGGGACAGGGAAGGGCTAGGAGTGGGAAGGAAGCGGCCGTGGCCTTAATTAAGGTACAGCCCCAGCATTTGCCTGGTGTGAAAATGGGAAACCACGGAAAAACATTTTTAGGGCTGCCGACAGTGGGGTTCGAACCTACTATCTCCCGAATTCTGGATCCTGGCCGCACTTAAGCGACTTCAGCTATCGAGCTCGGTGAGGAATTTCGGACCGGAATAATTTATCAAGAGAGATTTTCATTAATGTCAACTTCTTTGACATTATTTAAGAAAAGACTACGTGAACTACCAACAAGGAAGTCTGCCACCTGGGCAACTGCCCTAAATTCAGATCAGTAATGATTGATTGATTGATTGATTGATTGATTGATTGGCCCTTCAGCCAGACAGCGGGATGGTTTTTATCATAATATTAACCGTGACATAAAATTGCAATCGTTTGCATGCTTATAGACTGAACAGGAAGAGCTGACAAAGTAGGGCAATATTTGGAGGGGCAGAATTATTGCGACTAGATGTGAAATAGTTGGTGAATCACGCACGAGAAACGCTCCGTTATGGGAATTCTTTAGGACGGTAGCCCACACAGCTTCCCACTAAGTAGAACACGTCACCTGTCTGTCCTTCGTAGCTTACTTCGATGTAGTAACTTGGGTCCACAGACTGAATCACGCGCGACGAGTGTGGGCCGACCATTCAAGCTGAATTGCCTCGCCTCACATCAACCTCCAGGGCAAACGACCAGAGACCAACTCGAGTAAGCGTGAATGGAACATGCGAGTTCCAGAATGGAGACTGGCTTGAACACAACAGTCGTGCAGACCTACAGTGTTCACAGGTTTGGAGGTCGATGTCATTTTTGTTTTAAGAAGGGGAGATCACCTGTACAAAGCAAACCTGAAGTCATAGATCGAGCTAGTTCCGAACTTCAGTGTTGGCAGCACTGAAGATTTCCATTCCCACACCAAGCAAATACTGGGACTGTACTCCTAGCCATTTCCTGTCCTCTCAACTTGGGACCACGGGGCCCTTAGCTGAGTCCTGGCATTGCTTCCACTTACTTGTGCCGGGGTCCTCACTTTCATCTATCATATCCGACCTCCCTTGGTAAACTCTTGTTCTTTTCCGACCCCCATAGTATTACGTATGGAGGCGTAGGGAGTCTTTTATTTTCACACCCTTCGTGCTCTTTGCCTTTCTTTGGCCGATACCTTCGTTTTTCGAAGTGTCGGATCCCTTCCATTTTTTCTCTCCGATTAGTGTTATATAGAGACTGGTTGCCTAGTTGTACTTCCTCCTTAGAATCACCACCACCACCACCACGCCCACCATCGCCAAAAGACCTGTTTGCGTCGGTGCGACGTAAAACAAATAATAATAGGCCTAATAATAATAATAATAATAATAATAATAATAATAATAATAATAATAATAATACTGGCCTGCAGGCGCACCACCAAAGCTCCGGAAGAAATACCGGGACATATGTAAGTACCTAGGTAGGCAGGTAAGGGTTATACTGCCCGCTGTCAGGTTCGAACCTCCGCAGAGGCGTTCCTGAGCCGGAGTTTACGTGCGGTAGGGTGGCCAGTTCCTTTCCGCTCCTCCATTCCCTTACCCCCCACCAACAGCGCGTGGCAACCCATCCAACTCCTGACCACGCCCAATGTTGCTTAACTTCGGAGATCTCACGGGATCCGGTGTTTCAACACGGCTACGGCCGTTGGCAGTACCTACGTGAGATCATAATTAAAAAAAATGGATTGTACAAGGAAGCACTTAAGGAACGAATACGCAAACTCGGAATAGCGTACCAAACGCACGATCTACAACAAAAAATGCCTTTCCCAAAGCCAGCAGTAATGTATCTAGCCGAAACCCTATCTCTTAATCCTCGAAGATTTGGAGAATTGAATTTAAAAGTATGAAAGATCATAATGTCCGCCTCTGTGGTGTAGTGGTTACTGTGATTAGCTGCCACCCCCGGAGGCCCGGGTTCGATTCCCGGCTCTGCCACGAAATTTGAAAAGTGGTACGAGGGCTGGAACGGGGTCCACTCAGCCTCGGGAGGTCAACTGAGTAGAGGTGGGTTCGATTCCCACCTCAGCCATCCTGGAAGTGGTTTTCCGTGGTTTCCCACTTCTCCTCCAGGCAAATGCCGGGATGGTACCTAACTTAAGGCCACGGCCGCTTCCTTCCCTCTTCCTTGTCTATCCTTTCCAATCTTCCCATCCCCCACCAAGGCCCCTGTTCAGTACAGCAGGTGAGGCCGCCTGGGAGAGGTACTGATCATTCTCCCCGGTTGTATCCCCCGATCCGGTGTCTGAAGCTCCAGGACACTGCCCTTGAGGCGGTAGAGGTGGAAACCCTCGCTGAGTCCGAGGGAAAAGCCAACCCTGGACAATAAACATAAAGAAAGAAAGAAAGATCATAATAGGAAGATAACATTGGAATCTAAGAGCACAAATTGGGGCAAATAACGGGAAGAGGAGTTAGGGATTTGAATAACTTACCAAGAGAGGTTTTCAATACATTTTCAACTTCTTTGAATCTGATTAGGGAATCTGGGATCATTAGGAGAATCATGGAATCCAACTACAAGTATAATGGCATCCACCAAAAACGTTCTAACAAGGAATTCTGTAACAAAATAGAGAAAATTACAGACAAGACGAGCACAATTTTATGGTGACCTCAAACGGATGGAAACAGGTCAACAAAAACTATCTTCCTTTCAATTTCGTTTTTATTCAAAATCCAAAACCACGATACTTTGGTTTAGAAACCGCAAAGAAGACGTCCAAATGCTACAAATCAAACACAAGGAGTTCTTTGAGAGATACCTTCTTCGAAAGAAAAAAAGATAGTGACGAACGGGAAAAATGGAGAAAAAAAACCGTAAAGAAGACACGGGAACGCTCAGTGAATGAGGGAATTCTGGACTCAAATGAAATGAAAGCAAAGTTCATTGCTAAATGTAACGTGATACTCGAATGGCCCCAGCAAATAAATAAATAAATAAATAAATAAATAAATAAATAAATAAATAAATAAATAAATAAATAAATATTTATGATTGTGGTCGGCTTTGGCATGACGAGGTAGGAATGATTGGTCACGTTCTCACGGCGAAGCTGTCTGACATACAAACCAAAAAACCAAACTCCATGGTGCAAGAGCCCCGAAGGACCATGGCCTACCGAACGATCGTTGCCCAGACTGAAGGCCTGCAGGTTATGAGGTGTCATGTGTTCAGGACGACGAATCCTCTCGGCCGTTATTCTTGGCTTCCAAGACCAGGTCTCCGAAATACAAGCCATCATATAACACGATCTGCCATCGCTCAAGCGTTAAGGGACTCTGACTTCACATCTTCGGGGAGCTCCACGGTCTCTCTGCTGCAGGCAGCACCAGTCGATTTGACATGATGGCCTTCAAAGATAATCGAAATGGCTGTTAGCTTGCATCCAGTAGATAGTGGGTTCCAACCCCACTGTCAATCAATCAATCAATCAATCAATCAATCAATCAATCAATCAATCAATCAATCAATCAATCAATTAATTCTGCTCTGCATTTACGGCAGTCGCCCAGGTGGCAGATTCCCTATCTGTTGTTTTCCTAGCCTTTTCTTAAATGATTACAAAGAAATTTGTAATGTATTGAACGTCTCCCTTGGTAAGTTATTCCAATCCCTAACTCCTCTTCTTATAAACGAATATTTGGCGCAATTTGACCTTTTGAATTCCAACTTTATCTTCATATTGTGATCTTTCCTACTTTTAAAGACACCACTCAATCTTACTCGTCTACTAATGTCATTCCACGCCATCTCTCCACTGACAGCTCGGAATATACCTCTTAGTCGAGCAGCTCGTCTCCTTTCTCCCAAGGCTTCCCACCCCAAACTTTGCAACATTTTTGTAACGCTACACTTTTGTCAGAAATCACCTACAACAAATCGAGCTGCTTTTCTTGGTTTTTTTCTCTTCCAGTTCTTGAATCAAGTAATCCTGGTGGGGGTCCAATAAACTGGAACCATACTCTAGTTGGTGTCTTACCAGATACTTTATGCCCTCTCGTTTACATTGTTACTACAAACCTTAAATACCCTTATAACCATGTCCAGAGATCTGTACCCTTTATTTACAATCCCATTTATGTGATTATTCCAATGTGCGCAGCCTTGAAGGTGGTTTTGTGTGGTTCCCACTTTCACACCAGGAAAATGCTGGGGCAGTACCTTAATCTAGGCCACGGTAGGTTCCTTCTCACGTTTAGCAATTTCCTGTCCCATCGCCGTCGTACGACCTACCTGTGTCGGTGCGACGTAAAACAATTTGTAAAACTTTTATGGATCTCTGCGGTATTATGATGTTTGCAAACATCTGCTACCCTACCTATAGGCTATAACAGGAGTGGTGGCCTTGTTTAGATTTAATTTACTTTGCAATCTCTGCATCTCACGTGCGAGAACACTGCAGAGTACAGTAGTTCCGGAATTCCATTTGAAGCAGGAGTATAATAGAAAAGGCTTCGAGTCGTGCTGAAACGCGATCATATTTCTTCTCGGAAACTCGGTATAAAACTGTAATAACAGCGTTCGCTAGTGAAATGGCTTTGAATACAGTGTTGTAATATTACTTTAACAATAGCAGGCATGGAAACCCAGTTAACTAGCCTTTTATCTGCAAGAAAACAAGTTTTACTGCTGGGTCATTGAGTTAAGAGCTTGGCTGGACAAACAGAATGAGGCAACAGTAGCAGAAAATATGTAATAAAACAGCTCCTGTAGAATGTTACCACATCCACCCCGCAGGTGTCAGCACCTAACCCAGTGACAGCGAGCTCAGTTCGAAAGCGACTTCAGTTAAGAACATTCTAATTGCAAATTTCTTGGATAAACTGAGTTTGAGCATCGCTGTGGACTTATGTCGAGGACTTGATCTGGCTGGAGAGTATTCGAAATAATCTTTCAGCGTTTTAAGTTGTGTTCTTTGCAATAGAGTACAAATCGAGTGTTATATAATGATGAAAGCTGGAATTACTCTTCGTATCTTACTCATAAGTTAAAAGTAACGGAGATGAAAGTAGCGAGAATGATTATTGACACAAAGAGGTGGAAGCAATGTCTGGAGTTCACTCGCAAAGAGGAGATAAAGGATAAGTTAGGAATTAACTCTATGGAGGGGTTATGTTAGGCGAATGGATGAGGACAGGTTACAGTGCAGAATAATGAACTTGAACACATAGGAAAAAGAAAGTCGGAATAATAATAATAATAATAATAATAATAATAATAATAATAATAATAATAATAATAATAATAATAATCCAAGAACAGCTGGCTTCGTGAAATTGAAACAGATCTCCAGGAAATCAACATCTCAAAAGACACTGGACAGGACAGATGTAAATTCAGAACCAAAATCGACAATCACCACTTTGAAGACAAACCCAACACCAGAGCTACTATAACTTGGACAGAAGAAGGAAGGAAGAAGCTCAGCGAGAGGATGAAGAGGTTTTGGGAGGAAAAGAAGACCAACACATCAGCTAAGCAAGTTCAACCGTGCTCCTGAGTAGGGCATAACGATGTAAAATAATAATAAATAATAATAATAATAATAATAATAATAATAATAATAATAATAATCTGTTGGAAGAAATAACTAGCCAACAGGACAGGTTTAAGAATTTCTGTAGAAAAAACAAATTTATGACAAATATAAAAAATTGCTCCGGAAATTATAATAACAGAAATTGGTCGAATAAGTAGGGTAAAGCAATTCAGGTATTTGGGAAAAACAGTTCAAGAAAAATAGTTTGGAAAAGTCCGCTGTAGAAGAAAAGATACAAAATGGAAAGAGCATACGGAATAACAAGGAATATCTACAACAAAACGTGTTTATCTAACAGCTCAAAATACAACACCACAACACTAGTGAATGTCCAGTACTGAAGTACAAGCTGAATAAATTAGAAGAACTGAAAAGAAAAATTATACGGAAAATAGCATACTCGGTCCACTAAGAATTACAGAACTCCGGGAATCAAGAAGTAATTATGAAATATACCGGAACATAGAAAGCATAACAGATACAATGCAGGAAAGGCGATTGATATTTTTTTGGACATTTACAGTATACAGAATGGATGACAACAGGTTAACCAAACAGATCGTCAAATATCTTTGGAATATCTGCCGAGCAAGTGGCTGCGGGGTATCCGGGAGATAGTGGGTTCGAACCCCACTGTCGGTAGCGCTGAAGATGGTTTCTTAAGGTCACGGCTGCTTCCTTGCCACTCCTAGACTTTTTCTGTCCCATCGTCCCCGTAAGACTTATCTGTGTCGGTGCGACGTAAAAAAAGGAAGATATGTCATGAGACAATCGAAAGCAGATTCCTCAAAAATAGATGAGACCTAATAAAGTATCTGAGGGTTTTGCTTTCCACCTCAGGTCCACCGATCGTTGAAAAGAAGTAAACCACTTTTCCCTTTGCGAAAATCAAATGATCAAAGCCTAAATGTGTCTCCTGGTCATGGCCATCAATCAAAGGCTGCTAATGTCAGACGGCAACCAGCCATAAGACATAACCACCAGCACGGTTGCGAGGTGACATTGTCTGACCATCCATCCATACCTTACATCACTGCCTGCACGGTTGCTAGGTAACATTGTCTCACTATCCATCCATACCTTACATCACTACCTGCACGGTTGCTAGGTAACATTGTCTGACCATCCATCGATACCTTACATCACTACCTGCACGGTTGCTAGGTAACATCGCCTGACCATACATCCATACCTTACATCACTGCCTGCACGGTTGCTAGGTAATATTGTCTGACCATCCATCCATACCTTACATCACTACCTGCACGGTTGCTAGGTAACATTGTCTGACCATCCATCCATACCTTACATCACTGCCTGCACGATTGCTAGGTAACATTGTCTGACCATCCTTCCATACCTTACATCACTGCCTGCACGGTTGCTAGGTAACATTGTCTGATCATCCATCCATACCTTACATCACTGCCTGCACGATTGCTAGGTAACATTTTCTGACCATCCTTCCATACCTTACATCACTGCCTGCACGGTTGCTAGGTAACATTGTCTGACCATCCATCCATACCTTACATCACTGCCTGCACGGTTGTTAGTTAACAATGTCTGGCCATCCATCCATACCTTACATCACAGCCTGTACGGTTGCTAGGTGACAATGTCTGACCATCCATCCATACCTTACATTACTACCTGCACGGTTGCTAGGTAACATTGTCTGACCATCCATCCATACCTTACATTACTACCTGCACGGTTGCTAGGCAACATTGTCTGACCATCCATCCATATCTTACATTACTACCTGCACGGTTACTAGGTAACATTGTCTGACCATACATCCATACCTTACATCACTGCCTGCACGGTTGCTAGGTAACATTGTCTGACCATCCATCCATACCTTACATCACTACCTGCACGGTTGCTAAGTAACATTGTCTGACCATCCATCCATACCTTACATCACAGCCTGCACGGTTGCTAGGTAATATTGTCTCACCATCCATCCATACCTTACATTACTGCCTGCACGGTTGCTAGGTAACATTGTCTGACCATCCATCCATACCTTACATCACAGCCTGCACGGTTGCTAAGTAACATCGCCTGACCATCCATCCATACCTTACATCACAGCCTGCACGGTTGCTAAGTAACATCGCCTGACCATCCATCCATACCTTACATCACTGCCTGCACGGTTGCTAAGTAACATCGCCTGACCATCCATCCATACCTTACATCACAGCCTGCACGGTTGCTAGGTAACATTGTCTGACCATCCATCCATACCTTACATTACTGCCTGCACGGTTGCTAGGTAACATTGTCTGACCATGCATCCATACCTTACATCACAGCCTGCACGGTTGCTAGGTTACATTTCCGTCAAACATTTTGTCGCTTCAAGTTAAACAAATGTTCGTATAAGCCCCAACCATAAGACATAATTATGTAAAAAACGAGCGTCGTCTGAAGAGGATGAACCCGAAGAGACTGGCGCACAAAATTGTTTCCTTCCGGAAAAAATGGAAATCTCATCCTCACTGGCGGGTAAAATATTAGTTATAAGACCAGAGAACACAATGGAGTGGACCATCTTTATGACGAAATTTGCGACGTAAAAGTAAATTGTAAGAAGAATGGAAGGCAGTATCTTCAACAAGGCTTGCGCTAGGGGTCTTTGGCACACTGAAGTAATTCTGACAGTCAATGTGGACATTCTTTTCGTGGAACACTGCGACAGGTTTCTTGTTCCTAATTTCTTGGACGTGGGTGTGAGTGAGGCGCCTATAACGCGACGTGACACGGTGTCATGCCTTATGAAACAGGCGGTAGTGCATGTCACAGCAAGTGGAATGTAGCGGCTCAGCAATATCGATAGCAGCATGTCGTCATGTGCACTTCGGGCAGAACGCCAAGTCGACTGGACATCTATCACTGGGAGGAAGAGACATCCTACGACTGAGCGAAACATACGAATTGTTAGGCGTAACTTCCTTACTTTGCGTATGAAGAATTTGTTGCCAATCCACGTCGCTAAAATTGAGAGTAGTCATCGCTCACCCATTTGTTTTCTCCAGTCGCCACATATGCTGATGACACACAGACAGTAGATAAGAATGAGCATTTGAGATGTGGTGCTACAGAGGGATGCTACGTACTCTATGGACAGCACCACATCGCACTACTGGCTCTATATCAAAAAATACTCAATTTCTGCGCAAATGTCCAAAGTAATTGAGGAAAAAGCACATAGATTCTTCGGCTGCGTGGCGAGAACCTACTCTTTAGGGCAGCAAGTTAGTGTTGGCACTTTGGTACGGTCCCCTTCCCTCCGAGACCAAGCAAACCAAAGTAAACCAAACCCCTTGGCGCAACAGCCCTGAAAGGCCATGGCTGTGGTGGTGATGGTGGTGATTATTGTTTTAAGAGGAAGTACAAGTGGGCAATCGTCATCTGTTCAACACTAATCAGGGGGAAAAAATGGAAGGCATCCGACACTTCAAAAAATGAACTTTTCGGCCAAAGGTAGGCAAGGGCCATGAAGGGCGTGAAAATTAAAGACTCGCTGGCCTCGAGTGCTTTAATACATTCGGGGTCAGAAAAGAAAAAGAGTTGACCAAGAGAGGTCGGATAGGATAGGTGAAAGTGAGTAGCCTGGCACAAGTAAGTGGAAGCAATGCCAGGATCTCAGCTAAGGGCCCCGTGGTCGCCAACCTACGCTCCCCTCCCTCCTCTAGTTGCCTTGTACGACAGGCAGAGAATATCGCGGGTTTTATTTTACCGCCCCCCCCCCCCCACGGAGGAAAGAAGATTAATTGTTATCTCTACTGTTGTCAATAAAACTCGAAAGGACAGTAGCCTATAAAGACCCAAATTTGTATTTAATGTAAAACGTATTTTTCTTACACTGCCGAAATTGAGGAAAAAGAATATCTCCATTATATACTGTATGTCAATCATTAACCAAATTTGTATTCAATGTTCAAAAACATTCATAATGCTCAAGAAGAAGCAGAATCGCTATTGTAAACTGTTAAGACTATTTGAGGAAAACTTATGTTTTGTATACTCTTACAAGGGCATCCGGCCGTGAAACAGAATTTGAACCCGCAATCGTACTAATCGTGGGAGAAAATAGTGGAAGGAGAAGAATCTTATTCAGATCATAACAATAACTGAATTCTGGTTCAGTGAACTCAAAATCCGTTCAAAACAGTTCATGACTCTTGCTGCAGAAGTTCTAATGATGCAGGAGGGACATCGTTATGCATTTTTAACATTGAGAAATTAGGGCTCCCCTTAATTCTAATAGGGCAAGTAAACTTAAAAGAAAAGTTACTATTTTATCAGCTACACAGAGAAACGTCGAATCACGGATATGTTTTTAGACTTAGAAACTTTTCAGCGTTTGATATTATGAGACAAGCAGCGCGTTACTAAGAGCCTATGTTGCTAAAACAGCTGATGCTGCTTACATCCTGTAATATACAGGCTGACCCAAACGTCCGTTAACATTTGACGAGGCACTACTTTATTGAATATTGGAGGTAGAGAGGTGAAAACTGTTATACATGATTGGCATGGCATGGGGTTTTATTGACACCAAAAAACAAGTACATAAGGCTTCACTAGCAGTGCCATAATGATAACGTCAACGTGCCACGCAGCAGGGACCGTCTCGCCCGCCTGCATCTTGAGAATTTTAGCCCGTCAGCTTATTGAGACTTTGAGTGCTATTTCTGGAAGAAATTTTAATCTAGGCTGGATTGTTTTGGAATTTGTGGCCGAGTTTTCTCCTCTTATACCGCACATGGACGGGTCTCATGCGGTATCACTGACGTGTTGCTGTCCAGCGCCATCTGTTGGCCTGTGTGTGCATTCGTTGTTGATGCCCATAAAACCCTATGTCATGCCAATCATGTGCGTCAGTTATTACCTCTCTACGTCCAATATTCCGTGAAGTATTGCCTCTTCAAATGTTAACGGACTTTTGGGTCCTCCTGTACATAGATGACTAAAGAGTATTTATGAGACCGCAGCTAGTTCTAGCACTGCGCTTCATCTTCTTCTTCTAAATTCTTGGCGTTGCTAACCAGCACACAAAAGGAAATCATAAACAATGATAAACAATGGATGCTAGAACGACGCCATTTTGGTGGTTTTAATCACGAGCTCAGGGTAGTGATGCAAAGAATAAATGACTATGTCATTATGGGAAAATGAACTAGGACCAGGGCGCATAATTTTATGTCCAATAATTAATTTCCTCTTCCTTCCGTAGGGTTCAGAATTGTAAAAAAAATAATGTTTTCCCGTTAAAAGTATTCTTCATTACTTTGTTTAGCTCTAATACGCCCAATATCGACATGTTCCAGAAACTTGCATTTCCGTCCACCAAAATGGCGTCGTTCTTTAATCCATGTGACGTACACGGTTGCCTAGTTACGGTCATTTTTTTTATTTTTTTTTTGTCGATGCTAAACTATTCCGTAAGATCCATGTTAATATAATATTTTTCGCTTCAAAGGTTGGCGTCTGTGGTATGACCTCACGAACTTGTCTCTCAATAAATTTCGTGTTCTAATTCCAGCAATGTATGGCTGTTATCAAGTAATAAATACTACTATACTGCATATAAGAGCTTGGAGAAATTTAAAGTCTGTGCTTTATCACTGAAGGGAGTGTTAATTTTTATGTCTACTGATAAAACTAAAGCGTGGAAGGCGTTTGTTCCAAGACAACATAAATTTCTCGTCAGACACCACCATTTGTGTATTTAAAGCGCCGTTGAGATAATTTCCCTCGTAACTAAGCAGTCATTTCTTAAAACTGTCAGATTAGGTGGCATTTATAATCCCTAGACGAACAAGCCAGCTTGTGGGGAGCTGAACAGTTCAGAAGAAAAACTAGACCATGTTCATAAAATAAAATGCAGACCGCAGAAAATAGACTGTGGTACATATTTTAAAAAAAACGGGAAATTCATAATTGGTGTTACCTTCAACAGTCTTGGAGCCTTTTCTCAAAACTGTAAGTTTATTCAAGAAAATACTCAAAATACTCCAATATCCTGAAAATTTACGTATATTTCTATATAATGTATTGCATGTACCATGTTAAGTACGTCATTTCACGGTTCAATCTACTGTCAATTGTAGTTTATTAAGTCCCTTTCTTTGCATAACAATAATACTGGGCGAGTTGGCCGTACGGTTAGAGTCATCCAGCTGTGAGTTTGCATTCGGGAGATAGTAGGTTCGAACCCCGTTGTCGGCTGTTCTGAAGATGGTTTTCCGTGGTTTCCCATTTTCACTCCAGGCAAATGCTGGAACTGTACCTTAATTAAGGCCACGGCCGCTTCTTTCCCACTCTTACCCATTTCCTCTCCCATCATCGCCATAAGACTTATCTGAGTCGGTGCGACGTAAAGCAAATACAAAAAAAAAAAAAAAAAAAACGTAGCTTTACATCCCACTACCTTTTTCTTCTTCTACCGCTATTCCCACATGTTTGGAGTCGCGGGTGCGAACTGTGTCGCACATGTGTATTTGGCCTATTTTACGGCGGGCTGCCCTTCCTGACCCCAACTCTATATGGAGGGATGTAATCATTATTGCGTGTTTGTGTGGCGGTTGTTTGTTAGTGTGGTGTGTTTTCTGAATATGAAGAGGGAAGTGTCAGAACAAACACAAACAGCCAGTCCCCGAGCCAGAAGAATTAATCAGATGCGATTACAATCCCCGACCCGGCCGAGAATCGAACCCGGGACCCTCTGAACCGAAGGCCTCACGCTGTCCGTTCAACCAATGAGTCGGTTTACGTACCACTGACTACTTTTACTGTTTTCGGATACGCCGAGCTGCCGGAATTTAGTCCCGCAGGAGTTCTTTTACGTGCCAGTAAATCTACCGACACGAGGCTGACGTATTTGAACATCTTCAAGTACCACCGGACTGGGCCAGGATCGATCCTTCCAAGTTCGGATCAGAACCACACTGTCTGAGCCACTCAGCAGGCATAATAAATAGTAAATCTTACTATTAATGTATTGGTAAAACAAGTACAAAAAAAGAAGGAAGAAAATGTGGGGAAGAAGAAGAGTATGAATGATGATGAAGAAGAAAATAGTGTTAATGAAGGGGTGCGAAAGGAAAACAGAAGAATGGAAAAAATGTGAACAGGTTGAGAGCAAGATAATGATGAGGAGGGCCCGGATGTTTATGACCTAAAAATGTATTGAAATATCTTTAAAGTTTTTTGGTCACATTTTCAAAATCTTCAAAATCTTGCCGCTGTTAAAATTAACATTATATTGAAATTATGCTTTTAAAAATCTAGAACATTCAATAATAAATAAGTAATAATATAAATTTTATTATTATATTTCGAATTTATTTAATTACTCAATCAAGAGGTAACTCTCGACCCTGCGCAGAATGAAATAAATGTCACATTTTGACCAGCGATAAGAAATAATTACAATAGCAAATTATATGCGGAGTTCGAGTCATAAGTCATGGCAACTATTTTTTTTTTCTTCTTGCGAACAGGAGACAACACGGAGAATCTTCAGATATGCATTTGGAAACGTACGGTATGTACTTGCGTATGATGCCACTAGATGGTGTATGTAAAAAGCAGTGTGTGTCTAAGAATGGCCCCAAGTTCAGTGTGCGAGTGAGAGCGTCACAAAATGGAAGTCAACAAGCAGGAGCAACGATCGTATATTAAAATAGCAGTTCTCCGCGGCAGAAATGCACGCCAATGCCATGCAGAGCTGCGGGAAGCATTAGGTGTGTGACTATGATCTAATCCCCAAAGTCAAGAAGCCATTATGTGGACAACGGTTTGCTGACAAAGAAGACATCGTAACAGCATTTCGGAGAGAGGTGTCACACGTAGAAACCTTGGGTGATTATTTCAAAGGTCTGTAACCAGTGGAGACCTGTCCTTTGTACGTAGTCTTGTGTATTTGCTGTCTATACCGTAATAAAACAATGTTTACCAATGGCCTGTGTTTTGTCACTTTCCTACGAGAATCTCCTGAAGTCAGAATTTGTCTTCAGGCACTATGCATAAGTACATGCCCTATATTTCCAAATGCATATCTTAGATTTTCCGTGTTGTCTCCTGTTCGCGAGATAAAAAAGGAGTTGCCATGACTTATGACTCGACCCTCGTATATTTTAAAATTTTGAAATAGGAATGATCTATTTTCACGCCACGTTGACTTGTAACGAGAAAAACAGACCGTTCAACATCGCAGGATGTTATTGGACCATATTTGATGTACGGCAAATCATTAGAGTTCAGGTGAGGCACACCTTTCTGTCGCTCTAGACCCGTCTGTCTCTTTTTATACAGCTTACCGTCCTAATTGCCTTGGAAGATATAGAAGAAGGAATTTTGATAAATGGAGTGAGATTAAACAACATCCGGTATGCTGATGATACAATTGTATTTGCTGATACTATCCAAGCGCTACAATCACTAATGGATAGAATTGTAAGAGTCAGCAGCCAATACGGGCTTGAAATAAACACCGCAAAGACAAAACTCATGGTTATAAGTAAGGAAAATATTTCCGGAATAAACTTGGTTATAAATCAAAAGAGTATAGAAAGGGTAAAACAATATTCATACCTTGGAACTATAATAAATGAAGACTGGGATTGCTCACAAGAAGTCAAGGTACGCATTGGAAAAGCAAGAAGTGTGTTCCAGAAAATGAGTAATGTGTTTAAAAGCCACAATCTAACTGTAGGGACTAAAATCAGACTTCTGCACTGTTATGTATTTTCTGTTCTTTCATATGGTGTAGAGACACGGACCTTAAATAAAAACACAGAGAAGAAGCTGGAGGCCTTTGAAACATGGCTTTATAGGCGGATCCTGAGAATATCTTGGACCCAGAGAATTACAAACGTGGAAGTAATGATAAGGATGAACACAACACCTCAGTTGATCAAGATAGTGAAAGGCCGAAAGCTGCAGTATCTGGGACATATTATGCGCAACACAGATAGATACAACCTACTCCAAAAAATACTCCAGGGGAAAATCAACAGCAAAATAGGTCCTGGAAGAAGAAGAATATCTTGGCTTGACAATCGTAGAGGCTGGTGCAATATGTCATCAGTTGAACTGTTCCGCGCTGCCACAAACAAGACGAAAATAGCCATCATGATCGCCAACATCCGAAACGGATAGGCACCGAAAGAAGAAGAAGAAATATAATTGTAAAAAAAATACAGACAAATATTAGGATATGTGAAAAGTCCGTCTTTGAGACAACTGAAAGCAGGTATGCGAAAATGGAATAAAAAGATAAAATTTGATAAAAACACGAAAATTCATGGGGAAATATGAAGATAATATGAAAAGCTACCAGAATATCACAAACATATGACATTATATGACCCATGAAAATTAGATAAGTTTAGTCACTGTAATTGTATTTTCCATGGAAATAATAAAATATGACTTGTCATAAACATTCGGGCTCTAACGACGAGGAAGAAGAGTAGGGTGAGAAGGAGAAGAAGAGTATGAGTAGAGGTGAAGGAACAAAAGCAGAAGAAAGAAAAAGGAGAAAAGGAATCAAAGGAGAGCTATTTTTTTTTTGCTAAGGGCTTTACGTCGCACCGACACAGATAGGTCTTATGGCGACGATGGGATAGGAAAGGCCTAGGAGTTGGAAGGAAGCGGCCGTGGCCTTAATTAAGGTACAGCCCCAGCATTTGCCTGGTGTGAAAATGGGAAACCACGGAAAACCATTTTCAGGGCTGCCGATAGTGGGATTCGAACCTACTATCTCCCGGATGCAAGCTCACAGCCGTGCGCCTCTACGCGCACGGCCAACTCGACCGGTAATCAAAGGAGAAATGAAAAGCCGGGCTGAGTGGATCAGACGGTTGAGGCGCTGGCCTTCTGATCCCAACTTGGCAGGTTCCAACCTGGCTCAGTCCGGTGGTATCTGAAGATGCTCTGAGACGTCACCCTCGTGTTGGTAGGTTTACTGGCACGTAAAAGAACTCCCGAGGGACTAAATTCCGACACCTCGGCGTCTCCGGAAAACCGTAAAACTAATTAGTAGGTCGTAAAGCCAATAACATTATATTTTATTAAATAGAGAATGAAAAAAACAAGAAACAAAAACTTGACACATTCAGGCAATTAAACGCCTTGACCTCCCAAGGCGACTGCTGTCCATTCAGATAGTGTGTAGATCATGCAATGTCACATGAACACCGTCGCATTTCTTCAGCCGTATTGCCTGGCTTGCTACACCAGATCTGCTACCTCTCATACCAGACAGCTACTCACTTCAATGCATCTCTTCCCAGCCCTTAGAATTTAAATCCTTGTAATGACCAAGGATCCAACCCGTGGCTTCAGCGTAAAGAGAAGAAGAGGGATGTTTCATTCTTGTTCGACTCTTCTGCTTCAAGCTAACACCTTGACTGTGTTACTCAGAACTTGCAAGTCTGCTTGTAAGCAATCAACAGACGTGGCGCGTTATCAGACATTATTGTATTCTTTACGAGCGTAGCCTGGTAAGTAACGAAGGCTATAAGCGATAAGAACCGCCGGTCGTGCTTGTGGCAGTGCTTACATAGGCAATTGTATAACCTTAGCAGAAACACTCAGCGTCTTTCTCGCGTACGAGAAAAATAAAAGAGGAAAGTAACAGGTCATATAAATAATTGTAGACAGGAATCATGGAAGGTGTTTATGACAACGCAGTACACGCCAGTCAAGAGCAACTCAACACAGCCTTCAATCACATGTGCAGTACTGTAAACTCGTCTGTAGAGGTCAAGGATTGCTAAAAATGTACTCTGTAGGGTAGGCTACTTTTTAGAAACATTATTATATAAAAAGACAAAATACCTCGAGTTGGTACAAAAAATTACCAAGTCTAATATACCTTGTATAATGTAGGCCTACACAATCCGCTTCTGTGGTGTAGTGGTTAGTGTGATTAGATGCCACCGCCGGCTCTGCCACGAAATTTGAAAAGTGGTACGAGGGCTGGAAGGGGGTCCACTCAGCCTAGGGAGGTCAAATGAATAGAGGTGGCTTCGATTCCCACCTCAGCCATCCTGGAAGTGGTTTCCCGTGGTTTCCCACTTATCCTCCAGGAAAATGCCTGCATGGTACCTAACTTAAGGCCACGGCCGCTTCCTTCCCTATCCCTTCCAATCTTCCATCCCCCACCAAGGCCCCTGTTCAGCACAGCAGGTGAGACCACCTAGGCGAGGTACTGGTCATCCTCCCAGTTGTATCCCCCGACCCAATGTCTCACGCTCCAGTACAATGCCCTTGTGAGGGTAGAGGTGGGATACCAACCTGAGTCCGAGGGAAAACCAACCCTGGCGGGTAAACGGATTAAGAAAACATAATGTACACAATGTATGAGAGCTAGTAGGTGTTAATGTATGCTTTTAAAGTCCTGTTCTAAAAAATTAGTTCTCCATATGTTCCTCACATGGAAAAAAAGTATACAAATTGTAGAGTTTCATTCAGTTCCACTGTAACATCAATATGCCCTTAATTAGCGAAAAATCGTTAATCTGTATTTATTAATGTAGACTGTGTATAAATCTGTGTTATCTTTTTTCCAAAAACAAATGTACATTACGTAGTTAATACGCTCCCAATATAAAAACAACACTTGTATAAAATTCTATAGAAAAATGTAGATTGGAAAGTTTTGTTAAAAAAGCACTGTATTACCAATATGATCCTAATTAGAAAAGAAAAAAAAAGAAAATCGTGCAACACCCCAAATACATAAATAATAAAGCAGTTACCTAATTCTCCCCTTCCCTCAAGCCACTTTTATCCTCTTTCCGGACTCCGTCGCTTCTCCCTGAACCCCGCCGAATCTCCTGGCAAAAATGAAGGCGTAACCTTCAAGATGGCCCGTCCCTCCCCTTAAGAGAGGGGACATTTTCCTATGATGATGATCTAAGGATTGCTCTGGTAGAACTTGCAATTTTTAACACTAATCACTCTCGCGGGCAAACACGAATATGGCCGCAAAGCATGACCGATAGAAAGGGTCTTAAACGGTTTGTCAATCCTGGAGCATGAATGCACCTCCGACCCCAACAGCTAGGCAGTGCAACAAGTAAACAAACACCGCTTTGAGATTGGACGAAATCTGAAGAAACCTACAAGTTCAAAAAGTGGCGAAGCGATGTTAACATTCAGTTTCATTTTGAGTTACTTTGCCTGTCCACAGAGTACAAGAGAGAGGTGGCTCAATTATCAACGAATCACTACTGATCTGCATTTAGGGCAGTCACCCTGGTGGCAGATTCCCTATCTGTTGTTTTCCTAGCCTTTTCTTAAATAACTGCAAAGAATTTAGACATTTATTGAACATCTTCCTTAGTAAATTCTTCTAATCCCTACATCCCTTCCTATAATTGAATATTTGTTCCAATTTGTCCTCTTCAATTCCAACTTTATCTTCATATTATGAACTTCCAGGTTTTTAAAAACACCACTCAAACTTATTCGTCTACTAATGTCATTCCACGCCATCTTTCCTCTGACAGCTCGGAGCATAGCACTTAGTTAAGCAGCTCGTCTCCTTTCTCCCAAGTCTTCCCAGCCCAAACTTTGCAACATTTTTGTAACGCTACTCTTTTGTCGGAAACAACCCAGAACCAAACGAGCTGCTTGTCTTTGGATATTTTTCCAGTCCTCGAATCAAGTAAGGTGATGGTCTCATACCATACTCTAGTTGGAGACTTAACAGAGATTTATATGCCCTCTGCTTCGCATCCTTAGTACAACCTATACATACCCTCATAACTATGTGCAGAGATCAGTAACCTTTATTTACAATCCCATTTATGTGAAGATCTTTCCTTATATTAATACCTAGGTACTTACAGTGATCTCCAAAAGGAATTTTCACCCCATCAACGAAGTAATTAAAACTGTCCGACTCGTTGGCTGAATGGTCAGCTTACTGGCCTTCGGTTCAGAGGGTCCCGGGTTCGATTCCCGGCCGGGTCGGGGATTTTAACCTTCATTGGTTAATTCCAATGGCCCGGGGGCTGGGTGTTTGTGCTGTCCCCAACATCCCTGCAACTCACACACCACACATAACACTATCCGCCACCACAATAACACGCAATTACCTACAAATGGCAGATGCCGCCCACCCTCATCGGAGGGTCTGCCTTACAAGGGCTGCACTCGGCTAGAAATAGCCACACGAAATTAAATTAAAACTGAGAGGACTTTTACTATTAGTAAAACTCACCACCAGACGTTTAACCCCGTTTATCATCATACCATTGCCTACTGTCCATCTCACGTCTATGTCTTTTCGCAGTTGCTCACAATCATGTAACTTATTGCCTTGGACTTGTGTACGTCGGACCGAAGGAAAAATAAATTGCTTTCTGTGACCTTACGGAAATCCAACGATCAAGCACATATTTGACCTTCTTTACTGATTACCTTACAGTACATTAGCCGGCCCCGTGGTGTAGGGGTAGCGTGCCTGCCTCTTACCCGGAGGCCCCGGGTTCGATTCCCGGCCAGGTCAGGGATTTTTACCAGGACCTGAGGGCTGGTTCGAGGTCCACTCAGCCTACGTGATAAGAATTGAGGAGCTATCTGACGGTGAGATAGCGACCCCGGTCTAGAAAGCCAAGAATAACGGCCGAGAGGATTCGTCGTGCTGACCACACGACACCTCGTAATGTGTAGGCCTTCGGGCTGAGCAGCGGTCGCTTGGTAGGCCAAGGCCCTTCAAGGGCTGTAGTGCTATGGGGTTTGGTTTGGTTTGGTTACAGTACATTGTTAGGGATCATCTTCCCTCCGCACTTATCAGGCGATTCACTACCCTGTGGTGCACTACCAATGCGAGTCAAGGTTTTCATTCGTAATTTAATGCCTCCTGCTTTTCCTCGCTTCCAAATATATCCCCCTTTTAAAAAACACACAGCCCACAGACAGACAGTTATATGCGAATGAACAGTACTCAGAATGAAAATGCTCCAGCAAATCAAAATTACAGGATTCACTTTGTGAAGTGTGTTTCTTTTAGAGTAGCTGTTTAAGTCTTACAGTTAATTAATAGTTTTGGGTAGCCTCCGTGGATCAAACGGCAGCGCGCCGGCCTCTCGTCGTTGGATTCCGTGGTTCAAATTCCGGTCACTCCAAGTGAGATTTGTGCTGGATAAAGCGGAGGCGAGACAGGTTTTTTCCGGATACTCCGGTTTTCCCTGTCAGTTTTCATTCCAGCTACATTCTCCAATGTGATTTCATTTCATCTGTTAGTCATTAATCATTGTCCCAGAGGAGTGCGACAGGCTTCGGCAGCCGGCACAATTCTTATCCTCGCCGCTAGACGGGGGCTTCATTCATTCCATTCCTTACCAGGTCAAATGACTGGAAACAGGCTGTGGATTTTCATTGTTCAATAGTTTTGGATGCAATGTTTACAATCATCAGAGCCTCATTCACAGTATGTGTGCTACCTGCGTAGATAGACTTGAGTACGATACGCGATAGGCACAATCGAAAATACAGCTACAAGCTTGGTGTGGAATTTATACATGTCTTTACATCCTTACTACAACCCCTAAATACCTTCATAACCATGTACCGAAATCTGTACCTTTTATTTACAATCCCATTCATGTCCCCACCGTCGACTGTCCTGGGAATGGTTTTCCGTGGTTTTCCATTCTCCTGCACTAAGGCGAATGCCAGGTCAGTTCCAACCCCCTCACTTTCTCCGTGCATCTCCTTCACCGTAACAAATCTCCCGACGTTTTAGTAGTAGCAGTCCGAAAGGCTCGGGGACCAGTGTTTGCTTCCGGGGTCGAATTCATGTTACCCCACTCCTGCAAGGTAGACCTACTTAGCACTGTTATTGAAAAGATATGATCATAGCAGGAAAACAGGAAAAGATAACCATTACATTGGAGGATGAGGAAATCGACCAAGCGGACAGTTTTAAATACCTTCCAAAGATATGTATTTCTCAAAGGAGATAATCACTATAGCTGCTAGAGCACGAAGACGACGCGTGGGCCACTAAATAAAGATATAAAAAAATAGACTAACAAAGTTCTATGTTGGAGTGTGCTAATGTATGGAGCAGAAACATGAACACGTAGGAAAGAGGATGAAAGAAGGATAGAAGCCTTTGAAATGTGGGTATGGAGAAAGATGGAGGGGTGAATTGGAAGGTGAGAGTGAAAAATAAAAATGCACTAAGAAGAGTTTAAGAAGAGAGATGCTACGAAAGGTGAAAGATGAACTGGCCTGAAGAGAGACTGCCAGATGCAGTGGAGGGGCCGGTACATGGCAAGGGAGAGAGAGGAAGAAAAAGGTTCCAACTGGTAGACAACATTAACGTGAGAAGAAGATATGACCTCACGAAAAGATCGGCTGAAGGCAGGGAAACGTGGAGAAGACCGATTATAATGATGATGATTAGTGCGACTTCGCTGGGAACATCTGGCAATAACTGGTGTGGGCTACAATACGTTTGTGATATTTATTTACCTGTCTCAGCCTCATCATAGACGCTGTAAGCTTGAGGCTGAATAATTTATCAATGTTATTTGCTTTACGTCCCACTAACTACTCTTACGGATTTTCGGAGACGCCGAGGTGCCGGAATTTTGTCCCGCAGGAGTTCTTTTATGTGCCAGTAAATCAAGCAACACGAGGCTGACATATTCCAACACCTTCAAATACTAAAGGAATGAGCCAGGATTGAACCTGCCAAGTTGGGGTCAGAAGGCCAGCGCCTCAACAGTCTGAGCGACTCAGCCTGGCAACTTGACCCTGGGAAGACTTGGGAGTAAGGAGACGAGCTTCTCGACGAAGCGGTATGTTCCGAGCAGTCAGAGGAGAGATGACGTTCAATGACATTATTAGACGAATAAGTCTGAGTGGCTTCTTTAAAAGTAGGAAAGATCACAATATGAAGTTAAAGTTGGAATTCAAGAGGACGGATTGGGGATAATATTCATTTATAGGAAGGGAAGTTAGGAACTGGAATAACTTACCAAGGGAGATGTTCAATAAATTTCCAATTTCCTTGAAATCATCTAAGAAAAGGTTAGGAAAACAACAGATAGGGAATCTGACACCTGGGCGACTGCCCTAAATGCAGATCAGTAGTAATTGATTGATTGGTCGATTGATCGTCGTTATTAGCCTACTCCTAGCATGTGAAACATTAAAAGATCGGAAAGATATCATTAATTATAATGAATGCACTTGGAAGTGTGATGAGCTGCTCGAGGCTACGTATACTCATGAACTCTACGGCACTTGCTGGCCAGTACTGAGAAAAGATTTTAGTTTTCTTTAATAAATAATCATAATTGCTCAATCATTTAACTTCCCATCGGACTGTTATCTGGTAGTTCCTGGTATTAAGAATATCTATTGACTCAACAGTTATCACGAAAGACATTTATCAGTTATTGTAGGTGTTGGATAATAAGTATGGCGCCGTCAAGTCCGCATATCACGTCACAAATCAGATATAGTTTATCATCATTTCGAGACAGTTATGAACTTCCACAAAGTGCAGTCAGATCTAAAAAAAGAAACATGAAGGCACTGCTTTAAGATATTTAAGTAAAACCACTCAGTGATTTCAGTTCAAATCCTCTTTTCTCCGGATGTATCCTGTGCTGGTTGACATTCAGCTTCTTTATATCCTATTGGCTGTCAAGGAAGACATCTTCAGGTTATAGATTGAATAACAACAATGGGGTGTGGACTCCGAAGAGGACTAGTACAAGTCTTTTGAGCTGACGCAGCGTAGGCGACTTGCACGTCTACGAGAATGGGGTCCTAATGATGAAGACCTAATGACACACCCAGCCCCCGAACCATCGGAATTAACCAGTGAAGGTTAAAATCCCCGACCAAGCTGGGAATGGAACCCCGGATCCTCTGGACCAAAGGCCAGCATGCTAACCATTTAACCATGCAGCCGGACACAACTCATCTGAAATGAGCGCAAATCTGGCAATTATCAGATCCCAGTGTAACGTGCAGGTGTGGTTGCTAGGAGATAAACTCTATAACAATGTTCTAGGACAGTACGAGCGTGGATCGTTGCTCAGACCTTCAGGTCGTCTGTCAGGTAGGTCCAAGTTATCAAGAGCATTGGAAAAGATAGTGCTGTAGTTGTTCCAGTGGGAGTGGTTCATTGTTGATGACGAGGCCACGCATCATCACTTGTTTCTTCTCATCCCAACTGTCTTCATTATGTTCTTGATTAAAATGGGCTCACGATCACGCGGTTAAACACCTTACAAAGACAATCACACCTACAACTACCACTATCCCAATGACAACACTAGTTCCATGTCAACGACGTTCGCCGCGAACCTGGCAATAGAAATAATGAATTAGTGAATATCTCCTTTAAGGTTGGCTCCATAAAAAATCTGGCATGATATATACATACAAAATTAAATTCAAAGAAAGTTTTGTTTGAAGTACTTGTAAATAAAGCTGAAAATTTTCAAAATACCCGCAAGAAAAAACTACCCCTTCCCCTCCTTTTACCGACTTTCTTTTCTTTATCATAATACCAATGAGCCCCCAACAGCTATGGTAACACAATATTCAATTAGTTACTTACGCAGCAAGAGGCTGCCTGGGCAAGGCTGTAAAGGCGTTTCTCCACTATCGAACAAAAAATGGGCTGTTGTCGCCAAAGAAAATGCTAGACCTTAACCTGGTGAACTTTGGTTTTCTCCCAGCCCAATGGTTCTGTCACTAGCCGGATCTGAAAAATCCAGACCAATATCTTTCTCACTATACGGGATATTAATTAGTTTACCTTTCCGCCACTGTCGAACGTAGAATGCGCTGCAGGCGCCCTATGCTACAGGCTCGGTGACCGTTATAAAATCCAGACCAATGATCTGTCACGCTGTCCGAAATAATAATAATAAGAATAAGAATACGAATAATAATAATAAGAAAAAGAATAATAATATACAGAAATTATCTCTATTAAGTGATGGAAACTTATGGTGAATATCTCTGTATATGTTTTCTCTACATACCTCGCAATATTGTTGATGATAATCCTTAATGGTTACATCTTGTTGATTGTCACGCAGAACCGTGTACTCCCTGTACCGTGGGGAGATGAGAACTGGAGATTGGAGGCTCCAGACTAGGAGGTGAAGGATCTGTCGTCGTTCCAGCTAAGTTTAAACCGGACGTTCCACGGAGAGTCACCCAGACGAGGAAGAATGTAGTCGAGTTATATATAATACCACGTGCCTGTCTTCCTTTCCCCTCCAACCATTACTTCCGTTTAATATATGACAGTCAAGATTCTCGTTCAGAGAGTCAAGAATCGATTCTCACTTCGCTTGAGTGGTCCTCCAAAGATGTGAGAGGTCTTTGAGCTTCTTTAAAAAGCCGCTCCTTGGAAGACGGAGACAGAAAAAAAAAGAAAAAAAGACTAGCCTCTTCAAGTCGGCACATCCGGTCTCTTGGCAATGTGGCCCGTCTTTCTCAACTCTTGATACTATTCCAAATGAATTGTTTTCGTTATATCATTTGGAATTTTACTCCAACAGCTCGAACAGCAACTTGTTCTTATAATTGAAATAATAATTCCATTTTAACCAATGTAACCGAGAAGATGCTCATAAAATGGTGTCAAATGATCATAGAACATGTCTCTCGGTCATGGCCATCCATCAACGGTTGCTAATTTCAGATAAGTGCCAGCCATAAAACACAGCCTGCACGGTTGCTAGGTAACATTGTCTGGCCATCCATTCACACCTTACATCACAGCCTGCACGGTTGCTAGGTAACATTTGACCATGCATACACCTACATGACAGCCTGCACGGTTGCTAGGTAACATTGTCTGGCCATCCATTAGTACTTTACATCACAGCCTGCACGGTTCCTAGGTAACATTGTCTGGCCATCCATTCGTACCTTACATTCCAGCCTGCACGGTTGCTAGGTAACATTGTCTGGCCATCTATTCGTACCTTACATCACAGCCTGCACGGTTGCTAGGTAACATTGTCTGGCCATCCATTCCTACCTTACATCACAGCCGGCACGGTTGCTAGGTAACACTGTATGGCCATCCATTCGTACCTTACATCACAGCCGGCACGGTTGCTAGGTAACACTGTCTGGCCATCCATTCGTACCTTACATCACAGCCTGCACGGTTGCTAGGTAACACTGTCTGGCCATCCATTCGTACCTTACATCACAGCCTGCACGGTTGCTAGGTAACACTGTCTGGCCATCCATTCGTACCTTACATCACAGCCTGCACGGTTGCTAGGTAACATTGTCTGGCCGTCTACTAGTACCTTACATCACAGCCTGCACGGTTGCTAGGTAACATTGTCTGGCCGTCTACTAGTACCTTACATCACAGCCTGCACGGTTGCTAGGGAACACTGTCTGGCCGTCTACTAGTACCTTACATCACAGCCTGCACGGTTGCTAGGTAACACTACCGTCACATATTTTGTTACACACTTTTTCGGTTGACCACAAGCTCCAAGATATATTTATGTCAATAATAAATGACAATAATAATAATAATAATAATAATAATAATAATAATAATAATAATAATAATAATAATAATAATAATAATAGGATGGACAGCGAAAATGAGACAGGTTGCCAGAGTGAGAATGCAACGACACTGGTCTTCTAAAATGCGTAACAGTTGCTAATTGTGGTCTCTAATAGCTGTAGAAGTATTTAATAATTACAATAATCATAATAATGTTTTTAGAGTCATCAGTCCATAGACTGGTTTAATGCAGCTCTCCATGCCACCCTTTCCTGCGCTCAACTTTTCATTTCTACATTACTGTTTCATCTTACATCTGCTCTAATCTGCTTGTCATATTCATACCTTGGTCTACTCCTCCCGTTACCGAGCTCGATAGCTGCAGTCGCTTAAGTGTGGCCAGTATCCAGGAGATAGTGGGTTCGAACCCCACTGTCGGCAGCGCTGAAAATGTTTTTCTGTGGTTTCCCATTTTGACACCAGCTAAATGCTGGGGCTGTACCTTAATTAAGGTCACGGCTGCTTCCTTCTCACTCCTAACCCTTCACTATCCCATCGTCGTCATGTGTCTGTGCGACTAAAATAATAAGTCCTACCGTTCCTAACGCCTACACTTCCCTCAAAAACTACTTGAATAAGTTCTGGGTGTATTAGGACGTGTCCTCTCATTCTGTCTATTCTTCTCGTGAAATTTAAACAAACCGACTTCCTCCCAACAATTCGATTCAGAATCTCTTCATTCGTGATTCGATCTATCCATCCCACCTACAGCATTTTTCTGTAACAGCACATTTCAAAAGCTTCAATTTTCTTTCTTTATCAACTATTATCATCCATGCCGGGCTGAGTGGCTCAGACGGTTGAGGCGCTGACCTTCTGACCCCAAGTTGGCAGGCTTGATCCTGGCTCAGTTCGGTGGTATTTGAAGGTGCTCAAATACGTCAGCCTCGTGTCGGTAGATATAATGGCACGTAAAAGAACTCCTGCGGGACTAAATTCCGGCACCTCGGCGTCTCTGAAAACCATCTTTCCTATCCATACAATGTTACGCTTCAGACGAAAGTCTTCAAAAAGATCTTTCTAATAATAATAATAATAATAATAATAATAATAATAATAATAATAATAATAATAATAATTTTACCGGTACTGGTCTTACGTCCTGGTAATTGCCTTTACGGTTTTTGGAGACGCCGAGGTGCCGAAATTTTGTTGAGGAGGAGTTTTTTTAATCTACCGATCCAAGGCTGAACGTATTTTAGGACCTTCGAATACCGCCGGACTGAGCCGGGTTCGAACCCAACCAAGGTTGTCTACTGTCTGAACTACTCCGCCCGGCGCCTCCGTGCTGTTAGAGCCATATAGAGCTATATACGATTGGCGAGACTTCGGTGGAGGCTAGCTACATTTTACCTGGCCTGTGCAAGGATCTACATTAATCACGAAACAGCTGCTGAGTCTTCAAATCTATACAGTGTAGAACTGCTTGAATCACGGACAAAGTCCAACTTTCACGAAGCGAGTTGCGTAGAGAAATAGCGCCCACTTCAGGTCAAGATATAAGTAAACAGCAGTCGCCAAATGTGGGGCACCAGCAGGTGTATGGAGACTTCCCTTACTCATCATGAATCTCTTGCCAAGATGTTCGGATCGTGATTCACGTACAACTCCGTATGTGGCAAATGCGGGGGCACTGCTAGACATCCGGCTAGTCTAGGAATGTCCGGGCCATGATCTCACGTCTCCTACAGGACAGAAGGCAATATTGTGAAATCCCAAGACGAGGTGTTGCATTGTACGAATGAGTTTTAGGCTGCGTGGAGAAGTATAGTCTAAAGCCACACGTGCGCCTCAAATCACCGCAACACAGCTGGCCTTACACGGGAGTCACTCTCTAGGAGGCCCTCCGTACGGAATGAAAACATCTCAGTATTAGAATTCGGCCTCCGCGTCCAAGGCTACGGCTTCAAAACCAGTAAAAGTATTTGGATTTTTGTAGAGCGTAGAAAAGTCCATTTGGCACTGTTGGGTGTTTTTTCACGTTGGGATTGTAAATAGTAATAATAATAATAATAATAATAATAATAATAATAATAATAATAATAATAATAATGTTACTGGCTTTACGTCCCATTAACTACTTGTATGGTTTTCGGAGAAGCCGAGGTGCCAGAATTTAGTCCCGCAGGAGTTCTTTTATGTCCCAGTAAATCTACCGACACGAGGTTGACGTATCTGAGCACCTTCAAATACCACCGGACTGAGCCAGGATCGAGCCAGCCAGGTTGGGGTCAGAAGGCCAGCGCTTCAACCGTCTGAACCACTCAGCCCGGCTGGGTTGGTTTTTCCTTCGGACTCAGAGAGGGATCCTACCTCTACCGCCTCAAGGGCAGAGTCACGGAGCGTTAGGCTTTGGGTCTGGGGTACAAAACAGGGGAGGAGGACCAGTACCTCGACCAGGCGGCCTAACCTCCTATGCTGAACAAGAGCCTTGTGGGGGGATGGAAAGATTGGAAGGTTACCGAGCTCGATAGCTGCAGCCACTTAAGTGCGGCCAGTATCCAGTATTCGGGAGATAGTAGGTTCGAACCCCACTGTCGGCAGCCCTGAAAATGGTTTTCCGTGGTTTCCTATTTTCACACCAGGCAAATGCTGGGGCTGTACCTTAATTAAGGCACCGGCCGCTTCCTTCCCACTTGTAGCCCTTTCCTGTCCCATCGTCGCCACAAGACCTATCTGTGTCGGTGTGACGTAAAGCAACTAGCGTAGTAGTAGATTGGAAGGGATAGACAAGGAAGAGGAAACGAAACGGCGTGGCCTTAAGTTAAGTACCATCCCGTCATGTGCCTGAATGAGAAGTGGAAAACTACGGTAAAAACCACTTCGAGGATGCCTGAGGTGAGAATCGAACCCCCTTCACTCAGCTGACCTATCGAGGCTGAGTGGACCCCGTTCCAGTCCTCGTACTACTTTTCAAATTTCGTGGCAGAGCCAGGAATCGAACCCGGTCCTCCGGGGGTGGCAGCTTATCACCCTAACCACTAAACCACAGAGGCGAACATTGTACGGCTCCATATCTAAAGGGTTAGCAGGCTGGCCTTTGGTCCTAGGGGCCCCGGGTTGGATTCCCGACCGGGTCGGTGATTTTAACTTTCATTAGTTAATTCCTATAGCTCGGGAGCTGGGTATTTGTGCCGTCTTCAGCATTAGAATTCAGCATATGTAGGGCCACGTCCTCACAGGCGCGCAGGCGTCACTCGAAAGATTTGCACCAGGCCATGCGCCGTTATTATTATTATTATTATTATTATTATTATTTAGTTGAGAGTTCCTAAGAGTAAATTTTACATCATGACCTGTTAGTGTCATGTTTCTTAATAACATTTACCCTTTCTGACTTCTCAAGAAGTGATTCAAGCAACTTTGCGATCACTATGAACTTACAAAACACAGCTAACGTTAGCCGTGATAACACCCGATAAGTCAAAGGCAAGGTTACGTTAAGAAATAACCAAAGAATGATAGCAACTTACTTTCAACACGTTACCGAGTTCAAGGAACTATATACTTCTCAACAAGCAAGAAAATATTCTAATAATCATCTTTCTTAATTTTATGGTACAAGCATGTCATATAACTCGTCTAAGGTTTAGCCCAATTCTACGGAAAAGTTGAAAATGTAAACCTACAACCTGTTTTCTAGTCAGTGACCTGGTCGGGGATGGAATGAATGAAGCCTCCATCTTGCGGCGAGGATAGGAATTGAGCCGGCTCCCGGAGCCTGTCGCGCTCCTCTGGGGCAATGATTAATGACTGACAGATGAAATGAAATGATAGTGGAGAGTGTTGCTGGAATGAAATATGATACGGAAAACCGGAGTACCCGGAGGAAAACCTGTCCCGCCTCCGCTTTGTCCAGCACAAATCTCACATGTTGTGAACCACGGAACCCAGCGGCGAGAGGCTGACTTGCTGCCGCCTGAGCCACGGAGGCTACTCTACGGTAAGATTCTTCAGAGAAACCTGCACACAGCCTGGGAATGAGTGATGCGGCTGGTAAGTTTCAACTGAACTAGACGGCCGCAAATAATGAGTCAACATTACACAAGAAAGGAAACTTGTCTGGAGCTGTTCAAACATAGTTTCATTTTGAAGTCATACAAGAGCTCTGAGAGATTCCCTAACGAAGCACCCAATAACGTTGGAATTGGAATAATAATACCGGTAACTTAATGTTATTTGCTTTAGGTCCCATTAAGTACTTGTACGGTTTTCGGAGACGCCGAGTTGACGGAAATTAGTCCCGCAGGAGATCTTTTACGTACCAGTAAATATACCGACACGAGGCTGACGTATTTGAGCACCTTCAAATACCACCGGACTGAGCCAGGATCGAATCTGCCAAGTTGCTGACAGAAGGCCAGCGCTTCAACCGTCTGAGCCACTCAGCCCGGCTGGGATTGGAAAAGAATAAGAAATGATCAATGAAAGATCGGATAGGAAATAAAAGAGAGAGAGAAGGCAGGCACTTTAAGTGGGACAGACGTCAGAGGCAGAGTGGCCGCCACTTAATGTCGCACAGTTTATGAGCCCCTTGTGAGTTGAAGAAGGGGAAATGGAAGGAGAAGAATCGGGCAGAAAAGGCGATCCACTCGACCAAGTTTGAAAGATATATGCTGTTGATACATCACTATAAAGTTGTGAAAAAGGAGGAGAAGATATGCCACTCGCTCAGAAAAGAGACAGGTCATGGCATTGTATATTCTCACACACTGATCACTACACCACAGAGGCGGACATGTTCAATATTAATTTTATTATATCGGAATTTGTTGACTTTTCATTTATATGAATGGTCTTCAAGCCACAGACTGGAAAATAAATTATATAATAACGATGACTGAAATGTATTTTTCTATGTAATTACTTCAGAGAGTGTACTTTTGGTCCGCGTCTGTAGTGTGGTGGTTAGTGTGATTAGCTGCCAACCCCGAAGGCCCGGGTTCGATTCCCGTCTCTGCCACGAAATTTGAAAGGTGGTACGAGGGCTAGAACGGGGTCCACTCAGCCTCGGGAGGTCAACTGGATAGAAGTGGGTTCGATTCCCACCTCAGCCATCCTGGAAGTGGTTTTCCGTGGTTTCCTACTTTTCTTCCAGGCAAATGCCGGGATGGTACCTAACTTAACGCCCCGGCCGCTTCCTTCCCTCTTCCTTGTCTATCCCTTCCAATCTTCCCATTCCCCACCAAGGCCCGTGTTCAGATTAGCAGGTGAGGCCGCCTGGTCATTCTCCCCAGTTGTATCCCCCGACCCAGAGTCTGAAGCTCCAGGACACTGCCCTTGAGGCGGTAGAGGTGGGATCCCTCGCTGAGTCCGAGAGATAAATCGATCCTGGAGTGTAAACAGATTAAGAAGAAGAAGAAGAAGAAGAAGAAAGAAGAATACTTTTGGTTAAAAAGGGGGGTGGGGGCTGGTAAATGACAACAAAATGCTTTGAAAAACGTTACATTTAGAGCTAAAAATGTAGCTCTTCTCCAAAATTGTGGAACTGTGGAATGTTCCCCCTTTTTGAACGTCTTTTTCCTCATTCCATCCTTCAACAGTTACCGGGCGAGTTGGCCATGCGGTTAGGGGCGCGCAGCTGTGAGCTTGCCTCCGGGAGATAGTTGGTTCGAACCGCACTGTCGGCAGCCCTAAAGATGGTTTTCCGTGGTTCAGCATTTTCACACCAGGTAAATGTTGGGACTGCACGTTAATTAAGGCCGCGGCCGCTTTCTTCTCACTCTTAGGTTCTTCCTATCCCATCGTCGCTATAAGACCTACGCGTATCGGTCTGACGTAAAACCAATTCTAAAGAAAAAATTCCCTCAACAGTTGGTCACCCTAGTCTCGGGTCTGTTACACTGTGGGTTCGAACCCCACTGTCGGCAGCCCTGAAAATGGTTTTCCGTGGTTTCCCATTTTCACACCAGGCAAATGCTGGGGCTGTACCTTAATTAAGGCCACGGCCGCTTCCTTCCACTCCTAGCCCTTTCCTGTCCCATCGTCGCCATAAGACCTATCTGTGTCGGTGCGACGTAAAGCAACCAGCAAAAAAAAAATGTTACACTGTGCTTGTCCGAGAGGGGACACCTCTCTCTCTTGTCCAAGTCAAGTTGGCTAAGCCTGCCACTGTCGTGCATCATGGTAGCTTCTGTTGAATGGATCACTATCAGGTAGGGGCGAGACACCTCTTTCCATTTCATATTATATTTTTCAAAGTATGCCGATTTTATTTACAATGGGGTTTTGCCTACACTTTAGATTGGAGAAGCATATGTGCGGCCCTGATCCTTGCATTATTAAATTCATCTTCTTTTCCTTTCTTTTTTTTACATCTGTTCTTCATATTGGTTTGTATTTTTTGTTTTTGAGCTATGCACCTGTCGTGCTCGATGAAGCGAGTGATCAGTGCTTCCAAAGAATATCTGAACTTTCAATAGGGTTCCTTTTATTCTATGAATTATGGAGCTCATTAATTGTATGTCATCAAGTTGGCTCTACTGGACTCGGCTGAGTTTGTGTCATGGCTCCCGATGTAAACATTGGCTTTTATTAGTGGTGTCGACTTCTTTTCAACTATTGCTGCAATTATCCGTTAGGTGAACTTATTTGTTCCTCTAGATGGGTGTCTTATTCTGTGAGTTCTTTTCCTAATCGAAAAAGGAAATCTACGGCCTCATTATAGGCGAAGTATAATGTAAGCTTTTCCAATTATTGGTGCTGTATACATTAGTTTTAATTAAGAATGACAGTAACTTCCCTTTTGAACAAAGAATGTTTCTTCGGAATGAATTGCAGGTATTTAAATTCTATCCGTGATCGTGTCAGAAGAGTGTTATTCAATCAATCATGCACAACAACAATAATTCAGTTATGAAATCATCCATTCACTAATTCATGCGGTCATTCACTCATCTAATTCAGTCATAAAATCTATAGTAGGCCTAATTATGGGATAACTAGGCCTATATAAGATTTATGACACAAAAGTAAATACTTAATAAGCCTAGGAAGGGGAAGATACATGTTGTCTTAGAGAATATAACATTGCTAACGTCCAAGACAAATAAACAATATTTAGTGCAAAATAATTGTAGAATGTAATAGTATCGAATTTAATGAATTTCCCCAGTTTCAGGCGTGGGATGCGAGTATTTTATTGTATTTAAATTCATAGAAAATTTACTTGCGCGGAAGTGACATTCGTTTGGAGGTTATTTTCATCCGGGAATATTCTGTAATGTCAGTCATTTAACTTTACTTGATTTTGCAAAGATCGTTATTTGAGGGGATATTGTAACTTAGTCATAATCCTTTTGCTGACACTAAAGAGACTGTTCAGGCCCTATGTCATTAGAAGAGTATTTTGTTATTAATGCCTTAAACTAAACATATTCATGCTCTTAGTACTATTAATTTAGAATACATTCTCTATCTGTTGGATTATTCCTTAAACATTAGCCTAATACTTAACTTTGTTCTGGCTACTACATATCCTACCAAGTACAGTACTGTATTTGATAAAACCCATAATCCTTAGGAATATAAACAGTCGTTCCTTTTAGGATATGCTTCCACTGCGAAAGCACTCTGTCTAGCTTATTACAGGGATTTATTTTAACTGACGTATAATTTTGTAGTACTTCCATCATTGAATACCACATGATAGCTGACTCACTATTTTGCCTATTATCTCTCAACATTATACCTATCAAAACTTATATGCAGCAAAATATTATTCATATTTCATGTAGATACAAATTCTGCAGATACTCATAACAAACATAAAATCTATTGGTTCAATTGTTGTTGAGAAACTTATAATATGACATGCACTCATACTTTTTGACATGAATATGTCTTAAAGCTAGGAGGCCATGCGAAAAGTTTTGTGTAACCAAATCGTGTCATGAAACAAAATGTGTGACGTGATGTTACCTAGCAACAGTACTTTGAGAGCTGAACAGGCCATGAATCTGTAAGTCATGGCCATGAATACTTCACATCACAGCCTGCGCGGTTGCTAGGTGACATCGTGTCACACATATTCATTTTTTTTTTTCTTGCATTCTTGAGCGATTGCACAGTGCTTATACAGATAAGCTAGGTTTGGGAGAACTGAACAGTAGACTAGAAAATCCCTGCTATATGAAGGTAAGCAGGACATTTAATGTAAGTAGTCCGCAGAAAATAATATGGGGGTAATTTGAATGTATTAATTGCAGTAGTCTTATAAGTTCGCCTGGTGGTCGTGATCGCTAAGGCGTCAAGTCTATATGGTTTAACACCGTGGTTGGCTGGTCTGAGTCCCAATGGTGGAGACACTTTCACCATTAGAATGTTGTCCGGCAGGGCAGAAGAGGTGGTGATATACAGTTCCTAATCACTGGATTGCGTGCCAAAAGCCTCGATTAAATTCGAAACCTCTCCGCAGTTTTCATATGGAGTAAGGGCATATGACGATGCAGAGGGTGATTCATCCGTCGGATGGGGATGTTAAGCCTACTATTTTACAGCAGTAGACGCCGAACTTCACCCTCCCCGTTCCTACTGTCATATATCGTGTCGTTCATTTAATCTCATTTACTTCTCTGATAAGGAAGGGCATCCGGCGGTAAAAAAAAACTTGCTACGAAGATTCATCTCGCTTCATGTCCGACCCTAATGAGAAATGGGACAACAGTTGGACATCAACCTATATTCAACAAACATGTGCGTAAAGGCATGGGACACGTTTTCGATATTGTCTTTAAATACGGAACTTTTATACAGTATATCCCGGTACACAAGGACAGAGGGCAAGAATCCGGTAGGTCCCAAAATTCTGGGACCTACCCTGACTTAGTTAAATGGAACCAGTGAGGAAAGCAATGGTAAACTTCTTCACTCCTCGTTTCAGCGTTGCCTTCGTTTTTTTTCACGTTTTCAGTTAACATCTGGTAGTGCTTTTTGAGGATCTAACCAGCCTCCGGGCTAGTGAACTCGTGTCCTCATCCCGAGCTGGTGCAGCAATTTCCAGGCACACCACCCAATGGAGGTGAGCTGCGTGTACCAGGAATCGAACCCGGTCTTTTTCTCGTAGGCGACCTGGATGTCTGTCAAGATGAGGGCCCTACCTAGGATGATTTCTAATGCTGAATGCGCCACACACACCCAGCCCGCAAGCCATTGGAACTAACCAATTAAGGTTAAAATCCCCGACCCGGCCGGGAATCGAACCCGGAACCCTCTGGACCAAAGGCCAGCACGCTAACCATTTAGCCATGGAGCTAACAGTGTTAACCATTACTCTACAGAGTCGGGGCTGATAACCTAACAGGCATATTAGTCAATACAGGGTGGTTCAAAACAACTTTGACAACGCTTAGAATATTGTGCGGTAGGGCAGCTATTTCAAGTCCGACTCGTTGGCTGAATGGTCATTGTACTGGCCGTCGGTTCAGAGGATCCCGGGTTCGATTCCCGGCCGGGCCGGGGATTTTAATCGCATCTGATTAATTCTTCTGGCTCGGGGACTGGGTGTTTGTGTCTGTCCCAACACTCTCCTCTTCATATTCACACAGCACACTACACTACCAACCACCACAGCAACACGCAATAGTGATTACATTCCTCCGTATAGGGTTGGCGTCAGGAAGGGCACCGTTCGTAAAACAGAGCCAAATCCACAAGTGCGACACAGTTCGCACCCGCGACCCCACAGGTGTGAGAAAAGAGGTAGGAGAAGAAGAGGGCAGCTATTTCAAGGGATGATCCATGTCTGGTAATGCACAACAGGTGTTGTTTATGCGCTGTATGGTGTCTAAGTTTGGCAACGCTTTGGATATCGGGAAGGGGGTACATTTCATATATCGGCAAGAAACCTCCACCAACCCAACAAGAGCATACAATCGTGCATTAAACTACTAATGGTGTTCGAATTGTTGACCTCACAGAGCTTATATTTGTGGTGCAAGAGTGATGTGCATTGACTAATACTGTTCAATACTTGACCCGAAAACTAAGTATGGTCATGCCAGGCAGCATAGAGAAACTGGTTCAAAGTGACCGAAAAAAAAAAAAAAAAAAAACACACACACTTTTCCCGTTGCGAAAATCAAGCGATCATAAACATGTCTCCCGGTCGTGGCCTTCCATCAACGGCTGCTAATTTCAGATGGCAACCAGCGATAAGACAGTCTACACGGTTGCTAGGTAACATTATCTGACCATACATATCTTCCATCACTGCCAGCACGGTTGCTATGTTTACAATTCCGTCACGGAATTTGTCGCGTTACGTTCCACAAATTTTCGGAAGAGCCTCCCCCCCCCCTACTTTTTTTTTTTTTTGCTAGTGGCTTTACGTCGCACCGACACAGATAGGTCTTACGGCGACGATGGGATAGGAAAGGCCTAGGAGTTGGACTGAAGCAGCCGTGGCCTTAATTAAGGTACAGCCCCAGCATTTGCCTGGTGTGAAAATGGGAAACCACGGAAAACCATCTTCAGGGCTGCCGACAATGGGGATTGAACCTACTATCTCCCGAATACTAGATACTGGCCGCACTTAAGCGACTGCAGCTACCCAGCTCGGTAGCCCCCCTACAGGCATAATATATATTTACAGTAGCGGCGATTACGGGGGGCGTGGGGGTCAGTTCCCCCCATTTTGTGGAGAACACATTACATGTTTATAGCATTTTATTCGGCTGAAATTAGGAATTATATGAATTATTAAAACAAGCAGTTTGTACAACCCTCGTTGTCTAATCAGCTAATTATTATCTTCATTTTCATTTTTTTGTACAATTGGCTTTACTTCCCACCGACACAGATAGGTCTTATGGCGACGATGGGGTAGGAAAGGCGTGGGAGTGGAAAGGAAACGGCCGTGGCCTTAATTGAGGTACAGCCCCTGGTGTGAAAATGGGAAACCACAGAAAACCATATTCCGGGCTGCCGATGGTGGGATTCAAAACCACTATCTCACGGATACACTCATTTTGTTTGAATATTATTAGCGGAAATACGCACAAAATATCGTTCGTCGCGGTTAACCGATTTGTATAGCGCAAAAGCAAGTAATGTAGACTTTGCATGTGCTCTGAGGAAGAGTAGCAGATGTATTATTATTATTATTATTATTATTATTATTATTATTATTATTATTATTATTTTGCCAAGGTCATGGACACTTGAGGTGTGATTCACCCACTTGCCGCGCGCATTCATTAGTCTGGAGTCTTTCTAGTGTCTGTTAGTTTCTTGTTGTGTGGTCAAATGCTAAACGACTTAATCGCATAATCATGTCGTACTTCTATTGAATTGTCATATATGTGTATTATTGTTCCTTTGGTGAACCTTTTATTGCAGAGTATTACATCAAAATCCCAAAATCTATTATTACTGCACTTAAGTTACTAAACTGTGAATCCTTATTTCTCTATTGAAATTCCCTCAGAGCATAAACAATTACCATTTTGTAGCTTTGGTTTTTCCTTTTCAGTTTTGATATATAGGCCTTTACACCCCCACCCCCACGCCCTCTATATTCAAGAAACTGTTGTCTGTACATATTTTGCGACCCCCTCTCCAATTCCCAATCGCCCCTACATATCAGCGCAGGGTTGAAACACCTGCAGTGTATGGATATTTTACAATCTAATTTGCCGTGAGTCATTCCCAGTGTAATAAAGTAATGATAAGAGAGCATATCAAAATCCGTTCCTCTCTCTCTTTTCTTTGCGAATATTACAGATATCTATAGCGAAATCCTTAACAGATAAGGTCACACAGACAACTTGACCCAAAAAATTTAGAAAGGTGTGTTTATACCACATAGTATCAGTTAATCGTAATGGCAAAATAAATACACCTTTGATCAAAAGACACTTCATCGATGGAACATGTCAAATATCTCGTCGACAAAGGCCTTGAAGAACATTTGTAATCAAGAGTGAGCACCTGAAAATAAATCACAATATCACACGAGCTAGAATATTTCAGGTTACTAGGAGGGAACCCATAAAGCACCCAGTGGTTTGATGATGCTCATGTAATGAATAGCGGCAAACCATTACTTCAGTGCAGTGTTGCCAGGTCCAAAAAATAATATTTCTAAAGATTAACTCTAAAATATCTCAATTAATGAGAACCTACAACCTGTTTTCCAGTCAATGACAGGGTCAGGGATGGAATGAATGAAGTTCCCATCTTGCGGCGAGGATAGGAATTGTGCCGGCTGCCGAAGCCTGTCGCACTCCTCTGGGGCAATGAGTAATGACTGAAAGATGAACTGAATGATAGTGGAGAGTGTTGCTGGAATAAAAGATGACAGGGAAAACCGGAGTTCCCGGAGAAAAACCTGTCCCGCCTCCGCTTTGTCCAGCACAAATCTCACATGGAGTGACCGGGATCTGAACCCAGCAGTGAGAGGCCGACGCGCTGCCGCTTGAGCCACGGAGGCTTACTAAAATTTCTGAATATTTCGTCAAAATTTCGAAAGATGATAATAAACATGGTATGTCGTAATATGCTGTTGATGGAGTTCCAAATTCAATTTGATTAAGGTGGACGACACACTTTTTATTCCCATCATAATAGTTAAAATAACATTTATATTTTCCAGTCCGAAGAACACAAGATAATGTACATATTTATAAAACACTAGTACAGTAGGCTTACACACCTAGCTGCACAGGCCATGGATCTGTATATCATGGCCATCCATCAATCCTTCACATCACAGCCTGCACGGTTGCTAAGTAACATCGTATCACACATTTTTTCCAAGATATATTTATGAATATTTGATTTTCTCAAAGGGAATTTAATCAAATAATTTTCTTTTAGGCATTTACTAGTGTTTAATAAATTTGGTTTTGTGTTCAGTGGGCAGGAAAACTTAACCCTTAAATGCCCAATTTATTATTTGTTTTAAATATGACTGTTTCTCATTCTCATTTTTATTTATTTGGATCAGTCAAAATATTAAGAGTTTTGAATATTTTACGTACCAGTATATTCAAAGCTGTAATATTGTTGTAGCTACTGCCACACTTCAACCTTGTTCATGACTTCTCTGAGGTAAACAACATTGTATTTGTTTTACCTTAACTAACTACTCACTCCAGCTAATTAGCAAGAAAAATTTTAAAATTAAAGACTGTTTTTTTAAAAACATTAGCGACCTCTAGCGAGTTCGTCTGCACGCTTGTAAAATCGTAAAGCTGATATAACAAGCAAGTAAGTTATCCTTTGCACATATGCAATGCTGTGCATTTAAGGGTGAAAGGTTACTTTAAAATCCAATGATCATACAATCAACACTAAAATATTGACGACATTTTCACTCATTAATATACAGTATCTCCTTTTTCGTTCACCCCGTCTTTATCGATGTTGTTCTTCATCAGACGTAGAAACTCTGCTACAAGTTTGAAAACCTTGATCTTCGATAACCCTTTCAGAATGCCATGACTGGTCTTGTATTGATACCTTGGTTCGAGCAACTGACATTTAAGACTACATACATGCGAGAGACTGTAGTAATACCACTGGCGCCTTAATGACCCGTTTTCAGCACAATACACGAGTATTGTCTGCATTCTAACTTTTCTTAAATCCGATTAGCAGCAGAAGGAAAATTTAAGACGGTATTGTATTCGTACACAGCGGATAATATTTCCATCTGGTTACTGTTATCTGTGAAGTGAAGACTGGAGATAAATCGGAAGCTTTCCACTTAATTTCGTATGTTCTGGAATATTTTTAAAAATTGGAAACTCAACCGAAAATTCGGATGCCTGGCAACACTGCTTTAATATTACCGTAAGCAACGTTGGAATGTTTATACATGATCCTTTGTAAATAATAACAATCAAAATGAAAATCCACACCCTGTTTCCAGTCATTCGACCGGGTCAGGAACGGAATGAATGAAGCCCCCATCTAGCGGCGGGGATAGGAATTGTGCTGGCTGCCGAAGCTTGTCGCACTTCTCTGGGGCAATGATTAACGAATGACAGATGAAATGAAATTATATTGGATAGTCTTGCTGGAATGAAATATGAAAGAGGAAAACCGGAGTACCGAGAGAAAAACCTGTCCCGCCTCCGCTTTGTCCAGCATAAATCTCACATGGAGTGAGCGGGATTTGAACCACGGAACCTAGCGGTGAGAGGCCGGCGCACAGCCGCCTGAACCATGGAGACTCTAAATAATAATAATAATAATAATAATAATAATAATAATAATAATATAGTTTTTTTGCTATTTGCTTTACGTCGCACCGACACAAATAAGTCTTGTGGCGACGATGGGATAGGATAGGCCTAGGAATTGGAAGGAAGCGGGCGTGGCTTTAATTAAGGCACAGCCCCGGCATTTGCCTGGTGTGAAAATGGGAAACCACGGACAACCATCCTCAGGGCTGCCGACAGTGGGGCTCGAACTCACTATCTCCCGATTACTGGATACTGGCTGCACTTAAGCGACTGCAGCTATCGAGCTCGGTACCGGTATATCGTTTCTTTAAGTACTGTCTGTCTAATAAGGTTTTCTAAGAAGTCAGTAAATTTACTTACACTTAAAGACTGTTAAGATTCTATCGATTTAACTATGTAGCCAGACAAGTGAAACATCTTTCCAACAATTCAGGAACGCCGGGTACTAGAATGCGTGGTCAGATTAGCGGTTCAGACTGTGTCTGTTTCGATTCCTAACGGGTGAAGATTTGGTTTGGTTGGTTGAAGATTCGAGTTCGGGGTCTGTGTGTTTTATGATACACATCTTCATATACTCACACCTCATCACACAAACACCGTAACAGTGAATGCATCCCTCGCCATAGGGTTAGCATCCCCCCGTAGAACGGGGCCATTTAGTGCGAACCCTATGAGATTGGGAAAAGGGGAGAAAGACGAAGAAAATTAACATTTAATAATAAAGACTGCGACCAGCTTTGACATTATGTCGTCAGGCAAAAATTGGATTTTTTTAAAAAAAGACGGGCTGAGTGGCTCAGACGATTGAGGCGCGGGTCTGCTGAACCAAACTTGGCAGGTGATCCCGTCTCAGTCCGGTGGTATTTGAAGGTGCTCAAATAGGTCAAGTCTTGTGTCAGTAGATATACTGGCACGTAAAAGAACTCCTGCGCGACTAAATTCAGGCTCCTCGGCGTCTCTGGAAACCGTAAAAGTAGTTAGTGGGACGTAAAGCTGTTATTATTATTATTATTATTATTATTATTATTATTATTAAATGGATAAAAGGAGAATGCTGTCAAAGAATCTGAAAACGCTCCTTCAAGTAACCATACGAGAGGCTACAAATAGCGTATTAGTATTTTATTATCAGTCTTTTTTACTTCGTTTACCCTCCAGGGTTGGATTTTCCCTCGGACTCAGCGAGGGATCCTACCTCTACCGCCTCAAGGGCAGTGTCCCGGAGCGTGCGACTTTTGGATCAGGGATTCAACTGGCGAGGAGTACCTCGCCCAGGCGGCCTCACCTGTTATGTTCAACAGGGATCTCGTGGGGGGATGGGAAGAAGATTGGAAGGAACAGACAAGGAAAGGGGAAGGAAGCGGCCGTGACCTTATGTTAAGTACCATCCCCGCTTGCCTGGAAGAGAAGTGGAAAACCACGGAGAACCACTTTGAGGATGGCGGAGGTGGAATCGAGCCGCCATCTACTCAGTGGATTCCATTCCAGTCCTCTGACCACTTTTCAAATGTCGTGGCAGAACCGGGAATCGAACCCGGGCCCCCAGGGGTGGCAGCTAATCACACTAACCACAACATCACAGAAGTGGACATTATTATTATTATTATTATTATTATTATTATTATTATTATTATTATTATTTTAACATTTTAATCGATATGTATATCGCCGTATTAAACATTTTGGAATGTCACAGTTCTGCCTAGGCTGACTAAATTCGTTTGAAACGAAGCTGACCGAACATCTGAAAATTCACTGTGTATTATCTCACTGATATCTTCATTGTGAATGATATAAGTAACATTGAGGGAAACAATGGCAAGCTACCTCACTCAACGCCTCATTATGGCATCGCAATTGGTTTCCCTATAACATTTGGTGTTATGTTTTGAGGATCCAATCGACCTGCGTGCGCTAGACTCAGCAGATATGATCATATAATGGAAATTTATTTTTAAAGAAAGAAGTATTGTTAATAAAGTTCAATCCCTTTCATGGCCTGACGGTTTGAATGGTTCAGATGCAGAGCTCAAGGTATCTGAGCCCAATTAGCCTAATTCGATCCTCGCTCAGTGCGGCGGTTGTCTGAAGGTGCTCAAATACGATAGCCTCTTGTCGGGAGATTTACTGGCACGTAAAAAACTCCTGCGGGACGAAATTCCGGCACCTCGGCGTCTCCGAAAACCGTTAAAATGTTGTTGTTAGTGGGATGTAAGACAATAACATTATATTATTATTATTAATACTACTACTGAGGTAGCTTTATTTATATTATATATTTATGTATATAAATAAAAGGTTCTTTCTATAAATACCAAAATTAGTCATTACAACACTATCGTTAAGCTGTTATTTCTGTGTGCGTTAGAATGCCTCATCCTCTCTCGGATATGTGCACTCGTTTAGTTAGAGCAAGAAAAAGACTGAAATATTCTCCACAACATACTGGGCTCGAACTAGATAAAACGGGATCTACATAAGAAAATCCAGACGATTCTACTCTAAGACAGAGAAGATCACGGACATAGTGCGCAAACACAGAGCTTGCTTCTACGGTCACCTACGACGGATTGACGTGTCTTGATGAACAAAAACGATTTAATAATTTTGACTCAGAACAAAAAAAGTAACAATAAAAGTCCCTGGTACATTAATGTCAAGAAAGACCTCGAAGAAATGAACCAACGACCAGATGACTCCCACAAACGAGACTTTTCAGAACAAACTTCGTGACTTTTGAATAAACGCCAGAACGTATAATAAAATTGAACGTGGTCCCTACTTGGCCGATTAGCGAATAATAATAATAATAATATAGATATATTAAGTAAATTCATAGTAATTATGAAGCACTGAGTTCACGTATGCGCATACATTTTGTAAATTTAAAACGCAACACTCGGCATATTAATGCTGTCTTTATGTTATTTAAAATAACACAATACACCTGCACACACAGAAACGGTCAAATTTCTCTGCTAAACACCTGCGGTATTGCTAGCCGGTAAGGCGGGAGGATGAGGGAAGTGGAGTTCCAGTACAGTGACTTTTTAAAAGTGACTCATTCGACTGCAGACTCACCTGCTTCGGTGGATGCCCAAGGGTCACCTTCCGCGCGTGCGTCCAGCTCTGAAGGCATTGTGCTCTCTTCAATAAGGAAACACAAACAAAAATAGAGGAATGAAAATAATGTTTTCTCACTACGGATGAATACAATTAACGAGATCCGTTCTTTCACACGCCTGTTTACCCCGGCAAACCGACATAGCGTCTCTTACTTTCTGAACGCCCTGTTTTCAAGTCACTGAGCGTTACACACGTGTAATATAAAGTATTTCGAAGAGTTTTGTGTTATAATATATTGCACTGTTTTTAAAAATAGAGAATGATTACACACTTAAAGGAATGTATTGCATTGGTGACCCCGTTTAACTCACACGTCTTTGAAGAACGGGCTAGAAAAATAGAGTCTGATTAATGGTGTCTTATTATGAGATGCAAATTGCAATGGTATGAACTGGGCATTCTCCTGGCGCGATTCCAAACACAAGTGGTCTCTCTTTCTGACAGTATCCATTGCTACTTTTCAGTCCACTCGCCTTGCTTATTTTTATTCCTCGGTTCGCACACGGTCAAGACTTGTTGCTCATTGCAGAGGAAGAGAAACCACTTGTTGGAACAGTTGTTTATCGCAGAGCACTACACTCACTTGTTCGTTCGATCGATCGTTCGTTCAAAGCGCATCAACCCACACTGCCGGCTAAGACGCTACTGAAATCTGAGCCGCCGCACTCTAACTTCCAAAGCCCCCCTCTCCTCTCTCTTCAACAGCGCGCACTCTTAAAACTTCCCCTCCGTACACGGCTCACTCAGCCAGTGCCCCTCCCCCTTATCCCTCCTTACGGCTAAGAAGTATAATGCAACCAAGAAGCAGTAGAAGACGAAGAAGAGACGTGTGGTCTCTTATTCTTTTTAAAAGTCTTCCATTCACGAAACAGTTATCTCCTGTGAGAGTGCGTCGCACTGTGCTGGTGAAGATAGACAGACCTTCGGGCGACTCAACAATCTGTACTGATGAGCTGCACATGTTTATTTCAGAAAGAAAAAAAGAAGAAAGCAAAGCAAACGAGGGAATCCAACAAGTGGCAAGTGCTGTTACGAAATTTTATTATCCGCCGAGAACGCAACAAACATTTATTGTAGAAAACAGGTACAACTAAGACCAGACAAACGGGTTCATTAGGAAGAAATACCGTAATCTTAATAATAATAATAATGGAGAGGGAGTGATTGCCACAGTCTCTCGCCTGCTAAGTTCTCATCCTGAAAACCGAGACTCGACTCCCGGTGAGTGCTGGGTGGAATAATCTACCTGAATAATTACTCACTGTCACGAAGGCCTGCCTTAGACTCCGGCCTAAAGTCCTAACAGAAAGTAACTTAAGCCAGGTTAAGGTGAAATGTGTAGCCTTTGCTGATGATCTAGAAATCATTACTAAGACCAGAGATACATCAGATACAGCGTGCAGAGATTACACATTATAGCATCAAAGGCAGGCCTCCAGATATCGTACAACAACAAAAAACAGTACGTGGAAACTCTACATCAGCATAGCAAGAAAACTTCGCCAGAGATGGATTACGGCACAATTTCACAGGTGTCCTTCAGATACCTTGATTTCCTACACAGTAGGGAAAACATAGAGCCACTGAACTCCATAAGGCGTGCAGACTAACGTGGAATTAGGCTCTACCACAACAAGAGTGTCAAGTCGCGTAATGCAAACTTAGGACATTTCAAGACAGTTGTTTTGCCGGAAACTTTATACGCCTCAGAAACCACATCCCTTGGAGGTCACTCTAAAATATTATACAAACTGAAAAGCAAGAAAGGAAAATTCTCCGGAAAATTGATGGTCCCACGGGAGAAACTGGAATGTGGATTAAAAGAACAGTCGACCTCTACTCTTTAACTGACAGCTTCACTGGTGCCGTACGCAAGCGAAGCCTGAAATTCTGCGGCCATAGCTATAGAATGGACAGCGACAGACTCATAAAAATGTTATTTAACGTAATCAACTAAAAACAGTCAAAATAAACTGACTAGAAGAAACCAAAGCGAACCTCATAGAAATGAATGTCACGGACGACATTTCAGAAGATCGTGGAGCCTTAAGTACTATAGTAGCCAAGCACAAATTCATGGAGAAACCTAAAAAAGAAAACCGGTAAGAAGTGGTCCATAGAACGCAAAATACAACACAATGCATTCATGAAGAGATTTTGGGAGGATAAGAAGACGAAAACTATTAAGCCAACAAACAAGTTCAAACACGCTCTTTCAATGGGCATAACGAAATAATAATAATAGCCTAATAATAATAAAAAAAATAATTCCGCTATACCGGTCCCAAGCTTGGGGCCTCATCTTGCAAGTTATGGGGAAGGAGGAAGGGGAGGAGTATCAGCCTCGTGAAAAAAACTAAGGACCATCTGGTGGCACTCTGTTAAAGGGCCCCTGCCTAGGGTTACAGGTGAAAACTGGTCAACAGTATCGAAGGCGGAGGAAGAATCTCGGTTCCCAACGGTAGACAGAGGGGAAAAACCTAGTGGAGTAAACCATACGAAAAAATAATCATTTCGGACTAACAATCCGATCTTAACTTGGAATTTCGGCTCCCACCCTGTACAGTGTACAATTTCAATTGCAGAATGGAAAGGCCGCTTCAGGATAGCATTACCCCAGGTGGCAGCTCGAATGAGAAATCTACCATTGCGCTATGCAATGCATCGGGACTTAGGGTTCTGAAGAGTCCCAACATCTGCAATGAGGATGAGTCGGAGCATCCTTGGAATCCTTCCAGACTTAAATTTCAGAGGATGTTCTTTGCAGGAACCCCGAATATAAATTCTTTGCTAAAACTGGCAAACAGAAAGAACTGGAAAAATTGTTAAATAAACATGAAATCTAAATTCTAGCAGTTCAAGAGACAAAATTTGTGGAAGAGAATGTGACTGAAACGGAAAGGTATAGAATCTTTAAGGGTAAACCAGCAATCAAAATTATGAAAGGAATGCCACTACTAGGCACCATCTCTATGTTCATAGAACAATGGCTGATAATGTATTAGATTTCATATCAAGTTGAGAAAGGTTATCTCTTCTCACAATTAAGTGCAAGAACAAAAAGTACACCCTTGAATACCTGCCGGCAAAAACGTTGTAACCCTCAAAATGCAACTTTGTCCATTGATACAACGTTTCTGCACCCGCACGACCCGTGGCGAAATTTAAACAAAAGAAAAAAGGCGCTTAATGTTCAAGTTTGCCAACATAACTTCCTACATGCCTTACTTTGACCGCATACATCGTTTATGCACGGAAACCCAGCATTCTAGAAAAGTGAGGGTTACAACGCTTTTGCCGGCAGGTATTCATTTGTCAACTGTTATGCACCAATAAACGAAGATAACAAGAAGAATCCTAGTAAAACTAAAGAATTCTGCGATCTACTGGACAATGAAATATCTAAAATCCCCAAATCAAATGTTATCATAATACTGGGTGATTTTAATGCTCGAATAGGCAGAGAAAAGATCTTCAGAAAAACTGTAGGGGAACATCCAGCACAAAAAAGAACCAGCACGATTGGTATAAGGCTTATTAATCTGTATAAATCCTTCCAACTGAAGTTAAAGTCAACCTTCTTCAAGAAACTCCCAAGAAAATCTGAAACCTGGCGATCTCCAAATCCGATGTTAGGCGAATTTCAATTAGACCATGTAGCAAAATCTCAAAAGAATATTAAAGAAGTCATGAATGTTGAAGTAATAAGAAGTGGGGATATTTACTCTGACCACTATCCTTCGAAAATTAAGCTGAAACTGTTACCAACCAAAACACAAAAGAAACCAAAAAGACAAATGAAATATAATACTATAAACTCAACATTTCCCAAGAAGCAATTACGAATTTTCAGAAAGAAATTAAAATAACTCAACGTGGTAATTGACAAGAAGAGTCAAAAAATTAGCAATGCAGCAAGAAAGATATTTGGGTCAGCTAAAACAAAAAAGAAGGTCTGGTGGAATGACATTTGCAAAGAAGCGCTAACGGAAAGAACGAAAACATGGAGAATATAGAAATGTTCTAGAAAGAATGAACATTATGAGTTATTTAAACTACAAAGGAAGGAAACAGCAAGAATTATAAAGAGTGTCAAAAGATCCTATGAAAAATCACAGCTACTGGAAACACGGGATAATTTCGTACAAAATACTTTTACGAAACTTCTATCAAACCTTCTCCAAGTATTTGTTTCAGAGATGAAAATAATAAAACTGGCCTTAACAATGCAGAAAACTGTGAAATACTGATAAAACACTTTGAAAACATACTGAAATTCCGTAGCCAAACCACAAATTAAAATTTCCAGAGATTCATGAAAACCTAAAATCTGATTTTCCGCCAACTGTCGAAGAAATTAAAGATGCAATTAAATCTCTAAATGTAATAAAGCTAGTGGGGAAGTTTCCATAACAGTTGAACTTTTGAGATGGTCATTGAAGATTTACAAATAATTTTTGAAGAAATTTGGAAAACAGAAAAGATACCAGAAGAATGGAAAGTGGCTCTAATACACCCATTACATAAGAAGGGTAACAAGCAAGATGTCGACAATTATAGAGGTATTTCTCTTCTACGAATTGCTTATAAAGTATTCACAACAATATTAATGAACAGGGCACAATCTCCACTTGACAGTCCACTGGGTGAATATCAAGCTGGATTTAGAAAGGACACGTCCTGCTCTGAACAGATATTCAACTTGAAGTCAGTAATTTGTAACAGACAAATGAACTCAAAAGATATAGTGAGTTTGGAGTTAAAACCAGATTGGCAAACCTGATCCGCGAAACCCTTACAGACCCAGTCACAAAAGTTAAATTTGTGGGTGAGATATCGCGACCTTTTAAAATAAAAACAGATGTCAGACAAGGTGATGGATTATCTCCACTCCTTTTCAACTGTATCTTGGAAAAAGTTGTGAGAATTCGGAACGAAAAACTGAAGTGCCATAATATATTACCACTTATGCTGGGGAGAAAGAACAAAGTTGTTGCAATAAATTGCCTAGCATTTGCAGATCATTTTGCCATATTCTCTGAAAGCCTGACTAATGTAGCAATGCAAGTAAATCTTCTGGAAGAGACAGCCAACATGGAAGGCTTAAGAATTTCGGCAGAGAAAACAAAATTCATGACGAATATTAAAAAAAAAAAGCTCCAAAATTGCTAAGAACAGATGTTGATTCAATCGAAAGGGTAAAGCAATTCAAATATTTTGGGGAAACAATCCAAGAAAATGGTTTGGAAAAATCTGCTATAGAGGCAAGGATAGGTCTACAAAAAATGGAAAGAGCATATGGTATAACAAAAAATACATACAACAAAAATGTTTATCTAAAAATCTTAAAACAAAGCACTACAACACAGTTGTGAAATCAGAATGCGTATATGACAGTGAATGCTCAGTACTCGATTATAAACTTGAAAGGTTGGAAGTACTAGAAAGAAGAATATTAGGCCCTCTAAAAACTACAGAATTTTGGAAATTAAGAAGTACTAACGAAATTTATCAGAACATAAAAAAAAAACATATCTATAACAGTACGGGAGAGGAGACTGCTATTTCTTGGACATATTTACAGAATGGACCACAATAGACTAACCAAAAAGATCAAAACGTATCTTTGGAAGAAAAAGTCAACAACCACCTGGATTCATACATACATACATACATACATTATCATTATAGACTGTTATGCCTTTCAGCGTTCAGTCTGCAAGCTTCTGGGAATTTACTAAACGTCGCCACAATCCTCGATTTGCAACTAGTGTTGTGGCTTCATTTAGTTCTATACCTCTTATCTTTAAATCGTTAGAAACCGAGTCTAACCATCGTCGTCTTGGTCTCCCTCTACTTCTCTTACCCTCCATAACAGAGTCCATTATTCTCCTAGGTAACCTATCCTCCTCCATTCGCCTCACATGACCCCACCACCGAAGCCGGTTTATGCGTACAGCTTCATCCATCCAGTTCATTCCTAAATTAGCCTTTATCTCCTCATTCCGAGTTCCCTCCTGCCATTGTTCCCACCTGTTTGTACCAGCAATCATTCTTGCTACTTTCATGTCTGTTACTTCTAACTTATGAATAAGATATCCTGAGTCTACCCAGCTTTCGCTCCCGTAAAGCAAAGTTGGTCTGAAAACAGACCGATGTAAAGATAGTTTCGTCTGGGAGCTGACTTCCTTCTTACAGAATACTGCTGATCGCAACTGCGAGCTCACTGCATTAGCTTTACTACACCTTGATTCAATCTCACTTACTATATTACCATCCTGGGAAAACACACAACCTAAATACTTGAAATTATCGACCTGTTCCAGCTTTGTATCACCAATCTGACATTCAATTCTGTTGGATTTCTTACCTACTGACATCAATTTAGTCTTCGAGAGCCTAATTTTCATACCATACTCATTGCACCTATTTTCAAGTTCCAAGATGTTAGATTGCAGGCTTTCGGCACAGTCAAGAGATCAAAAAAGACTTGGAAAGAAACAACATCAGAGAAGACGAAGTAATGAAAAGAGAAATTTTCAGGAAAACAGTTTTAAAGATGGAAGGATTCGAAGGGAGAGAGGCAAAGAAAACCGGCACAAGGTGGTCTGAAGAAAGAAAAAAGAAACATAGTGAAACAATGAAGGAATAGTGGAAGGAACAACAGCAAAGGATGAAGAATTGAAATTGGAGCGTAGTCCCTAGTAGGCCCTAACTCAATAATAATAATAATAATAATAATAATAATAATAATAATAATAATAATAATAATAAAACTTCTATTTCATCATCGCCGAGTCAAAACTACTAAACATAAAGAAATTCAATTTTGGAGATACATTCATATTAAAATGTAGGTGCTCACTAAGGAAGGATTTTTGGATATTTCGTCGCTAAGGGTGTGAAAATGGGGGTGAATTTTTAAAATGAGTGTATCTCTATCTCGAAAACTGAACAGTTTAAAAACATGAACATTGGCATTTGGAATCTCCTTTAAAAATAAAGAAATACGTATTTTTTGTTTTCGGAAAATCCGGTTAAGGGGGTGAAAAAAGGTGAAAAGGGGGTTAAATACATTGTTAAAAGGATACTTATATCTCAAAAACTAAAGATGTTACAGTCATGAAATTTGGTATTTGGAATCTCCTTAAAAATAAAGAAACACTTATTTTGAAAATCTACTTATGGGGTGGTGAACAGGAGTGACAAAGGGGGTGAATTCTTAAAATGAGTATATCTCAAAAACGTAACATGTTACAGAAGTGAAAATTGGTATTTGGAATCTCATGTAAAAGTAGAGGAACACACATAACTTTTTCTTGAAAATCCACTTAAGGGGAAGTGTTGAAAGGGCAAATTTTTAAAATGAGCATATATACAGTAGATAGCCTCCGTGGCTGAGGTGGTAGCGCGCTGGTCTCTTATCACTAGGTTCCGTGGTTTAAATTCCGGTCACTCCATGTGAGATTTGTGCTGGACAAAGCGGAGGCGGGACAGGTTTATCTCCGGGTACTCTGATTTTCCCTGTCATATTTCATTTCAGCAACACTCTCCTCTCTAATTCATTTCATCTCTCATTCATTAATCATTGCCCCGGAGGAGTGCGACAGGCTTCGGCAGCCGGCATGATTCCTATCCTCGCCGCTAGATGGGGCTTCATTCATTCCATTCCTGACTTGGTCGAATGACTGGAAACAGGCTGTGAATATATATACTACCGCTTTTGCCACACCTTGTAGGATCCTGGTTGTGAACTGTGTCGAACCTGTGGACTTGACCTTGTTTCATGGCCGGATACCCTTCCTGACGCCAACGCTATATGGAGGGATGTATTCACGTCTGTGGTAGTGTGGTGTGTTGTCTGAAGAGGAAAGTGTTGGCACAAACACAAACATTCAGTCCCCAAGTCAGAAGAATTAATCAGGTGCGATTAAAATCCCCGACCCGGCCTGGAATTGAACCCGGGAACCTCTGTACCGAAGTCCTCAACGCTGACCTTTCAGCCAAGGAGTCGGACATTGAATTGTTATTTACGAAATGGAAAAAGCTCATCACGCAATGTCGAATATATACAACAAAATGTCAGTATCCAAGAATGCTAAATTGAGACACTACAAACCTTCCAGCAGCTTTTTATGCAACAGAGTGAATACCGTCCCAGTTAGAACTAGAAGAATAAGCTATAGAGAATCCTTAGGAAAGTTAAGGGGAGAAAGTCATAAATAGAGCTCGGATTTCCATGCACATGCATGTTTTTAAATAACCTAGCTACACTTCTCAAACTTTGCAAATATTCGTTTTACGGCTTAACAATTCCAAATAACCTTTCTTTTTCCGTGCATGTTTGCATGTTTTGGCATTTTTCGGAGAAAATTCATGCATAATGCATATTTGGACGTTTAATATTGCATAATATGACTTTTATTCTGACTTTGACGCATATATATTGTTAACTTGCATCATAGTGCATTTTCTGAATGTTAGTTTGCAGAATTTGGGACAATTTTCCGCGTTGTAGGCTACAGTATGTCTATTACTGAGAGACGGAGAGAATGTATTCCTGGCATCCTATGTGACAACCATAGTTAGTAGCCTACATACGGTACAGGTCCTACAGTATAATGCAATTAACCAAACACTTTCTTATATGTTGCTTGAGTAAACAATGACGTAAGTCGGAAGGCCCCACGTCGAAATCTAATTCTTAGGAATAAGGTGTCCCAGTTTTACAGTTGTACATTGCTATAAAATGAACCGTAAATTGTGCATTAATTATTGACGGCTCATTTTTCGTCTGTTAGACGAACAAAAGAAACCTTGTATCGCACTTCTGTGGCGCCGCGTTACTGGGATAGCAGCTTACAAATTCTGGTATTTCATTGAACCCTCTACCGTTGATATCCTGGAATGTCCTACCCGGAACTCTCAATCGTCACACGTTTGTGTTATCGCAGCAAGCAATCGTTACCACTTATTGATGACATTCAAATGTGTCTGCAATCATCGCATGGAGAAGCAGCTGCCGCAGATAGAGAAGTTGAACAAACGAATTCGTTCAAATCCTGATTTTGAATTCGTCAAGCTTATACGTATTGTGGTGAAAATGCAAAAGATGTACAATTTGACCTCACTTTGTCCAAATGTCTTCATTGAATTATGCATCTATCTCTTCTCGTGACCTAAAAAGATAATTTTCTGTGCTTAAGTATGTGCTGAATGATAAACGGATGAGCTTAAATCAAGACTATTTGAAGAAATTAGGGTAGTTTTTGTTCATGTTTCAAAAGGAACTGAATTTTGATAGTGCATATTTTCTAGTTTATTGTGGATGTTTTGCCATATGATAGTGCATGAATGCATGCATATTTTGAGATTTGATAGTGCATGGAAATCCGGGCTCTAGTCATAAACAATACAAATTGAGACCAGAATAAGATTTGATGCTATGCATCACAACAAGACTGCTGGGTTTCTTTGGCCAGCTGTACAGAATGGGCAAAGATATATTAACAAATCAAAATTTTGAATACTGTGTATATAAAAAATTCAAACCCGTATTTTTAAAAGAAACCGGCGAAGATTTGAAACTACTCAACATTAAAAAGGAAAAAATGTCAAATATAAAATAGTTCAGGAAAGCAATATGAAAAATGAAAATTCTTAGCCTGTTTCCAGTCATTCGACCGGATCAGGAATGGAATGAATGAAGCTTCCATCTAGCGGCGAGGATAGGAAACGTGCTGGCAGCCAAAGCCTGTCGCACTCCTCTGGGGCAGTGAATAATGACCGACAGATGAAATCAAATGGTATTGGAGAGTGTTGATGGAATTAAAGATGACAGAGAAAACTGGAGTGCACGGAGAAAAACGTACCCGAGCTCTGACATAGAGTGAACGGGATTTGAACCACGGAACCTAGCGGTGAGAGGCCGGCGCGCTGCCGCCCAGCGTTGCCAACCGTACGGTTTGAACCGTACACTTACGGTTCTCAACCGTCTATGTTAGGTGTACGGTTCAAATGTCAAACCGTAAACGTGATATACATTCAGCGAAATTTCTAAATGAACATTTTTTTATTATTGGAAATGTTCAGATTTTGTTTGCAAAATTATTTTTTCTCCTGTTTGAGCATACTTCATTTCCTGGGCATGTATGGCGTGGTCTCCGTTTCTCCAGGGGACTCCCAAGCTTTGAATATTGTGATTCACCTTTGAGCTCGTTTCAGATCAACCAATGAAGCGCCTGAATAGTCTGACACATGGAAATTTTCGGTCTCATTCTGCGGCTACTACTACTAAAACGTTTTCATTCCTCCCCTGAAGGGGAAGGCGGGCCCCTGAGAAGGTGACGCTGTCTCTCAGGCCGGGAGATTTGTTACGGTGAGGGGGTTGGCGGCCGTGGCCTATACTAGGAACTGTCCCGACATTCGCCTTAGTGCAGGAGAATGGGGAACCACGGAAAACCTGCTGTGGGGTCCAGCCCTGACCCGTCTCCCGAATGCAGAGGCGTAAAGCCACGGTAGAGCCGTGGCCACCCCTCCTCTGCTCGGTTGGCCGGTCAGAGTGCAGAGCTGTTGGACCACGGACCAGCCGGGGCCACCTGAGGGCCAAGACCTACTGTGCATCTACCGACCTCATTTTGCGGCCGGGATTACCCTACTTTAAACTTTATCAGCTGTGGATCTCGTATATTTGTTCAATCACACTCTTGAATGGGTCCATACCGAACTCCGTCAATCGTTGTTACCCAGTGTCAAGAGTGGTGTAACATTATACTGTACATGTAACAGTGCAGCGCCTAGTTGTAAATCTTATGTTCTTCAAACTTATGAATAATATTGTGATGCAGTTACAAATTCTTTTACCACGAACATACTACGCTGGCGCAGCAGGGGGAGAGGTGATACTCCCACGTGGCGCGTCCCATGTGGCGGATAGGGGGCTCCTAACCTGCTTGCCGGCGGACTTGAGGGAAATAAAATACCTCTCGCGGACCAAACACAGAACCCCCTGTGGGTTAGGTACGCGGACGAAGAATACACCCACGGTATCCCCTGCCTGTCGTAAGAGGCGACTAAAAGGGGCGACCAAGGGATGATCGTATTAGAACCATGAAACTACTTGTGATTAGTACCACCACGCGAGGAACACCATGGGTCGCTTTTATTTGCGCGTAGTACCACTATGTTAGGTACAGAAGAGGTTTGTGATTAGTAGGGATAGTGTGTGGCTCAGGATGCATTTTACAGTACCTATGATTAATACCACTATATGAGCAACACCATGGTTCTGCCTTGCCTATGCTTAGTACCCACTATGTGAGGAACACCACGAGATAGTGCGGGTCCCTGTGGTTAGTCCACTTACGCGAGGAACGCCATAGGTTTGAGTTGCATGTAAATAGCGCCGCAGTGTGCGACACACCATAGGTCTGTGTTACATGTGCGAATTTCATTACCTGTGAATAGTAGCATAATGTGTGGAATACCGCGAGTCTACGCTACTTTTGATTAGTACCGAAACATGACCAATAGCGTGGTTCTATTTTCCTAGCGATATTATGAGGGGCCGATGACCTGGATTTTGGACCTGTTTCGACTACAAGCATCATCGATTCAGTATTGTGCTATATAAGCAGTCCCTTGGTCAGTAATACTATCATTTAACACTAGTTTCTGGGAATGTGGGGCATTGCGGGTCGGACCCACTGATTGTTTTAACTTCATATCCACCCATTCGTTATTCGTCCTCACGTTTTGGAATCTGGTCAGTGGAGGAATATGGATTTTTAAATTGTCATAACATTTCGTACCATTAGGGGCCTAACAACAAGCATCATCATCATCATCATCATCATCATCATCATCATCATCATCATCATCAAATTATTTTGTGTGACAGTGCAGTGCTTCAATTTATTGTTGACTAACTTACTATGTTTAAATTAAGTATATATAATTTTCTTCGGCGTTTATTTTGAATGTTAAATAAGTACAGAGAAATTAACTTCTGATTCTAAAAATAAAGCAGGTACTTCGTCACCCAAAACTTTAAAACTTTTGGTTAAAACAGCCAGAAGGAAACAAACGTACAGACAGTCGTGGAAGAGTATATACAATATAGGAAGTGGCTGCGTCCTAATCCAAAATGTGACGAAAGGAAAAAGTGTATATATTGTATTTTCTTACTTCTAGTAATAGGTTTCCGTAAAGTATTGCTACTTCTTATTATTGCACGCATTCTATTGAATTCTTAGTGTATTTGGGTGAATATTAGTACTGTACGGTTTTACGATAAAGAATATGGTTTATTTTGAATTTATGTACGATTTTTCAATTTGAGGAAGTTGGCAATGCTACTGACGCCTGATTTTAGGAAAGCAATATCTCACGGTAAAGTTCTAGAGAAAGCCAAGAAGAAATCAGGCAGTAAATAGACGGAGGAAAGAAAACAAGAACACCGAGAAAGGATGAAGAAGTCTTGGGAAGACAGGAAGGTAAACTGTTTCATATGGGCCTAAGGTGGATAGGTGGATACAAGAGGTCAAGAAAGATATGGAAAAGATAAAATAAGAGAATAGGAAACTGTAGAAAGAGAGATTTTCAGAAAGAAAGTTTTAAAAATGGAGGGATTCCAGGCAAGAAAGAAAAGGAAATCCGGTCCAAAGTGGTCTGATGAGAGAGGAATCGTAAATAATAATAATAATAATAATAATAATAATAATAATAATAATAATAATGAACGTGTAACTCGGACATTATTGCACTGTCGTAACACCAGATGCTTTATATGCAGCGGAATGCGTTGCTATGAACAAGAAAGGCCTGATAAACATATTGGAAAGTAAAGAAAGAAACATTTTAAGGAAAATTCGTGGCCCAGTTAAAGACAAAGATGAATATAGACGTCGGCATAACCATGAATTGTATATTCATCTCCATAAGATCTCTGATGTCATGCGGAGAAGGAGAATGGCATATTATGGCCACTTGCTAAGGCGGGAATTCCTCAAGGCAGTATTATTGGACCTTTATGTTTTCTTATATATATCTATGATATGTGTAAAGAAGTGGAATCAGAGATAAGGCTGTTTGCAGATGATGTTATTCTGTACAGAGTAATATATAAGTTACAAGATTGTGAGCGGCTGCAGGGTGACCTCGATAGTGTTGTGAGATGGACGGTGGGCAATAGTATGATGATAAACGGGGTTAAAAGTCAGTTTGTGAGTTCCACAAATAGTTTTAATTACTGTGTTGATGGGGTGAAAGTTCCTTTTGGGGATCATTGTAAATACCTAGGTGTTAATATAAGGAAAGATCGTCATTGGGGTAATCACATAAATGGGATTGTAAATAAAGGGTACAGATCTCTACACATGGTTATGAGGGTGTTTAGGGTTGTGGTAAGGATGTAAAGGAGAGGGCATATAAGTCTCTGGTAAGACCCCAACTAGAGTATGGTTCCAGTGTATGGGACACTCACCAGGATTACTTGATTCAAGAACTGGAAAAAAAATCCAAAGAAGAGCTGCTCGATTTGTTCTGGGTGATTTCCGACAAAAGAGTAGCGTTACAGAAATGTTGCATTGTTTGGGCTGAGAAGACTTGGGAGAAAGGAGACGAGCTGCTCGATTAAGTGGTATGTTCCGAGCTGTCAGTGGAGAGATGGCGTGGGAGGACATCAGTAGACAAATAAGTTTGAGTGGTGTCTTTAAAAGTAGGAAAGATAAAGTTGGAATTCAAGAGGACAAATTGGGGGCAAATATTTGTTTATAGGAAGGGGAGTTAGGGATTGGAATAACTTACCAAGGGAAATGTTCAACATTTTTTTCAATTTCTTTGCGATCATTTAAGAAAAGGCTAGGAAAACAACAGGTAGGGAATCTGCCACCTGGGCGACTGCCCTAAATGCAGATCACGATTATCGAAACTGATCGTTGCATATTTTAAATATAAGAAGACTCAGCCAACTTGGTTCAAGGAGGTAAGGAGATGGAAAGGGAGCTACAGGAGAGGGGGATCACTTATGCAGATATACAAGAAGGCAACCCACTCAGGAGTTGGTATTTTTACAATTTTCCTTACCGGTACCTCGCATCAACACAGATATGTCGTATGGCGACGGTGGAATAGGAAAGGGCTAGGAGTGGGAAGCAAGCGGCCGTGGTCGTAATTAACGTACAGCCCCAGCTTTTGCTTCCTGTGAAAATGGGAAACCACGGGAAACCATCTTCAGGGCTGCCGACAGTGGGATTCTAACCAAGTATCTTCCGAATACTGGATACTGGCGGCACTTATGTGACTACAGCTATCGAGCTCGGTCAGGAGGAAAGTAAAAGAACACCAGGGTTTTCAAGAACGGCCAACGTTGAAGACGGGAAAGGCGTGGACAGAGGAAAGAAAAGAGCAACACCAGCAACGAGTGAAGGAGCACTGGGCACAGATCAAAGTTCAGTGAAGAGGTCCTTACTAGGCCAGTACGAGCAAAGAAGAAGGCTGCATGGTTTTGTGTTCAACTTAATACACACACTCTCTCTCTCTCTCTCTCTCTCTCTCTCTCTCTGCGAACTATTACAGATACACACAAAACTAAATGCAAAGCGTCGCTCAGGAAGGGTATCCGGCCGTACAACTGGGCCAAATTATTACCAAGTTCCGTCTCCAAGAAGCTGAAAAAGAGGCCGGAATGAAGAAATTTTCGTTAACGCTCCGTGTACAATTGCGACCACAAGCCACACACCCTAAATGCGATTGCAGGATGGGTGGAGCTGTTCTGTGATCGCTGTCGATGTGGGCAGCCTGTCTTTATCAACTGTCGCGCTCTTAATCCCGGCTCCAGTAAGATTGGCGATTGAAGACTACTTGTCAGGCAGTATCTGCTCAAGGTTATCATTGTTGTTATTGTTATCACACCGCCATGCAGGAGCCTGCACTCCTTTCTGGAACGGAGTATGCCTCTTATCGTACAATAAAACCGTCTTGATAAGCTAAGTAATGTATAAAGTCATGACTCAATGCAGCTTTGAGTGTTTCGCCGATATTACTTTGTTTAAAAATTAATCTCTGGTACTTCTGTATTCTTAGGCGTGTGAAAATCATTATTGCTTTCAGATTATTTCAGTCTCTGTTTGATGTTCCATTCGTTTTTGATATGGATACTTTTTGTGCTGGAGGTCTACTTGGAATTACAGTTTTTGAGCATGTATAGCACATAACTGAATCTTATGTATCTACGGACTTAGGTTATACTGGATACATTACTGTATTTTTAACAGTATTTAAACATATACAATTAAACTCTACTTTACGGCATCACTTTAATTATAACCCTTATTATAGTAACTTTTTAGAAGACAGGAAACAATAGTGAAACAAGAAACATACCTCCATTAACACATTTGGAAAAAAAAAGTTAGTCTCTTCTGTTTGTTACTGTTAACCTTTCCTCCCTTCACGTCGAAACTTCTCGTCAATTCAATTAATTCGTCAATTCATTCACACCCGAGAAACACCGAGGCTTCGCCGATTTTCCGATCTCTAGAAGTTTTAGTTTTTTGGTTCTCGTCATATTAGCTCCCAGCATCATTGTAATCCTTTCTTTACTAGTTAACTGATAATGATAACCTACAACCTGTTTTCCAGTCATTGACCGGGTCAGGGATGTGATGAATGAAACATATATAGGCTGTTATTACAATGGGATCGCCACTCCCAAGGTGATTTTTATTAATGAGTGATAAATGCTATGAAATGATAATGGAGAGTGTTGCTGGAATGAAAGAGGACAGGGAAAACCGGAGTACCCGGAGAAAAACCTGTCCCGCCTCCGCTTTGTCCAGCACAAATCTCACATGAAGTGACCGGGATTTGAACCACGGTATCCAGCGATGGAGGCCGACGCGCTGCCGTCTGAGCCACGGAGGCTCTACTAGTTAACTGTTCCTCACAAACCACAAATGCCATATTGTACAGTTGATGTTGCCCAAATTCTACTTACAAGGATATTTTTTTACTTCAAGGGAGGAAATGTTTGCCTCGAGAAATTGAGAAATTCATGTGACTGAATTTCGAGTAATAGGGAAATAAATACACGCGAAGAATAGGACAAACGGTCGGGAAATGTAAGTTATTTCGAGATACTGAAAATTCGAGTAATGGAGGTTCGAGATATCGAGGTACGACTGTAACGTCATCAGTTTCCCGATACCATTGTATCCATGGCAACCACTGTTCGTCTATGTACATTTGGTCAATAGCGTCATCTTCTCACTGTGCGCTTTCTTTCTGTGACTATGAACTTGAGAAAATCTATATACTGGATGTATTATATATATAAAGTAAGAGTGTTGTGTGTACATTGCTTAGATTTCCAAATGAATGGTATGTTTATACAGGTCGTGTCCACAGTTACAAGAAAATACATGTTTTAAATTTACCGTTATCTCTGTGTGTATGAACGACCATCGCGAGAAAATGGCTCAATAGAATTGAATGAAAATCGGTATGCATAGTCGGGGAGTGAGGCACTACAATCTAGGCTACAAATAATTTTATTAACACATAGTGAAATGGTAGTTTAGGGGAAGGCTTAAAATTTAATTCTCAAATATTTATGTTAATATTGGTCCTATCGATAAAAACTATCTAACTAAAGTTATATAGAATTTAATTTTCTATAATATATGTCTTTGACCAGAGTGTTCTCCCCGTACTGACTTACGGTTGTGAAACCTGGACATTGAGCGAGTTTGTTAAGCAAAAACTCAGAACAACCCAAAGAGCTATGGAACGGTTCATGCTAGGCTTGACGAAGAAAGACAGGAAGAGAGCAGATTACATCAGGTCAGTCACAAAGGTCAGTGACATTTTAGAAAGGGTGTTTACCCTAAAATGGCAGTGGGCAGGCCATGTTGCTCGGAGAACTGATGGTAGGTGGACAAAGCTTGTGCTTGAGTGGGGTCCGAAAGATCATCTCAAACCAAGGGGAAGACCACCGGACAAATGGGATAAAGACATCCGGAAGATTACTGGGATCAATTGGCAGAACATCGCTCAAGACCGTCCCAGATGGAGAGACCTCATGAAAACCTACCTTGCTTCGGACTTAAAGAGGCCACATCGTAAAAACGATTGAATATGGCTGATAGTGATAGTGATAATATATGTCTTACACATTTTTACCGTACCGGCTATAATAACAGAATTCACGACTTAGACTTTTGTTGCTTCATATCAACGTCGAGCATTGCTAACATGGAAATATTCTTCAGTGGTGTTGACTGGCGATGGTTTTTGTCATAATTGTCTTAAGGTGTAAAACCGCACACTTCGACATGAAAAATGATTTAAAAAATGAGAAGTAAACCAAGAAGGAATGCTCGCTTGAAGGATAAGACAAGAGGGACTCACGAATGAAGGAATGACCCCCTTTACATTATATGCCCTAATATCACAGAGTCAGGAGAAAACTAAATGTGAAGACTTACAATATCGATGGCTCAAAGAAACTGATCAACAATAACATGACATTGACCATTGTTGTGATGTGATTTGTCTCTTCTGCTGCCTCTCAATTCCGATAGATGGGGAGTTAGCTAAATTTGCACATGCTATATGACGGCAGGTGCTACAGCTAGTCTCTTATTAAGTGAACCCTGTTCTGTTCCTCAGACCAGAATTAAAATCCTTGAATTGGCCGGGAAACGAACCCACGGCCTTGGGATAAGACACAAGCACGCTACTTCTACATCACTGGGTTGGCTACTACCAGACAGTTATCCGCCCAGAAGCCCTGTTCGCCACAGAATGCTTGATACTGAACAGGAAAGCATTGTTGGACAAACTGGAGGTCCAGCTGAGAAAGTCACTAGGACGGATCAAAGTAGGTGGCGAGTACAGACGGCGACCAAACCAGGAGCTATACTGTTATACTGAAAAAAGAAAAAAAATCACGGACGTAGCTGGGATGAGGCGTCTGACTTTCTATGGGCATGTCACGAGAATGAATCCGACTAGAATGACCTAATCAACTACTGGAAGAACAGGAAGATAAGGATACAATGACTAAGATAACTGAAAAAAGACATACAGGCACTGGGAGTAACTGGAAACGAAAGAGAACTCAAGGACAGACCACCTTGTAAGAAAACGGGAGCCCTCTGGACAAAGGAGAGAAGGGCTTTTAGTGCCGGGAGTGTCCGAGGACATGTTCGGCTCGCCAGGTATAGGTCTTTTGATTTGACGCCCGTAGGCAACCTGTGCGTTGTGATGAGGATGAAATGATGAAGAAGACGACACATTCATCCAGCCTCTGTGCCCGCGAAATTAACCAATGATAGTTAAAATTCCTGATCCTACCGGGAATCGAACTCGGGACACCTGTGACCAAAGGCCAGCACACTAGCCATTTAGCCATGGAGCCGGACGGAGAGAAGGGAGAAATGTAGCCAGAGATTGCGCGAGTACCGGGCAAACATCAAGCCACCCTCCAATTTATTTATTTATTTATTATTATTATTATTATTATTATTATTATTATTTTGCGATTTGCTTTACGTCTCACCGACACAGATAGGTCTTATGGCGACGATGGGAGAGGAAGCGGCCGTGGCCTTATTTCAGGTACAGCCCCAGCATTTGCCTGGTGTGAAAATGGGAAACCGCGGAAAACCGTCTTCAGGGCTGCCTACAGTGGGGTTCGAACCCACTATCTCCCGATTACTGGATACTGGCCGCACTTAAGCGACTGCAGCTATCGAGCTCGGTAAGCCGATTTATACGTACAGTTTTATCCATCATGCTTATTCCTCACAAGCCATTATCTCCTCATTTCGAGCATCCTCCTACCATTTTTCCCACCTGATTGTAACAGCAATCATTCTAACTACTTTCACATCTGTTACTTCTAACTTTTATTATTATTCGCTGATCCGTCTAAGCTGTCCACAAAGTGGTTTTCCACTTCTCCTCCGGGCAAATGCCGGGACAGTACGTAACTTAAGGGCATGTCCGTTTCTTTCCCTCTTCCTTGTCTATCCCTTCCAATCTTCCCGTCCCCTCACGGAGCCCCTGTTCAGCATAGCAGGTGAGGCTGCCCGGGCGAGGTACTGGTCCTCCTCCGCAGTTGTATCCTAGACCGAAAATCTCACTCTCCAGGACACTGCCTTTAAGGTGCTAGAGGTGGTGGTATCCCTCGCTAAGTCCGAGATAAAAAAACTACCCGAAGGGTAAACGGATTAAGAAAGAAAGAAAAGAAAGAAAGAAAGAAAGATAGAAAGAAAGAAATTCATTAAACAAGTAGTTAGTGGACAGATTAATTTGTCTGTATAGTAATTCAGCGATGGGATGTTTTTAGGCTTCCAGTTGTAAAGTCATTTCGTCTGTGTTCTGACATAAGACGTATTTTGACGTCCGACTCGTTGGCTGAACGGTCAGCGTACTGGCCTTTGGTTCAGAGGGTCCCGGGTTCGATTCCCGGCCGGGTCAGGGATTTGAACCTTAATTGGTTAATTCCAATGGCACGGGGGCTGGGTGTATGTGTTGTCTTCATCATCATTTCATCCTCATCACGACGCGCAGTTCGCCTACGGGGTCAAATAGAAAGACCTGCACCTGGCGAGCCGAACTCGTCCTGGGATATCCCGGCACTAAAAGCCATGCGACATTTCATTTAATTTCAAGTATTTTGAAGACGTTGAATGAATGCGTGCTATGTGCTCATTTTGCTTGTATCTAAACTCTAAGGCAGTGTGGGTACGTTTCTGATTAAGAGAAGGAAATTTGCAGACGCCTCATTAACAGAATCTAACAGCAACGAAGGGAAGAAGGAATTTATTCCAAGGGCATGTGTTGTTAAAACAGTACAGATGGAAACAAGAGCCAAGAAACGCGGTTGACAAGGTGGTGATGTTAATTGTTTTAAGGAAAAAAAAAGAATACAACATAAGGAACTCCTTGGCTGAATGGTCAGCATTCACTCGTTCGAGTTCAGAGGATCCCGGGTTCGATTCCAGGCCAGGTCGGGGATTTTAATGGCGGGTGATTAAGTCTTCTGGGCCGGGGACTTGGTGTTATTGTTTATCCCAACCACCACAGAAACACGCAATAGTCATTACATCCCTCCATACAGGATTGGCGTTAGAAAGGTCATCCTACCATAAAACACATGTGCGACACAGTAGACATCCCTGACCCCACAGGTGTGGGAAAAGCGAAATAATATCTAAAGTCCAAAGAAAGAATGGGAACTGTAAATTTAAACGTCCCAGATACGAGGTTCTGTGTATGTTCGGTGACCGAGTATACCGTATATCTATGTTACCTGTTACCTTTTTGTCTAGACCAGACGTGTCCAGATGTGCAATGTCGCGAGCTTGCCCGGTGAACATGTGCAGCACTGAGCGGTGGGACAAAGCGGGTATGCCGACCTCTGAGGCTGCCAGTCCGTTACTACGTAGGAATGATTACATGTCGTTTTTAAACGAGTGCTCGAGGCAAATGGTGAATATGGCGACAATAATTATGATGGTTATTAAAGATGACATTCTAGGATATTTAATAACATATGTTTAATACTTCATACATTATACACACTTTATATCTCCATGTCAGTACTTCTGTGACCTGTTTCTCTGCTTTAAGGGGACTCGGAATTGAGATTTAGGGACACAAAATCAATTTTCGTACTTTAATCTTTTTTTTTTTTTTTTTGCTAGTTGCTTTACGTCGCACCGACACAGATAGGTCTTATGGCGACGATGGGATAGGAAAGGCCTAGGAGTTGGAAGGAAGCGGCCGTGGCCTTAATTAAGGTACAGCTCCAGCATTTGCCTTGTGTGAAAATGGGAAACCACGGAAAACCATTTTCAGGGCTGCCGATATTGGGATTCGAACCTACTATCTCCCGGATGCAAAATCTAAAATTAACTTTGGAATCCAATGCCACATACATCACTGTTCTATGATAAGTGGAAGTACTTCAAAAACATATTTAAAATAGCTCATGCATGAAAAGTAGTCAGCTGTTTAGCCATCATAGCTGACGGAGTTCAAATGCTCGTAGCAATTCAGTAATGAAATCGGTGGTTTGATAGCTGGGAAAAGGTACAACCATCCACATTGTCTATTTCTTGTTGTGATGGAAATGATAAAGCCAACTTTCTGAGACGTAACACACCCTGATCTGCTGAAAAAAAAAATATGCAAAGACGGACATAAAACCCAAACGAGAGTTTAAACATTGTCATCTGGAGTCGGATTCTCAAGACATTATCTATACCCTTCACTTCGGAGTATTTGATGGCGGTGGCAACATTCATTGAAGGAAATGTAACAAGAAGTACGATTTTGAAAAAGCTAGGATTGGGTATCGGGTGTCGAACCGTTGACACCATTTTACGAGGTGACAAGGAATGACTCCGAAATGCTAACCGAAACTTCCAGAGTTTAAGCAAGGAAGCCAGGAAACAACAGAGCTAGAAAAAGAAAACTGCTCGAACGGTTTGATGTGGGGAGGGAGTTATAGGAGGGGCTTATTTTGACATTCTAACTTTGAAGGCTGTTTTCCCAAAGTTTGCTTTTTCAACAACTTAATATAACTTTTCTCAGCTTCTACTACATGTGGGAACTTGACACTTTCACAGTTAGTTTATTCAAGGGTTCTACAAGTACTAAAGGTATCTAATAATTAGGTTTCAAATGTCTAGTCACCTTAATGCAGGGCCTCTCAGAGTGCATGCGCTTGGTGCATGCACTGTGCACGGTGCAAAAGACGACTTCGCTTGGTTGACCAGAGTGCAGACCCCCCCCCCCCACTCCTCGATTTGGAGCGATAGCGCTTACTCTCTCTTTCCTCACGCCTGTCTTGCTCGCTCCCCCTGTCTCCCTCTTCCACACCTGTCCCGTTGCGCTCCAAATCCGAGCTGAGTTGCGCCGTGTAGAGCCGAGCTTAGTCGAGTAGCCCAGAGACGAAGCGTTGGTCCGAGACAAGCCGAGCGCGACCGATGCACAGTGCACGGAGCTCTTGCGCCTCGATTTGCACGCGTGAGATTTTGGGCGTTTGAGAGGCCCTGCCTTAATGAAAATTATGTTCTGTAAACTGTATGTTTTTTGACCCATTAGAAAATATATATTTACACTGAGGCAAATATATAATTATGTACGACCGGGCGAGTTGGCCGTGAGCGTAGAGGCGTGCGGCTGTGAGCTTGCATCCGGGAGATAGGGGGTTCCAATCCCACTGTCGGCAGCCCTGAAGATGGTTTACCGTGGTTTCCCATTTTCACACCAGGCAAATGCTGGGGCTGTACCTTAATTAAGGCCACGGCCGCTTCCTTCCAACTCTTAGGCCTATCCTATCCCATCATCGCCATAAGACCTATCTGTGTCGGTGCGACGTAAAGCCCCTAGCAAAAAAATAATTTTGTACGCTTCAGTAACTACTCAAGGTACATCTCCTAAACACACGTCTGTCGTGGATAGTTTTTGAGAAAAGGTACATCAAACATTGATAATTTAGCATTGTAGAGGCAGGGCATTCTGGGACCCCTTAACATGGATATATTTTTGGACTATCTGAAATTAGTGTCATCAATTTCTGGAAACTATTGTAACCATGACAACTACTGTTCGTCTATGTACACTCGGTCAGTAGCGCTATCTTCCCACTGTGCGCTTTCTTCCTGTAACTAAGAGCTTGTATCAAGTGAACCACGTTCTGCTACTAGTGTTGTCTATGTACACTCGGTCAGTAGCGCCATCTTCTCACTGTGCGCTTTCTTTCTGTAACTAAGAGCTTGTATCAAGTGAACCACGTTCTGCTACTAGTGTTGTCTATGTACACTCGGTCAGTAGGGCCATCTTCTCACTGTGCGCTTTCTTCCTGTAACTAAGAGCTTGTATCAAATGAACCACGTTCTGCTACTAGTGTTGTCTATGTACACTCGGTCAGTAGCGCCATCTTCTCACTGTGCGCTTTCTTCCTGTAACTAAGAGCTTGTATCAAGTGAAGTCCGTTCTACTCCTCAGTCCAGAATGAATAAATCAGTCTTATTTTCCTCCTAGTCGTCGTAATATTTTTGATACTTTTATAGAGTTTCTGATTTGAGCTCAACCAGAAAGTGTTTTGGTCATTTTGCAACTTCTTTGAACCCAATACTTTTCGAAGGAACTTTCTTCCCCTTTTTTCAAGGTGTCAGTGTTTCTGGTCCATAGAGGCACTCCGTTCTGACTACTGTGCAGTAATGTTTTAATTTGACATGGATGGAAATGTGCTTGGACTTGTTATATTATTATTATTATTACACTGGCGGAAATAAATATACAAAAACCAAGAAGGGGTTGTGCTAGATTAACGAACGTTGGTAGGTGTATGTATAGATCTGAAATGTGACGTTGATTCAAATTTCCCGAAAATCGCATTATCGTGGCGCTAGTAGCGGCCTCATGACGTTGCACATCAGGTTTGCTTTAAATACGGGCTGTACTGTGCGAGAGCGTTAGTTACCTGTGAGATTGGACGGAGAAATCGTGAGTGGGTCAAGAATGCTTTTACGACGACCAAGAGGACAATATCAACAGCTCACTGTGGTTGAACGAGGCCGTACGTGAAGGTGGATTTTCCTTCCGTGCTATTGCAGAACGACTTGGCAGGAATGTCTCCAGTATGCATTCGTGCTGGCAGCACTGGTCACGAGAAGGTACGCTCGTAAAAAAACCGGGCTCCGGAAGTCCCCATGTCACCACTGAGAGGGAAGACCGCCGTATTCTGCGTGTGGCTGTGGCGGAGCGGACTGCGTCTGCAGCAGCAATTCGAGCGGCAGTTGGCACCACAATGACGCAACGAACTCTTCGAAATCGGTTACTTGAAGGACAGCTCCGAACCAGACACCTGCGGCATGAATTCCACTTACCCCAAACCACCGCCGTCTGCGACTACAGTCGTGTCAAGCGAGAGCTCATTGGAGGATGCAGTGGAGGTCCATTGTGCTTTCCGATGAAAGCCGGTTCTGCCGTGGTGCCAGTGATGGTCGTGATTTGGTTAGGAGGCCAGGTAAGAACCTGCATTCCACCTGCCTGCGGCGTCGACACACTGGACCCACATCGGGAGTTCTGGTCTGGAGAGCAATTTTCTATGTCAGCAGGGGCACTCTCGTGATTATCCCATGCACCCTGACTGCAGATGTGGACGTCTGTCTGGTGATTCGACCTATTGTGTTGTCATTCATGAACAATATTCCAGGGGGTGATTTCCAGCAGGATAACGCACGCCCTCATTCCGCTGTTGTAACCCAACGTGCTCTGCTTTGGTCTGCTCGATCCGCCGATCTATTCCCAATCGAGCGCGTATAGGACATCATTGGATGACAACTCCAGCGTCATCCACAACCGGCATTAACCGTCCCTGTATTGACAAACCAAGTGCGACAGGCATGGAACTGCATCCCACAAGCTGACATCCGGCAACTGTACGACACAATTCATGCAAGTTTGCATGCCTGCGTTCAACAGTCAAGCGATTAAACTAACTATTAACGGACCAGCATGGTACATTTGGGATGGCTTTTCTCGCGCGGATATTAACTGTAATTTAGTACTTTTAATCAATTAAATACACTGACTGACAGAGCAAATGCAACACCAAGAAGGAGTGGTTCGAAAGGGATGAAAGTTGGGGAAAAAACAGAGACGGCACGGACGAATAATTGATGTTTATTTCAAACCGATATGCAGGTTACACAATGCGCACGGCATCGACTCAGTAGGATGTAGGACCACCGCGAGCGGCGATGCACGCAGAAACACGTCGAGGTACAGAGTCAATAAGAGTGCGGATGGTGTCCTGAGGGATGGTTCTCCATTCTCTGTCAACCATTTGCCACAGTTGGTCGTCCGTACGAGGCTGGGGCAGAGTTTGCAAACGGCGTCCAATGAGATCCCACACGTGTTCGATTGGTGAGAGATCCGGAGAGTACGCTGGCCACGGAAGCATCTGTACACCTCGTAGAGCCTGTTGGGAGATGCGAGCAGTGTGTGGGCGGGCATTATCCTGCTGAAACAGAGCATTGGGCAGCCCCTGAAGGTACGGGAGTGCCACCGGCCGCAGCACATGCTGCACGTAGCGGTGGGCATTTAACGTGCCTTGAATACGCACTAGAGGTGACGTGGAATCATACGCAGTAGCGCCCCAAACCATGATGCCGCGTTGTCTAGCGGTAGGGCGCTCCACAGTTACTGCCGGATTTGACCTTTCTCCACGCCGACGCCACACTCGTCTGCGGTGACTATCACTGACAGAACAGAAGCGTGACTCATTGGAGAACACGACGTTCCGCCATTCCCTCATCCAAGTCGCTCTAGCCCGGCACCATGCCAGGCGTGCACGTCTATGCTGTGGAGTCAATGGTAGTCTTCTGAGCGGACGCCGGGAGTGCAGGCCTCCTTCAACCAATCGACGGGAAATTGTTCTGGTCGATATTGGAACAGCCAGGGTGTCTTGCACATGCTGAAGAATGGCGGTTGACGTGGCGTGCGGGGCTGCCACCGCTTGGCGGCGGATGCGCCGATCCTCGCGTGCTGACGTCACTCGGGCTGCGCCTGGACCCCTCGCACGTGCCACATGTCCCTGCGCCAACCATCTTCGCCACAGGCGCTGCACCGTGGACACATCCCTATGGGTATCGGCTGCGATTTGACGAAGCGACCAACCTGCCCTTCTCAGCCCGATCACCATACCCCTCGTAAAGTCGTCTGTCTGCTGGAAATGCCTCCGTTGACGGCGGCCTGGCATTCTTAGCTATACACGTGTCCTGTGGCACACGACAACACGTTCTACAATGACTGTCGACTGAGAAATCACGGTACGAAGTGGGCCATTCGCCAACGCCGTGTCCCATTTATCGTTCGCTACGTGTGCAGCACAGCGGCGCATTTCACATCATGAGCATACCTCAGTGACGTCAGTCTACCCTGCAATTGGCATAAAGTTCTGACCACTCCTTCTTGGTGTTGCATTTGCTCTGTCAGTTAGTGTATGTTACGTCGACAAATATATTGCCAACATTTCCGTATTCTGCATTACTTATTTCATAGTGTTTGGATGTTTTGTTATTATTAAGCTGGACATTCCACGTTATACTGTATTTCATGTACACCTGCCCCCCTCCCCAAGGTGTCGAACGTATTTGCAATCCATTAACTGCACACAGATGTCTGTTACGTATGAACTGTAGCCTTTATCGTCAGCCAGTGAGTGCATTGTGTAATGTTGGTGCCGACTTACCGGAGCCGCTGTCGATCGAATCGACCAATGTAGGACGGTACCGCTGTGATAAGGCTTAGTGTGGGACATAGCCTTCTATTGATAAACTCTTATCTGCTTCTGCTGGAGGATGCTGCGTTCCTTGCTTGTATGACAAACAGATGTGCAGTTGTCCAAGAAGAAAGAGTACTTCATACAGGTCTGCTTTTAACTCAAGTACAGTGGAACTTCGATATCTCGAAGCATCTCGGGAGCTAAATTTTATTTCGAGTTATCGAAATTTAGAGATATAGAGAATATCGTCTGCCTGCTGTCATTTCTTGATGGATGCAATACTTTTGCATCCATCTCTTGGCACAGGACAGAGTAAAGTGTAGCTTCCACCGAAGTCCCAGTCAACATCCATGGCTGTGACAATATGGAAGTTGCTGGGGTATGGGTAGTGCTGAGTAATGACATTCGGAGCACGACTAGTGCATCTGAGTGTTATGAAAGGTGCTGCTCATAGTGTCGGTTGTGCTGCAATAGTACTTTCTGACCCAGTGAGGAAAGCAATGGCAAACTACCTCACTCCTCATCTTGCCTAGTACGCCTCATTTTGGTGCTGCCATTGGTTTTTGGGGTTTCCTTATAACTGCATAACCTTTGGTGGTGGTATTTGAGGATCCAACCAGCCTATGGGCTGATGACCTAATAGATAGAGAATATCGTTTCTGCTCATGTATAGCGCTTATAATTAATACATTATTTTTAACAGTATTTAAAAGTATACAAACAACCTCTATTTTACGGCATCACTTTAATTATAACACTTATTACAGTAACATTTTAGAAGACAGGATAGAGTAGGAAAACAAGAAACATACCTCCATTAACACATTTGCAAAAAATCCGTTAGTCTCTTCCGTTTGTTACTGTTAACCTTTCCTCCCGTCACGTTGAAACTTCTCGTCAATATCACGTAGCCAAGATTCGTAAAGGGAGCTTGTCATCCGCGACTTCGGGGGGTTGCTTTCGTACGTGACCAGTAATTAATTCACACCGGGGATTATTTATTTATCGTATGGTTTACAATCACATCACAATAAAAGTATTATAAAATTATTTTCACGTCTGAACACATTAAGTCAAAATGTCAGATTGGTATGTCTAATATAATTTACGCCGTTTTGAGTAGCCATCAGGATCTCCTGAGAAGGCTGATAGAGGACATTCTTGGATAATATGCTGAACAGTTTGTCTTTCAGCACCACAACTACACTCGGGAGATGGAGTTTTCTTCCATTTATAAAGGGAGTCTGCACATCTACCACAATTAGTTCTGATTCGGTTTAGAGTACACCAAATTTTTCTGGCGAGCTCAAAACCTGGTGGCTTAGATGTGATGCATGGCATAGTTTGCTGTTCTGGTGTTGCAGAGGTCTTCCATAATTGCTTCCAGCTGTCAATCATGTTGAAATTACTTTCAGCAAGCTTCCTTGCAGTATTCAATGGAGGGTGGCGAGAGCGAAGTATCTTCCTGTTAATAACAGGGAGGTCAAGATGTACAGGAAGAGAAGAATTGTTGCACATATTATTGTGTACCTTGATAAGTGCTTGTTCTCTTCACACGGATGGAGGTGGTATGTGACTTAACGATGGCAGCCAGTATGTTGGAGTGCATCTGATTGTCCCTGATATTAAACGCATGGTTTGGTTGAGCTGAGTATCAACAAGCCAATTTTTTAATCACTAGAAGTTTTAATTTTTCGGTTCCCGTCATATTAGCTCCAAGCAACACTGTAATCCTTTCTTTACTTGTTAACTGTTCCTCACAAACCACAAATGCCGTATTGCACAATTAATGTTGCACAAAATTAGAGTTACAGAGTATTTCTTGCTTCAAAGGAGGAAATGTTTGCTTCGAGAAATCGAGAAATTCGTGTAACCTAATTTTGAGTACTAGAGAAGTAAATATACGTCAAGAATAGGACAAAAGGCCGGGAAATTTAAGTTATTTCGAGATACCGAAAATTTGAATAATGGAGGTTCGAGATATAATTTTCCAACAAATTATGTTTGTAAATAAATAAATAAATAAGTAGATGGCGATCTCGTTAAGAAACCTGTCTTAGCTACATTTAGGAATTTCAAGACCGTAGAGCACAGTAGCGGTGATCAGTAAGGACGAGCGGGGGGGGGGGGGGGGGCGGCAGTTGTCTCCTCCCACTTTGCATTTCATTTTTATTCTATTTCACCCGGCTGAAACTAGGAATTATTTAAGAAAAAGCTCATTTGTACAAGCCCTGCTGTCTTATCAGCTAATCCTTTCAGTGGAAAGCTGATACCTTTATGCAATAATAATAATAATAATAATAATAATAATAATAATAATAATAATAATAATAATAATAATAGTTATGCTTGTCATAAATATGTCTTACGGTTATCTGAAAATTTGCGTCGCAAAATCTACGGATACAAAATGTGTAACGCTATGTTACCTAGCAACAGTGTAGGCGGTGATGCGAAGCGCTGATAGATGACCATGACTTAGAGACATATAGAAGGCTCTCTTATCAAAGAGGCCTCACCTCATCATACTCTAGAGATTGATCATTTCATTCGTGGTGTTTCATAGGCGCTGATTCAGTTTTTCTGTTTCGATGCACTGACTCTTAATTCGATAGAGGTATCTCTCGAAAGGCACATTTAGGATTATTTGATTTTCCCAAAAGGAAGTTTGATACTATTTATCCTTTGAAGAGAACTCCATCTCGTCAGTTGCTGGTCACATAATATAAAATTAATTTCCAATTTGATTTAGCACTAATGAACATATAGCACCTCATTAGTTTCCTGTAGGAGTTTAAGCCACAATTGTAATACATTCCATAGATGTTCTCTAGTATGCTCTCAATAATAATAATAATAATAATAATAATAATAATAATAATAATAATAATAATAATAATAATAATAATATGTTTTTGTTTACGGCCATTAGAGACCACGTTAGGTAACAGTTACATGTTTCTGGAAGCCTTCTTCACAGCCCAGAACTTTAGCATCCTTTCTCTGGCAGCCTGTATTCTTTCTTCCGTCCACCCACGGTTATGTTTTGATTCGTCATGGAATCCCCTGGAATTTGTCGATTACTGACTTAAACTTTGTTCGGTTTGAGATGTCTTCTGAATTTAGTCCCACCTGTTTGAGATCCTTCCTCACCTGCCAGAACCATTTGTCCGACACTTTAGGTCTGCTGTCTAGTATTGAGAAAATCCTTTTCGTTAGTCTCTTCTCATCCATTCTAAATAAATGTCCATAGAATTTAGGTCTCCGTTTTATCATGGACTCAGTTAGCCTTTCATTGTCACGGTAAAGTTCTTCCCTTCCTCGCAACCTGTACTGTCCATCCACAATCTTTGGACCTATTATTTTGCGAAGGATCTTTCTTTCGAATTTCTCAGCTTCTCTCAGTCCCGCTTTCCCTGTCATTTGGAGGCATTCACTAGCATACAGCAGACATTCCGTTTTAATCACTGTATTGTAGTTCCTTAGTTTAGCTCGTCTGGAGATGGTTTTCTTCTTGTATACAGGATATGTCCTACGAAAAGCCGCAGCCATCTTCTCCCGTCTGGTGTTGCTTGCTTCTCTTTCATTAGCTTTCAATTGCACTATTTCACTCAAGTTCTTAAAGCTATCAGCTCTTTCTATTTTACCGAGTTCTGTCTTCAGGTACCGAGGGGCTATTTTGATGTTTGTTATATATTTAGTTTTTTTCGAAAGAAATCTGTAGTTCTGCTCTTTCTGCTTGTAGTTTTAGTACATTCAGCTGTTCTGTTGCTGTGTCAGTATTCGTAGATAGCAGCGCAAGGTCATCAGCATAGGCAAGGCAATAATAATAATAATAATAATAATAATAATAATAATAATAATAATAATAATAATAATAATAATAATAAAAATAATAATAATCTGCTTTCAGAACACTGACTAATAACCATTCTTTCGCGGAGCCAAAAGGTAGAACTAATAAAAGCTGGACAGAAGAACGTAAGAAGAATTTCAGTGAGAAGATAAAGATATTTTGGGAAGAGAAGAAGGCAAAATCATAACTTCGAGCGTGCTCCTCAGTTGGGCATAAAGATGTGAATAATAATAATAATAATGATAATAATAACAACAACAACAACGACGATAATAATAATAATAATAATAATAATAATAATAATAATAATAATAATAATAATAATAATAATAATAATAATTCACTTGGAAATTGCGTAGCGCTTTGAGATTAAGAAATGATAAAGACTGCCACTGATTTTGTTTGGATAATATGATTCATAAGACCATCTGTGTCGGTGCGACGTAAAGCTGGATAATATGATTTAAAAAGGTGTCAGAAAACCTCAAAGAAGAAGGAATAGAAGAAACAATTGAATCTCTAATATTCAAATTAAAAGAAGACCCTCCGTGGCTCAGGCAGTAGTGTGCCGGCCTCTCACCGCTAGGTTCCGTGGTTCAAATCCCGGCCACTCTACCTGAGATTAGTGGTGGACAAAGCGGAGGCGGGACAGGCTTTCCCTGTCATCTTTCTTTCCAGCAACACTGTCCAATATCATTTCGTTCCATCTGCCAGTCATTAGTCATTACCCCAGACGAGTGCGACAGGTTTCGGCAGCCGGCATAATTCCTGTCCTCGCCGCTAGATTGGACTGGAAACTGGCCGTGGATTTTCATTTTCAAATACAAATGAAAAGTAAACTTAAGTAAGAAAAGCATCCATTCGAAGCACGGGTAATACCAATGTTATTAAATACATCTAATGGAATACTTGTTGATATTATGGAACTGCTGGACTCTTCCGCCCCTGATGTTCTATTGCTGTAAGCCGACCCTCGTACACATGGTGAGTGGTGCTGTATCCCTGATCTCTCCTTGTGATCCCAAGCGGAATAGTCTGTTAGATGGTCGGCCGCTCCGGAAACACGAGTGCTATGTGACGTCAAGGGTCAGAAGAGCGACTCTGTCTGGGGTCATTCCGGACACTGATAGCAACCTCATCATCAGTGTGACAGCGGAGTGCTTGTCTTGTGTCATCTTCATCCGTTCTGCCAAAACGAGTGCGTGAGCGGAATATAAACATTGCATGAGGAGACGGAGGAATTTATTACCACACAATTATCCACAGGAAGTATAGTAGCGTGAACCTTTGATCATCAACATGATAATGGTAAGAATGTTGAAGAATAATTTCGCAAGAAAACAAATCATCGCACTCGTAGGCCTACTTTTTCTCTGCTACACAGAAAAGCATAGACTGATGAATTTGTTCTTGGTCTTAGAAGGAGAGAGAGAGAGAGAGAGAGAGAGAGAGAGAGAGAGAGAGAGAGAGAGAGAGAGTGAGTACCCCTTTTAGTAGCCTTTTACAACAACCACAGGGGAGATAAAGAGTTCCAATAAGTCGAAAGTAAAAAAAGGCTCATGGATTGCGAGAAAATGAAAGACAGTGTAGACCTCCTAAATATATTATTATTATTATTATTATTATTATTATTATTATTATTATTATTCATTCGGTTTGGCCGAGTATGGATCACGTTATTTCGAATTCAGCTTCGTCTGGTCTCTAATCCTCGTCCAGTTCTCCTTCATCCTTTCACTCTGCAATCTCCCCTTTTCTGTTCACGGCGCTTGGCTTCTTCTTCTTAAGACGCCGTCTCCGAGCGAAGGTTGGCGATCCACGTAACTAGCTCTGATCTTGACAGCGCAGAATGAAATGCCATTTCTGAAGTACAGCAGTGCCATCTTCGAAGGTCTTTCAGCCATGAATTTCTTCTTCTCCCAACAGATCTCTTCCCCTGTATCTTCCCTTCGATAATAAGCTGTAATAACTGATACCTCTCACCTCTCATGATATGTCCTAGATATTGCGTTTTCCTCTGTTTTATGGTGGGCAGTAATTCTTTTTGCTTTTTCATCCGACGAAGGACCTCGGCATTTGAGATTTTCATTACCCAGGCTATCCGCAAGAGACGGCGATACAGGAACATTTCGAAGGCATCAATACGTTTTTCTGTGATTGGATACAGAGTCCAGCTTTCACATCCATATAGGAGAACAGAAAATAAATATATAGCAGCGGATCATACGAATTCGTAGTTGGAGACTGAGATCTGACCTCACAAAGAATTTCTTCATGGTTATGAATTGTTCCCTGGCCTGCTCAATTCTAGATATTATCTCCCGTTTGGAGTTACATTGGTCATCCAAGATGGTACCCAGATATTTGAGAGAAGACACTTGCTCAACTATTTTATCTTTTATTGTGAGATTTGACCGAATTGTCTTTTTAGAGAACACCATCAGTTTCGTCTTTGAGGGGTTAACATATAATCCAAACTCTTCACTGTGCTGAACTAAGGAGTTTATCATGCACTGAAGGGCAGGCATGTCATCAGCTATGACAACAGTATCATCTGCATATCTGATGTTGTTGATCATTTTCCCGTTATTTTTGATCCCACCATAGTCTTCCAATGTTTCTTTAAAGATTGCCTCTGAGTAAATGTTCAACAACAGAGGTGACAGTACACAACTCTGGCGGACGCCTTTCCTGATCGAAGCAGTTTCTGAAGTTCCTTGATCAGTTTTGACATTTATACGTAAGTCACCGGAGTCAATACCTGTTCATCTCAGAATCTCTATCAGCTTATTGTGCCTGACACAATCAAAAGCTTTTTTATAGTCTACAAAACAGGCATAGACATCAACATTCATATCTCTGCACCTCTGTAACAACACATTTAACGAGAAGAGTGCCTCACGTGTACCAACGCCATTTCGGGAACCGAACTGATTCTGATCCATGTGGGATCTAAAACGCTTGGTAGTCTTGATCCTCGACTTGTTGCTGATTTCCGTTCCTTGTATTCCCATTTCCTCCAGGTCCTTCTTCTTCACCTCCTTTTTAATTTAATTTCGTGTGGCTATTTCTAGCCGAGTGCAGCCCTTGTAAGGCAGACCCTCCGATGAGGGTGGGCGGCATCTGCCATGTGTAGGTAACTGCGTGTTATTGTGGTGGAGGATAGTGTTATGTGTGGTGTGTGAGTTGCAGGGATGTTGGGGACAGCACAAACACCCAGCCCCCGGGCCATTGGAATTAACCAATGAAGGTTAAAATCCCCGACCCGACCGGGAATCGAACCCGGGACCCTCTGAACCGAAGGCCAGTACGCTGACCATCCAGCCAACGAGTCGGACTCTTCACCTCCTTATACCAGCGTACAGTAGTTTTCATGTTCTCAAGAAATCTTATTATCTGATTCGTCAGTCTCCCCGAACTCATTCTGTAGATATGTCCGAAGAACATGGCTCTCCTCTTCAGGATGAGATTAAGAAATGAAATGTATTATAAAAACGAAATATATTATTTTTTAAAGGCTGATTTTTGTAATTTTTGAATTTTTCTATGTGTCATAAAACACAACTTGCTTTCACATCACGTCGACACAGGTAGGTCTTATGGCGACGATAGGATAGGAAAGGCCTAGGAATTGGAAGGGATCGGCCGTGGCCTTAATTAAGGTACAGATCCAGCATTAGCCTGGTGTGAAAATGGGAAACCACGGAAAACCATATTCAGGGCTGCCGACAGTGGGGTTCGAACCCATTATCTCCCGGATGCAAGCTCACATCTGCGCGTCCCTAGCCGCGTGGCTTACTCGCTAGAAAAGATCGCAATATGGAGATGAAGTTGGAATTCAAGAGGACAAATTGGTGGTGGTGGTGGTGGTGGTGGTGGTGGTGGTGGGGGCAAATATTCGTTTGTAGGAAGAAGAGTCAGGGATTGGAATAATTTACCAAGGGAGATGTCCAATAAATTTCCAATTCTTTACAATTATTTATGAAAAGACTAGGTAAACAACAGACAGGGAATCTGCCACCGGGGCGACTACCCTAAATGTCGAGATCAGTAGTGATTGATTGATTGATTGATCGATCGATTGATTGATTGATTGATTGATTGATTGATTGATTGATTGATTGATTGACTCTATCCTGGTACAAAATTCATCCACACACGACACTTCACTTCACTTCCTTCCGTCGCTTTGCCATCTACTTGCAATCTCTCTCGGACCTTAGAATCCGGCACTGCCCTCCTGGAACGACCTGTCTTATTGATTGTTCCATTTTAAATATTTTTAATTGGATCTGCCCCAGAGTATTGTAGTTACAGCACCTTGTACACGCACCGCCAGTGAGGTCGATTCAAGCAGTAATCTTAGTTCTTATTTTAAGAACAGTTCTCGGAAGATAATAGCTAGGATAAGCATATCTGTACTTGGCAACGAGCAAGATATTAGACTGCGATTTCCAAGAAGCTGACGGCAGGTGGTTAAGACACAATCACGCGATTACGTGGGATATACACCTATCCATGAAATTGACCACTAAGGAAGAACTTTGCTTCCTCGATCGTTTAGACCGAGATTCAAGAACAACACACTGGGTTACTGAGGAATGTGTATTATATCGGCTTTATTGCGCTTAATCTTGGAATTTTTGTCTGCAATTTAAGTGTTTTCCTTTGAAGGAAAAAAAAAAATACACTGTAGAGCTCGCTAAATTCTTATGATAGCTATTTTTTTTTTTTTTTTGCTAGGGGCTTTACGTCGCACCGGCACAGATAGGTCTTATGGCGACGATGGGATAGGAAAGGCCTAGGAGTTGGAAGGAAGCGGCCGTGGCCTTAATTAAGGTACAGCCCCAGCATTTGCCTGGTGTGAAAATGGGAAACCACGGAAAACCATTTTCAGGGCTGCCGATAGTGGGATTCGAACCTACTATCTCCCGGATGCAAGCTCACAGCCGCGCGCCTCTACGCGCACGGCCAACTCGCCCGGTATGATAGCTATTAAGGAATGTATTAAAATATCGGGAAGCAATAGGTATGTGTACCACAGAGCGGTACTGTTTAGCAGTTGTAGCCTGGGTTTGATAACCGTCATTAATTCTCCCCCTCGTTATTTCGCTCATCCCGAAAACAAACCCGATAAGTCAATTATTTCAGTTTTGTAATTTTTTTTCTGTAACCTACTAAGGTCAATGTTCTCTATCTTTTGAAACTAACAAGATAAGTAATTTCGTCATAATATTGAAGTAACTGCCAGATATTACTTTCATATTATTTAAGAATACAAAACGGTCATCAGTTAAACCTTGTTAGTATTGCAAATATTGTTAATAATAGCTTCAACCATATTAATCAGATTGTCTTGTGTGTAGTGTAATTTCCGTTGGCACTGTGGACGTGGAAATTATTTCGCTCATGATTGGTAGTAAATTTAGACAGTTACTTTTGTTAAAGAGAACTGTTAAATCTTACTAGTTAACAGTACACGGATGTGACTTACACCACTTGGGGTTTGACTGGTCCACATCAGAAAATAACGCTTGTTCAAATCGAAAGCAGAACCTTCATTAATATTTTGAATTTAAAAAAACCAGACCAAAACCATTTTTAAAATGTTTCATACAATGCAGATTGGTTTGAATCAGTGATTTCGTATTGTTTATAAAAAGAATGCTTCCCATGAGAACTTTTTAACTTTTTTGACTTAACTCTTTCAAGGAGGATATATCGTCTTCTCCTTAGATTGGTGGGGCGGGCGTCATAGTTGAGTGTCTTAGTAATGAGCTTCTCAGTACTGCGGCCGTGGTTCGAAACCGGTCAATGCATGTGGGACATTTTGAAGGATATATAATATCCCCGTGGTTCAAATTTCACGTGTAACTGCAGATGCCGGGTTTCTGTACTGGCGGTCTTTTTTTACAAGAGAGTATAGGCCTAAGTTGTAAGTTGCGGTGCATTATGTGACGTGTATACCGAATTGAAATTGAGTTCTGTTCATTTAGAGTTTCTGGACAAAAGACCAAGAAATCTAGGACTGACCACTGTACATCATTGAAACATAGCAGATCACACCACGAAATCACCAGGGAAGTAATGATAATGAGTAGTTCAAAACGAAGAAGGCCATTCAACACTAGATGGATAAAATATAACAGACCAAATAATAATAATAATAATAATTATCAGACAATAACTAACTGGAAAAGAAAGAGAATACAAGCCTTTGAAATGTGGTGCATCCAGAAAGACACAGAAGGTGAGATGGGTCGATCGACACACAATGAAGGGATACTGAATTGAAATGGCGAAATTTGATCAGAAGATAGGACACATCTTAAACCACCCAGGACTTGTCCACTTAATTTTTGACTGAAGTGTAGATGGTAAGGACTGTATGGGTAAGTCCAATACGTGAATATGACAGGCAGATTCGAGTAGATGTAGTAGTTACCTAGAAATGAAATGGTTAGCACAGGATGGGGTGGCATGGGAAGCTGCACCATGCACTGATGTCCCAAACAAAATGTATATAATGCTTTACCTTATATCGATTTAAAATAAATGTATTAATTTTATTATATATAATGTATATATAATTTTGCTATTAGATCTATGTAAATGCGATTTTAATTTCACATTGCTATTACCGAAAGAACGAAAGAATAACTGAAATTTTCTGCTGAATTAGTAGCGGCACTCGGGAATTAGGATAGGGGGGAGGGGGGATGTAAGGTAACGAAACTGAAAAAAAATAGAAAATGGTAATGAGTGAATTTCGGCAGAGGTGAAGGTTGCCATTTTACCAATTTAAGCGCGATAATAATAGTTTGTTGAGATTTTAATTCTATACTTTACAATAAAAATTTTACCAAAGAAACAATATTACACACGTATTGAATTAAATAGAAGTCCGGCATGATTATACAATTAAAAATCATTTAGTAGTTGACTGCACACTAACTGCCAGACTGACAAATGCGCGCGGCAAGCGGGTGAATTATATCTCAGTGTTCATGATCTTGGCGAAAAACAAAACAAAACAAAACAAAACAAAACAAAACAAAACAAAAACAACAAAAACAAAACAAAACAAAACAAAACAAAACAAAACAAAACAAAACAAAACAAAACAAAACAAAACAAAACAAAACAAAACAAAACAAAACAAAACAAAAAACGTATACTCCTGCTCCTCTTGCTTACAGCACATGCAAAGTCTCCACTACTTCCTATGTCGCTTAACAAATCGGTTAGCCGCGACGAACGATATTTTATGCGTATTTCCGCTAATGATTGTGTTAATAAAAGAAAAGGAAAGACTTAGCTGATAAGACACAACAAGAGGGTAAAAATGAGCTTTTTTTTTAAATAATTCCTAGTTGTAGCAGAGAGAGATGGAATAAAAATGTTCTGTTTTCTCTACAAAGTGGCAGGGGGAGGGGGGGGGCGACCACCCCTCTCGCCCTCACTAATCACCGCTACTGTGCTCTGTGGTCTTCAGAATCCTAAATGTAGTTAAGACTGATCCCTTAACGAGATCGCTATCTATTTATTTGTTTACAAACATAATTTGTTGAGAAATTATAGTACAGTCGAACCCCGATATCTCGAACCTCCATTACTCGAAATTTCAGTATCTCGAATTTCTCGATATCTCGAAGCAAGCATTTCCTCCCTTGAAGCCAAAAATACTCTGTGACTCGAATTTTGTGCAACATTAACTGTGGTTTGTGAGGTACGGTTACTGTAACAAATAAAGAAAGGGTTACCGGTAGAGTGATGCTGGGAACTAATATGACGGGAAACCGAAAAATTAAAACTCTCAGTGATCGGAAAATTGGCGAAGCCTCGCTGTTTCTCGGATGTGAGTTAATTACGAAAGCAACCTCCGAAGTCGTAGATGACAAACTCCATTTACGAATCTCGACTGCGTGATATTGACGAGAAGTTTCAACGTAAAGGGAGGAAAGGTTAACAGTAACAAACAGAAGAGACTAACGGATGTTTTCCAAAGGTGTTAACCGACATACTTACGTTTCTTGTTTCCCTACTGTATGAACTCTAACTTGTCTTCTAAAAAGTTACTATAATAAGGGTTATAATTAATGTGATGCCGTAAAATAGAGTTTTTTTTGTATATTTTTAAACCCTGTTAACAGTAATGTATTCAGTATAAGCCCGTAGATACATATGATTCAATTATGTGTTATACATGGTCGAAAACTGTATTCACTATATCTCAAAATTTCGATAACTAGTTCACGAGGTGATTTCAGAAATCGAGGTTCCACTGTAGTATAAGGTTTTGTTTTACATAATTTTTGTCATTTTATTTAGTGGTTTGAATCTCTGACCTGTACTGTATCTACCAAATTTTTCTCAAGGAGACAATTTCTAAACTTTGTTTGCTCAACATTTGACGGGCTTCCAGTCTCGAGGTGAACTTACTTAATACACTTTCACGTTGACTCATCTGTGTCGCGAGCTTTTGAGAGAAGTACACTTGAGCCTCCCCATCTGGTGCGTTCCTCGAGATAGCACTTCCTCAGATGAGGTCATCTTTTGGAATAATGCGAGCGAATATGCGACTTTGTGTTTAGCCGAGAGCCTAGCATAGTGCGCCATGCGGGAGCTTATGTAAGTTCTGTTTCTCAACGTTCTGCTGTCATGAACGGGCGCACAGCATAGTGAATGAGTTGCTCAAGCCTGTGCTGGCTAGGCGAAGAGCGTGGGCGATGGACACTGACCTGGGTTCGAGACCTAGTTCGAGGACATTGAGTTCTGGAGCTAATCATTACAACTGCGGTCTGCTGGTGATTCTACTTTGTTCATCGTCTCTAGCTGCAACATTAGCCTCTAGGGTTAACATAGTAATATCTCACTCGGTTGACCCAGATTCGATTCCCGCTTCTATTACAGAGGATTGAAATCTTTATAAAAGGACTGGAACTCATTTGTACTCAGCATCGTGATTACAACTGAGTTCAATTTTGCAGCCATCACAGAATTAGTTCACCATTATTTTTCTTTTCAGCTCAAGGAGCATTACTGGATGGATAATAATAGTAATAATACCGAGCAAGTTGGCTACAGGGTTCGGCCGACTAGGTATTACCATGCATTCGGGAGATGGTGAGTTAGAATCGCACAGTCGGCAGCTCTAATGAGGATTTTCCGTGCTTTTCTATTTTCACACTAGATAGGGCTGTGCCTTCTCAGTCCTATCCCTTCCCTCATATTGACACCTAGGTGCTTACAGTGGTTCATATGATGTGCATTCATCCCGTAAACGCAGTAATTAAAGCTGAGAGGAATTTTCCTCTTGGTGAAATTTACAACCTGACATTTCATCCCACTTACCATCACACCCTTTTCTGCTGTCCGTCTCACAACTTCTTCGATAATTTTATTTGTAGCCGCTCTTAATCCTGTAACTTATTTACTACTCTATACAGTATAACAGAATCAGCAAGAAGTCTTACCTCTGCTTCCAGTTCTTTACTCGTATCGTTTATATATAAGAAATTATAAAGGTCCAATGACACAGCCCTGAGGAACTCTCATATTAACCATTACAGGATCAGATAATGTTTCACCTTCCCTAATTCTCTGAGACAGATATTCTGCAAAATTAGCCACCCATACAATCACACTTTTGTCTAGTCCAGTGGCGCTAATTTTCGTCAGTAGTGTCCCATGATATATTCTGTCAAAAGCCTTGGATAGGTCAATAGCGATACAGTCCATTTGACTTCCTGAATCTTGATGGAGCTGCAGTTTGAGTCTGACTTGTATAACCTTTCGTAACCCGGAACTTCCTTGTGTGAAACGAATTGCTGGTTTCAAAAATGTGTCTAATATAACTTGAAAATAATGCTTTTCCGAAGTTTACATGCAACACATGCCAAGTTTACCCGTCTGTAATTACGAAAACAGTTAATTATCTTCCAAGAAACGTCAAAGAAACTATTGAATTATCACTTGAGGGGACGATACACAAACAAAGTGACCAGCACAATATATTAGTAAGGATTGCGGGTCCGATTACTTTTCATATAACTCTTCTGTTCTCCTACCTGAGTTATCTATTGACTCTCCTCTATTTCCAAGCGGTTTAAATGTGTACAATTTTGTTCCCTTTCCACTCATTAAAATACAGGGAACTTTTCCGAGAAACCAGTGTGTACAGTATTATGCAAAGTGCCATGAGCCAGATGTTTTGCTGGTTGCGATTATCACTGGTGCTGGCAAGGTTTGTTGGAGTCGTTCTCCGTGAAATTATGAAAATCATTTCTGCTAATAACCATAAGAAGGTTTGTGTGTAAGCTGTCACTTGAGTTCCGTAATCTTTTAATGTTAATCATCGTCTCTTTAAGCAAATGTTGACTCAACAACTTCTTTTTAATTTATGAATGTTAAGAAGCTTCTTCTGGCAGTCAGATGGTACTTCAAGAAAGAAAAATACACTGTAAGGTAACTTTCGACAACATTCATTCATGTGAATGCTCTGTAATTTGTATTTATACACTTATTTATTTAATAGTTGTTGCGCGTTCGTTGACGGTTTAGTTTTTGTAATTGCTGCAGTGCTGTAGTAGCACAAGCGATGGACCACATTTCAACTAACAACAATAGCCACTGAGTTTAACTGTTAGAGACCGGATGTTCAGGCGTTGATAGGTTAGAATGCAAACTTACTGAAGCGAGTGACAAGTATATTCCAACCCGGACGACAGAGGTGTTACGAGATTTGCATAAACATTAGGGGCTCGGTCTCTTAGAATCCCTAAAAGTTATGTTACTCCCGTTCCCGAACAGTAGTTATGTTATGGGATTTGCATGAACATTAGGGGCTCGGTCTCTCAGAACCCCTAAATGTTATGTTACTCCCGTTCCCGAACATTAGTTATGTTATGAGATTTGCATAAACATTAGGGGCTCGGTCTCTTAGAATCCCTAAAAGTTATGTTACTCCCGTTCCCGAACAGTAGTTATGTTATGGGATTTGCATAAACATTAGGGGCTCGGTCTCTCAGAACCCCTAAAAGTTATGTTACTCCCGTTACAGTGCGGATGAGCGGGCTAGCCGACACATCCTACTCGACAAGTTAACGTATTATTGCCTAAACATCTGGGCTCTAGAATGACAGCGTTTTTAGGTTTTACGAGCTTACGACATTGTAGGCCGTCAGATTTTGCCTTCTTCCGGGACAAAGTTATTAGGGTATCCGAGGTTAAGCCTGTTGTCAGTAGAATTCCCTTATGAAAACATTTCAGGGTTACAAAATAGAATAGGAATGGGAGACTAGAGGGACAATGAGATTCACAACGAAGAAGACACGCTGAAAAAGAAATTAGCTGTTCGGGTGTTAGGTGGTGAGAAACAGACGGACATGTTAGAATGTGGGACCAAAATAATATTACTGGAATTCTGCGGAATTAGCAAAAATTTGTTAATAAATGAACATTTACGTATACATACGTAAGAGGTATGGTGTGATGTGTAATAGGTATCTATAAGAATAAGGGTCAAAGGGATAAATATGAATAGAACTGTCGTTTGTTGTGTGGAGAAATAATAGAAGAAAAGCACATTTGTTGAAAGTATATTACGGAGACAGACTCACTTAGGGTCAAATATCTCTCATGTATTAACCTCTCGGGAGAGGTAGGAAAGCAGGAGAAGTAGGTTTTTTTAAAATGTTGAAAATATTTCGTAGCCGAAAAAGTATGGGTAAAATGTAAATTTAATCAACTGTCCTGAACATTGAAGAGTTAAAGTGCCCGGGAAGATTTAAAATTGTGAGTCTGGAATAGCTCTATCAAACTAGAAAGACACATTTCGAAAGTCACTTCCTGCCTAAATGCATTTTCGGAAAAACAGCCTAAAATCGCTTGTTTTATTTTTGATTCAAATCGTAGTCAAATTAACTTATTTATATAATTATTTCTATAATGTGTTCGTTGGTTCAATACCCTCAGGTATTTTTTGACTTTTTGAAAAATATCCACACCCGGTGTAGTTATAAGGGCTTAAGTGAAACTCTGCATTGGCTTACATTGGCTCTCGTAATGGTAGAAAAAGGCAAACTTCTTATCTAATCGACCGGATAAAATTGATTAAGGAAAGGACTGTAAATTTTAGGAATTAAGAATATATTCTCATACTTTATTATATTTTATTTACCTAAGAAGGGCTAGAACTATTTCTAATTTTTTTTTACGTCGAACCGACACAGATAGGTCTTATGGCGACGATGGGATAGGAAAGAGCTAGAGCCAGGAATGGGAAGAAACAGCCTGTGCCCTGAACTGAGGTTCAGACCCCTTGTGTGAAAATGGAAAACCACCGAAAACCATCTTCAGGGCTGCCGGCAGTGGGATTCGAATGCACTATCTCCCGAATGCAAGCTCACTGCTGCGCGACTCTAACCGCACGGCCAGCTCGCCAGAAAAGATCACAATATGAATATAAAGGTTGAATTCAAGAGGACAAATTGGGAGAAAATATTCGTTTATAGGAAGAGGAGTTAGGGATTGGAATAATTTACCAAGGGAGATGTTCGGTACATTTCCAAATTCTTTGCAATTATTTAAAAAAAATACTAGGTAAACAACACATAGGGGCTCTGCCACCTGGGCGCAGATCATTGGTGACTGATTGAGTAATTGACTGATACTGTACAATACTCGTCCACATATGGCACGTATCTATGAACTGCCTGCATGATGTTGAGGTAATTCTTTGGCCATCAAGATCTCCAGATCTATCCCCGATAGAACATGTGTGGGACCAGCTCGGACCTCAACTCCGTCCCTGCGCCAACATCCAGGATATGGAGGTCCAGCTACAACTGTTGTGGGCCAGCTTGCCTCAGGAGAGGGCACAACACCTGTATGATATCTTTCTTAACCGAATCACTGCATGCATCCACGTACAAGGTGGTGCAACGACGTACTGACAAAGGAGCATTTGTTCGTAGTGATGGGATACTCGAATACAAAATAATAGCTTATCCGATTATTTAATTTTCTTCGTTTATACACTATATTTCGATTATTCATTCGAATGAATGAGGCAATCAAAAATTGAATGTTTTGTCCATCCGATTATTTTTCGATTATTCATTCGAAACTCCATTTGAGTGAATGAGGCGATCGAGTAGTGAATATTTTGTCCATCGGATTATTTTTCGATTATTCATTGGAAACTCCATTCGAATGAATGAAGCAGTCGAACAATGAATATTTTGTCCATCCGATTATTTTGCGATTATTCTTTCGAAACTCCATTCGAATGAACGAAGCAATCGAACAGTGAATATTTTATCCATCCGATTATTTTTCGATTATTCATTCAAATGAATGAAGCAAGCGAACAGTGAATGTTTTGTCCATCCGATTATTTTTCGATTATTCATTCAAAACTCCATTCGAATGAATGTGTAATCGAATAGTGAATTTTTCCATTAAATTATTTATCGATTATTCATTCGGAACTGCCTTAGAATGAATGAGGCAATTGAATAGTGAATATTTGTTCATCCGATTATTTTTCGATTATTTATTCGAAACTCCATTCGAATGAACGAAGCAATCGAACAGTGAATATTTTGTCCATCCGATTATTTTTCGATTATTCATTCGAAACTCCATTCGAATGAATGAAGCAATCGAACAGTGAATATTTTGTCCATCCGAATATTTTTCGCTTATTGATTCGAAACTCCATTCGAATGAATGAAGGAATCGAATAGTGAATATTTTGTCCATCGGATTATTTTTCGATTATTCATTCGGAACTGCCTTCGGATGAATGAGGCAATTGAATAGTGAATATTTTGTCCATCCGATTATTTTTCGATTGTTCATTCAAATGAATGAGGAAATCGAATAGTAAATATTTTGTCCATGCGATTATTTTTCGATGGCAGCCCTGAAGATGGTTTTCCGTGGTTTCCCATTTTCACGCCGGGCAAATGCTGGGGCTGTACCTTAATTAAGGCCACGGCCGCTTCCTTCCCAGTCCTAGCCCTTTCCTGTCCCATCGTTGCCATAAGACCTATCTGTGTCGGTGCGACGTAAAGTAAATAGCATATATATATTATCCATCCGGCACACTTAAACCGAAAAATTGATTCATGACGCATCCGAATGTTCTATGCGACACAATTGAAAGATATTTGAAACTCATTCGATTATTTTATCCGATTATCTGAATAATTGGATGGAGGTTATTCAATCATCCCATCTCTAGTCTTTCGTTTCACTTGATTTTATTATCAGTCACGTAAAATCACGTATTCAGAGGTTATGTGAGGAGTTCATTTTCCCCTCTCCTTCTAGCTGCTTAACTTTTCTTTAGTGTCGGTGAGTATATTTATTGTACTGCCTCATCTGCAGCGCAATGTCTCGTTATCAACAATGTTGGTCAATAAATCAACAGAGGATGCAATTTGTATTTATCTTCTTTACCAACGTCTGATGCAGCGTGTAATAGAACTCGTCATAATCCATAGAGCCGCCCGGTTGCGTGATAGGTTACGACGGCAGACGGGACACGTAAACTACTCTCATGGATATATTATGTCGTAACGTTAACTTACACACACACATGTTAACTGTAAAATTTCATACCTTAATGTTCGTGGCTCCTGTCTTAAGCAATCATTATCCGCAGTCACACTTTTAAGGCATCACATTTAGCATTTTCAATTCTACTAAACAGTGAAAATAATACAGGTTGTAAAAGGTGAGGCACCATCTCGCTAGAATGTTGACCGATGCAAGTCTGATCAACTGAAATGAAAGATACGCTAGGTAATAAGTTACAAGTGAGTAATGATAATTATTACAGCAAGGGAGGATAGCATTTTGGTGGGCAGCTCCCGTCACATCAAAAAGTGAGTAAAATACTCATAAAATAAACGCCTCTATGGCGTACTGGTTAGTGTGATTAGCTGCCACTCCGGGAGGCCCGAGTTCGATTCTCGGCTCTGATACGAAATTTGAAAAGTGGTAAGAGGACTGGAACGAGGTCCACTCAGCCTCGAGAGGTCAACTGAGCAGAGGTGGGGGGGTAGGAGGATCGACTATCACCTCAGCAATCCTCCAAGCAAGTGCCGGAATTGTACCTAACTTAAGGCCACGGCCGCTTCCTTCCCTCTTCCTTGTCTACCCCTTCCAATCTTAGCGGGTGAGGCCGCCTGGGCGAGGCACTGGTCCTTCTTCCCAGTTGAATCCTCCCGGTCAAAACTCTCACGCTCCAGGACACTGCCCTTGAGGCGGTAGAGGTGGGATCCCTTGCTGTGTCTGAGAGAAAACTAACCCTGGAGGGTAAAAGGAGAAAGAAAGAAAGAAAGAAAGAAAGAAAGAAAGAAAGAAAGAAAGAAAGAAAGAAAATAAATGATAAGAAAAATAATGTTGCTATGTTTTGGACATATTTACAGAATGGATGATAACAGATTGACAAAATACTTATTGAAGTACCTTTGGAGAAAAAGTCAACAGGAAGTTGGATACAAGATCAAAGGAAAGGTTTAGGAAGAGAAGGGGAAACTATGGGAAGAGATATTTTTAAAATTAGGTGTAAGAATGGAAGGATTTCAAGGAACAATGGAAAGGAAACTCGATCCAACGTGGTCTGAGGAGATAATAATAAAGCATAGTGCAATGGTGAAGGAATAGTGGAAAGAAAGGAAGAGAAAACAACAAGGAAGGAGAAATTAAAATTGACACGTGGTCCCTAGGAGGCCTCGTCGTAAAGAATGGAGAAGAAGAAGTAGATGAAGAAGAAAAAATAATTCATAGCATGAATATATCTTCTTCTTCTTCTTCTTCTTCTTCTTCTTCTTCTTCTTCTTCTACCACTTTTTCCACACCTGTGGTGTCGCGGGTGCAAGCTGTATCGCACATGTTGATCTGATTCTGTTTTACGACCGGATGCCCTTCCTGACCCAACCATATGTTGAGGGATGTAATCACTATTGCGTGTTTCTGTGTTGGTTGGAAGTGTAGTGTATTGTCTGAATATGAAGAGGACAAACTCAAACACCCAGTCCCCGAACCGTAAACGTTAATCAGACGTGATTAAAAATCCCCGAACCGGCCGGAAATCGAATCCGCGACTCCCTGAACCGAAGGCCTCAACGCTGACCATTCAGCCAAGGAATGGGATCCATACAATGAATACGTATGAATGAATAAATAAATAATGAAATTAGTAAATATAAATAAATACATAGATAATAATTAAATTAACGCATACATATCTTCTTTACAGACTCCTTTCAGCGATCAGTCTGCAAGTCTCTGTGAATTTACTAACCGCCGCCTCAGTTTTCTGTTTGTAATTAGTTCTATGGCCTCGTTTAGTTCTATACCTCGTATCTTCAAATCGTTAGAAACTGAGCGTAACCATCTTCGTCTTGGTCTCTCTCTACTTCCCCATGTGGGTGGTAGAATAACACCCACGGTATCCCCTGCCTGTCGTAAAAGGTGACTGTAAGGGGTACCAGGGGCTCTCACATTGGCAGCGTGTGTTGGCGACCGCGAGGCCCTTAGCTGAGTCCTGAAGTCACTTTCACTTAATTGCGCCAGGCTCCTCACTTTCATCTATTCTATCCGACCTCACTTGGTCAACTCTTGTTCTTTTCCGACCCTGACCTAATTAGGTTTTGAGGCCTAGGGAGTTTTAAATTGTCACGCCCTTCGTGGCCATTGTCTTCCTTTGGCCGATACCTTCATTTTTTGAAGTATCGGATCCCTTCCATTTTTCTCTTTGATTAATGTTAATAGAGGATTGTTGCCTAGTTGTACTTCCCCTTAAAACAATTATCACCACCACCACCACCACTCTCCTTCTGCTTCTCTTACCCTCTATCAGATAATCCATTATTCTCCTAGGTAACCTGTCGTCCACCATACATGTTTACAAGGAATGAAAACTTAATGCGAAGATAATGAGAAAATAGTTGCCATAGCACTTGATTTCGTTCAACTCAATACGGCAAATGAAAGGGAATCCTGATAAATGTTAACGTCTTTTACGATGTTTTACTTGTGAGGATTGTCTTGTCTTTCGTTCTGGGAGACTTAACACCCAAGTGACACACGCTTCCTCTAATTAGGTATCCTCCGCCTATCGTAAGAGGCTACTAAAAGGGGCGAAGCAGGAAATAGTGTGGTGATCTTGCAGTTTGGTGAACATTAAGTAAGGAATACGGCGCTGAAAGGTAGCAAGTAGTTGACTATGTGATTTCCTTCTCTGATTGTGCTACACGTAGGAGTGGTTGGGGGTATAACGACTTAATTCTTTCTTCCCCCTGTGGGTGGGGGACGCAGACGAATACTACACCCACGGTATCCTCTGCCTATCGTAAGAGACGACTAAAAGGGACGACCAAGGAATGATGAAATTAGAACCGCGAGAATAATTGTGATTAGTACCATCATGCGAAGAAAACCATGGGTCTATTATATAGGAGCAGTACCGTTATGTGAGGAACCTATGGGCCTGGATGTTGTTTTTTTTTGCTAGCGGCTTTACGTCGCACCGACACAGATAGGTCTTATGGCGACGATGGGATAGGAAAGGCCTAGGAGTTGGAAGGAAGCGGCCGTGGCCTTAATTAAGGTACAGCCCCAGCATTTGCCTGGTCTGAAAATGGGAAACCACGGGAAACCATTTTCAGGGCTGCCGATAGTGGGATTCGAACCTACTATCTCCCGGATGCAACCTCACAGCCGCGCGCCTCTACACGCACGGCTAACTCGCCCGGTGGCCTGGATGTTGCTTATGATGGAGGTTATAATGTGTATTGCACTGTGTTCAGAATGGGTCTGTGTTACCTATGCTAGTGGCTTTACGTCGCACCGACACAGACAGGTCTTATGGCGACGGTAGGATAGGAAAGGGCTAGGAGTGGGAAGGAAGCGGCCGTGGCCTTAATTAAGGTACAGGCCCAGCATTTTCCTGGTGTGAAAATGGGAAATCACGGAAAACTATCTTGAGGGCTGCCGACAATGGGATTCGAACCCACTATCTCCCTGATGCAAGCTCATAGCTGCGCGCCCCTAACCGCACGCCCAACTTGCCCGGTATGTTACATATGAGTTGTACCATTTTATGAGAAACACCACGGGTTTGGCTGACCCCCGTGATTACTACCACTATTTAAGGAAAACCATTGGTCTGAGAGTAGTACCATTATGTAAGGAACACCATGGGCTTGTGTTGCCTGTGGACGTTACCATAATGTGCGATTCACCATGGTCTGCATTGCCTATGATTTGTACCACTATATGAGCGACGCCCTGAGTATACGTGGCCGGTGATTATTTCCACCAAGTGAGGAACACCATGGGTCTGCGTTGCTTGTGAGTTGTACCTCTATGTGCGAAACACCATGGCTTTGTGTTAACTGCGATTGGTGCGTGACATACCATGGGTCTACATTACCTGTGATTAGTACCACCTTGCGAGATACACCAACAGTCTTTGTTGCCTGTGATCATTACCACTATAGGAGGAACACCATGGTTCTGCTTTACCAGTGATTAGTACCATTATGGGGGGCCGGTGACATGGATTTTGGACCGCCTTTAGATAAGTATCCCGGTAAAGAAAGCCAAGAATAACGGCAGAGAGGACCACACGACACCTCGTAATCATCATCATCATCATCATCATCATCATCATCATCATCATCATCATCATCATCATATAATTCTTCATTATGCCGTTCGAAGGCCCTTGGTTCAATACTTCAGAATACTCAATGTTTAAAAACATGTGCCGTATTCAATCCGGCCGATTTAATTGGAAGTGCTGTCTCCAGGACGTGTTAGCGTACCCTCAGTAAATACACACTCGGGCAACTCTGTAATAATGAATCCTTGTTGTCATACGCTGTTTTTTCTTCTCTCTCTTGGGGAATTCATTCATGAAATTTTGCCTTTGACTTTTGATAGACTCTGTATAGCGTCCCGGTCTCGTGGTGTAGCGGTAGTTTGTCCCATACTCAGGGATGCCAGGTTCTATTCCTGCCTCGTCCCAGGATTCTAATCCTGCACTGATGATAAGGACAGAGTTCTACCGCAGTGTCTCCAGGACGGACTCTGCCTGTTCTCAAGGAAGTGTCTACTTAATACATGCAGACTGTGGGGGTTACACGACATTATAATCCCAGAAGTGAAGCCTTACCAGTTGAAAGCTCATTAATTCTTTGTTGTTAAAACATGAAATTATTATCCTCTTTACTTTTAGAAGTTAAGTGCTCTTTTAGTGTTTCCAAGAAGGAGTTAGCCGGGTTATGAACCAGGCCGCGCGCGCTGGCCGTGACGAGAGGTGGGCCCTCAGGCTGGTGAGAAGGGACGACCACATCTCTGTCGTCAGGACGTGTGCTGCCCTCACAGGTGTTTGTTTACCTTGTGATGTGTACAGTTTGTCCAACTTGTGGGAAGGAAAGAGAAGGAGGGTAAGGAAGGGGGAAATGGAAACTAAACAAAGGGAAGAAAAGAAAGAGAAAATTAGGAAAATGAAGGCGGGAAAAGGAAGGGAGGGAAAAGAAGGGAAGAGAAGGAAGTTAAAGAAGGGAGGTGATGGAAGAGAAGAAAGAGGACTGAAGGAAGGAAGGGAGGTAGGAGGGAGAAAACGAAAGATAACACAAGGAAGGTAAGGATTGGAGGAATTAAATGGAAAAAGGGAGCAAGAAGTAAGGTAAGAAAGAGAGGAAATAAAAGAAAAGGATGAAAAGAAGAGAGGTAAGAAAGAGAGGAACTGGGAAAAAGATAAAAAAGGTAGGAAATAAAAGGAAAGAGGAGAACGGAAGAGAGGCAAGAAAGAGAACAGAAGAAACATAAGAAAGGGAGGAAGTATAAGGAAAGAATATAAAGGAAGCGAGCTGAAGACAAGGTAACGGAACGTAAGGGAAGGAAAGGGAACAATAGCAGAAGAGAAGGTAAGAGAAGGGGAGATAGAGGGAGAGAAGGGAAAGTAAGGGAAGGGAAGCAAGGGAATGAAAGAGAAAATGAGGGAAGATGAGGATGGGTGGATCAAGAAGGAAAGGGAAGGGAAAGGTGACCTGAAAGACGTAGAGGAAATGGAAGATATGAGAAGGTATGATTAGGGCGGGGCAGAAGAAGATGAGAAGGAATGTGGACGACTCTCAAGCCTAATAAACTCCGTTGAGAGGAGAGATCAAGACTTGATGAAAGGAGAAAGGACACAAAAAGTCATAACATGATACTAGCATAAGTACGTGGATCTAGTGAGGCAGGGGGCAGTGAAATTTAAGCTAACATAAATGCCCCTGCACTTCGTCTCAGGACCAGTCAGCAACTGGAGTCTGGGGAGTAAGATATGTAATAATAATAATAATAATAATAATAATAATAATAATAATAATAATAATAATAATAATAATAATAATAATAATAATAATAATAATAATAATAATAATAATAATAATAATAATAATTAGACTCCAAGTGTTTATGCAGTAATAGGTAGCAAGTAACAAGTATACTCTACCCTGCACAACTGTTATGCTATGCGTTTTCCATAAATATTAGGGTTACGGCCCATCAGAACCCCTCGCATTTGTTATTCTCATCACATTACGAAAGAGCAGGCTACCCGACACTTCTTACTAACCAAATTAGGTGTAGTTCTAACCTTTTACAGCGTAAAAATCCTGAGTCTAATAATAATAATAATAATAATAATAATAATAATAATAATAATAATAATAATAATAATAATAATTTTAACCCATATGAATCCAACTGCCATGTTCACTGGCATTCATAGGAATCCGCCAAATTTTTAAAGTGCAGCGTTGGTGTTAATAGACTGGAGTCAAAATGCCTTCAGCAGGACTGTTCCGAAATGCCGCGAACGAGTCTGAAATTGCCTTGTCTGCAACGAATAAGGTATTGCAATACGAAGAAGAAGAGGAAGAAGAAGAAGAATAAGAAGAAGAATAAGAAGAATAAGAAGAAGGAGCTATATTTGATCGAGTAAACCCTTAGCAACTGTTATTTTTCTTTCTTTCACGGCTCTTCCTAATACAGAAGAAGAAAAGAAGAAAAAGAAGCCATTATGATGGAGTAAGCCCTTGATACTGTTCTTTTTCTGACTTTCTCCACCGCTTTATTCTAAAGCAGACGAAAAAGAAGCAGAAGAAAAAAAGGAAAAACGAATAAGTCATATTTGATTTAGTAAGCCCTCAGCCATTGTTCTTTTCCTTTGCCTCGTTTTTCTTAAAAGAGAATTATAATAGTATAAAGAAGAAGAAAAAATAAAGAGAAGGAAGAATGAAAGGAAGGAAAGACGCCATATTTGATCGAGTAAGTCCTTAGCAACATTTCTTTTTTCTTTCTCCACTGATTTTCCTACAGGAGAAGGAAAGAAGTGGGAGAAAAAAGCAAGACAATAAGAAGGAATATGATCAAGTAAGCCCTGAGCAACTGATATTTTTCATTTTTTTCACGGTTTCTCCTAATACAGAATAAGAAGAAAATAAGAGAAAGAAAAAGAGGATGAGAAAAGAAGAAAAAGAAGCCATATTTAATTGAGCAAGCCCACAGGAACTGCTCTATTTCTTCATTTCTCCACCGCTTTTCGAATACTCTAATGGGGCTACAGATGTGGACCAGTACGTTTATGGGTATTTACCCCTAAGACCGAGCGCGTACCAGTCCACTTTGGGTTAAATCTACTCTCACGGTTTTCAGAGATACTGGTGTCCTGCGAATTTTATCCGACTGGCGTTCTTTTACATGCGTGTATGCCTATTGACACGAGGCTGGCGTATCTGAACACTTCCGATTACCACTGGCTTGAGGCAGGATCGAAGCCAAGAACTTTGGTTCAGAAAGCCAGCTCGTACAGATTGGATTTAGGCTGGGAATAGATACAGATCCGTGAAGGGCAATCGGGCAGGAGTGATTAAGCTAGGGAGACTAGTACAAAGTTCCAGGTCCGGTGGTCACAAGCTGTGGCCACTTGGGAGGAAATTTCATCACGTTCTAAGTCAACGTTCCAAATTAGGTCATTCCTTTGTTACTATTCCCGCTAAGCGTGACATCTGAAGAGTGGCTGAGTGACCACACGAAGAGCTTGAAGGCCATAAAAGCCAGAATGGGACGAAAGTAAGATGAGAATGGTGCAGCGGTTCTCTTCCTGTGCGGTGGTTCCTGATACAGCAATTATGTCAGAGTAAGCAGTTAACTTTCCATTTCTGTTCACCGCAAGTGGATGTGACCAACAGAACGTTATTAATATTTCTCCCGTACACGTAATTCTGGTAACGGTCTGCTGAGTCTGAAGATACCAAAGTGACCGCAAGTGTTCGTGGAGGTACAGCACTGAAATACTTACACTCCAACTAATCGCTCCACCCCCTGTGGGTGGGGGATCCAGACGGTATCCCCTGTCTGTCGTAAAATAAATAAAATAAATAAATTAGCCGTATGAATCCCCTAAGGGCTATGGCCTCCTGCAATGCAGGGACAGTGCTCAGTTTAGCTCATCAGGTGAGCAGGTCCTGAAAAGCATTATTATATTGGTTAATCTGTAGTTTTTCATGATAATGTATTACCGCATTTTGTACACTTGTGTAGTCTCATCCCCGAGTGAATGAAATTGTGTTTTTCTGGAACAACAATTCGCGAAAACGCACTGTTGCATTAATGACACGTGTACACTTTTATCCCAGGGAGGGTTCAGGTTGTTTCTAGGTAAAAGCGTTAACTTGCACTCTTCGTTCCTGCATAGCTTCTTCTCCGAATGTTGTAGACGTTTCTTGTAATTTCTTGAGCTTATCCTCAGTTGAAATTCTCCTGACATACATTGCAGGTGCATGTCCTCCTTCCACTATGTGTTACGTGATGAGTTATTAAATCACTACTGCATGCAAAAGTCTGTCTGACATTCGTCTTGCTATTCTCCCGAGTGCACAGAAGATGACCATCACGGTATCCTCTTCGTCGAAGCGTACAGTTGTATGTTGTATTCTTCGCCTCTGTCCTGAGAGCGTACTTCAACATATTTTACACTTGCTCGGCTTCTTTCCGCAGTGTACGCGAGGATGATAATTTTATATTCACCACTTCATAAAAACCTATTTTTATCAATTTTACTGTATTATGCCGTAGTGATCAGAGAGGTGATCTCCAGGTCTCTTTGCGGAAGCGCACTGTTGCATATTTCACTGCTGCACAATATCTATAATATGTGTCTTGATCGACCTATGTTATCACAGGGCTTGAGCAAAGGTGTATCCCGTAAGGTCAGTGATCTCTGCACACAGTTTTTCCCAGCTCTTTCCACTCTTGCCTTATCTTTGCTGTTCTTGTCCATTGTTTTCCTCCCCATCTCGCAAATCAGTCTGCCCATCTAGTTCTTTGCCTTCCCACGTTCCGTCTTCCTTCCTTGTCTGTCGTAAGAGGAGACTAAAAGGGGCCCTGGGGCTCTCAACTTGAGAGCGTGGGTTCGCGACTACCAGGCCGTTATTTGAATCCTGGCATTGTTTCCACTTACTTGTACCAGGCTCCTCACTTTCATCTATCCTGACCGATCTCCCTTGGTCAATTCTTGTTCTTTTCCGACCCCGATGGTATTAGAACATTCAAGGCGTAGGGAGTCTTTCATTTTCACGACGTTCGTGGCTCTTGCCTTTCTTCATCTGTTACTTCATTTTCCGAAGTGACGAATACCTTCTTCCTCTCTTTCTCTCTCTACCTCTCTCTCTACTCTCTGTGGGTGGAGGACGCAGACGAAGAATACACCCACGGTATCCCCTGCCTGTCCTAAGACGCGCCTAAAAGGGGCTACAAAGGGATGATTGTATTAGAACCATGAAACTACTTGTGATTTGTACCATCACGCCGGGATGCCATGGGTCGCCTTCACTTGCGAGTAGTAGGACCTACCACTCTGTTAGGTACACAATAGGTTTGTGATTAGTAGCAGCAGAGAGCGATTCACTGTGGGTTTCCAGTATTTGTGATTAGTACCATAGTGAGACTCACCACGGATCTGGGTGTTGCCCGTGCGACACCATTGGTTTGCGTTGCCTGTGATTTGTACCCACTATGTGAGAAACACCATAGGCCTGCGTTACCTGTGCGACATACAATACTTGTGAGTAGTATCATTATGTTTGGATCACCGTGAGTTTACGCTACTTTTGATTAGTACTGCAACTTGAGAAATACCACGGTTTCACTTTACTAGCGATAAGTACCAGTATGGGGGACCGTTGACGTGGATTTTGAACCCCTTTGGACAACAAACATAATCGATTCAGGATTGTGCAGTCCCTTGGACAGTGATAAAGTTTCTGAGAAGGTGAGGCGTTGCGGATCACATTCACTAATTGTTTTAAATTCATATTCATCCATCCATTCTTCATCACCACGTTTTGAATTCTAGTCTGTGGTTAAATTTTGTACTTTTAAATTGTCATTGCATTTTGTCTCATTTCGTACCATTAGGGGTCGATGACCTGGATGTTAGGGCCCTTTAAACAAGCATCATCATCTTCATCATCATCATCATCATCATCATCATCATCATCAACATGATCATCAAGTAATTGCTCCAGAAAAAGACCGACTGAGATTTGAGTGTATTTGCAGAAGGTAACAAATCCCAAAGGAGAGGGGATACACGCTCAGAGTGCAAAATTTAAACTGAAAATTCTTTTTAGAACTTTTGTTATGTTTAGAAAAATAAATGCATTCTTATACAACGTATTTCTGTGAAAACTTGTAGTTTAAAAATAAAAAAGAATAACTGAGCGAGTTTGCCGTGTGCAGCTGTGAGCTTGCATTCAGGAGATGGTGGGTTCGAACCTCACTGTCGGCAGCTCTGAAGATGACTTTCCGTGGTTTCCCATTTTCACACCAGGTAAATGCTGGAGCTGGAACTTAATTAAGCGCACGGTTGCTTCCATCCAACTCCTAACCCTTTCCTGAACCATGGTCACAATAAGATCTATCTATGTTGATCATCGGAAAACTGACCTACCGTATTTAAATACAACGCAAGCTAAGTCATCTGCGTACAGACCATGAAGGCCCTTGGAGGTTTTTTGGTTTCTTGTGGCTATTTCTAGCCGGGTGCAGCCCTTGTAAGGCAGACCGTCCGAAGAGGGTGGCGGCATCTGCCATGTGTAGGTAACTGCGTGTTACTGTGGTGGAGGATAGTGTTATGTGTGGTGTGTGAGTTGCAGGGATGTTGGGGACAGCGCAAACACCCAGCCCCCCGAGCCATTGGAATTAACCAAATGAAGGTTAAAATCTCCGACCCGGCCGGGAATCGAACCCGGGACCCTATGAACCGAAGGCCAGTACGCTGACCATTCAGCCAACTAGTCGGACACCCTTGGAGGGGTGGAAGGTAAAGACTTCCACTATCTGTAACCTCAGTACTTGATGGGGTAGAATGGTTAGCTCTACGCCCGGCCGCCTTTGCCCCCAGGAGTTAACCTACTACTCATTTTTGGTGTAGGCTGAGTGAACCTGAGGGCCATGTGCACCTTCGGAAGTGGAAATCTCGTTTCTTAAAAATTTTACGACTTCCTGACGGGGATTCGAACCCACGTCCTTCCGGGTGAATCGAGCACGCCTTTATCGCCTCGGCCAGGCAGACCCTGTATTTCAGTGTTTGGAGTTTAAATGCTGAAAAGTACCAAATCCATCCTTTAAAAACAGAATTTCTTAAACAACAAGTTTTTAACAGAAATACTTTGTATAACAATGCATTCGTTGTGTCTAAACATAACAAAAGTACTCGTTGTTTAAATGACACCGGTCAAGACATCGTGCAGGCTGTGATTTGAAGTAATGACTGAGAGACATGTTTTCAATGAGGGACGTTAGAGTACAGATGGTGAAAGTGATCTTGCAGGTTGATATGACAAGTATTGATAGAACGCCATAGCTAAATGTCTGAGTGGTGGTGATGATGATTATTGTTTTTAGAGGAAGTACAACTAGACAACCATCCTCTATACTAAACGATTGACTCCAAATTCCAAAAACGATTCTTTAAATGTAAATAAATTAATTGTTACCAGTTAGAGTTTTATTTATTGAACGACATGTTTACAATCATTTGATTTTCTTGAAGGGAAGTTCGACACCATTTTCTTTCTTAGGAACATACACATTTTAAAAAATATTATTCTGAATGCTATTAATCTAAAATTTTGAACATTTGTGCGTTTTGATTCACGTGAATATTTCTCACTTTCTTCCATACACGGATCATGGATAGTGGCTTTTCAGCATTATAGAGATTCAGAAGAAAGTTTGAAGAAAATCATGGTAGGAAACAATGTGTGAAATTATAATTATATTGTATACTGTAAGGTATTCAATTATAATTTAGGAGGCATGTGTTACGGTGACTTTCAGAGAGAATTGTACTCCACGAATCAATCAGTCAATCCAGAATAAGTAGAACTGACGAGCTCTTTGCTTGTAGATTGAGTAGTAAAGCTATCTTCAGTTTTCACAAGGTTACCCTTCTCATTTATAAAATTCTCCCGCTACGTGGAGTGGCTCGACATGTCGGTGGTTAGATTGAGCGGTCTGTACGCTCGTTTTGATGTTCTTGTCTTCAACGAGGGCTCCACGTAATTAGCGCCTACACGTGGGTTGCCCGTCACTCCCATTCAGGGGTGTAAAAAGTAACTTACTTTTATCACAGGTCCCAGAACAGACACCTGTGGTACTCCTAACAAAGTAGTATCTAGAGTATCCTCCGCCTGTCCTACGTGAAGGATAATCAACAAGCAGTCTGACCTTCGAAGCGTGGGATGGTGACCTCAGGGAATCTAGCTGAGTCTCATCACTTTAACTTTTCTTATCTGATCTCCCGTACCGAATGTTTGTTCTATTCCGACCAGGGCGGTACTGGTATTAGGTTTGTGGGGCATAGGGAATGTTTCATTTATACGCCCTCATGGTTCTGTTCTTTCTCTAGCCGTTACCTTTATGTTTCCATGTTAGGTACTTTTCCGTATTTCCTCCGGTTAAAGATCAGACGCAGTATTGAGATGTTCAGATAATATTTTCAAAAGATGAAGTCATTCTTTTGTGATGATATTCCAAAACTCAAACAAAGGCAAAAGCTGTTGAGATGTTATCTCTGGTCAACACTACTTTATGGAGTAGAGACCTGGACTGTCAAAGCTTCCTCCATGAACACATTGGAGGCTTTGAAATGTGGTTACACAGGAGAGTGCTGGACAGTATTTGTAACCAATCATGAACTGTTAAGGAGTGCTAGAGCTGAGTATGAGCTGGTAAACATCATAAAAGCCAGGGAAACAGCTTATTTAGGCCATGGTACGGGCTTCTACACCTCATTTTACAAGGAATGAAGAACTTGTAGACCATCGATGTCATGGCTACAACCCATCAAAGACTGGACTTGAACAAACACCGAACAACTCTTCAAGTTGGCTAAGGAAATGCGTTCTTTCTCCAGGGTGATCGCCAAGGTCTGGGGGACTAGATATTGCACTTGAAGAAGTAGTAGTAGAATAAGAAGAAGAATTGATGGGAAGAGACGATCCACAATAGAAGAGAGTTCATAAGAAGAGTCGACGGTCTAAAATCATGTAAAGAGAAACCACTAAAGCGGAGAAACGAACGGAGAGAAGAGAAAGATGAGAAGCGAAAGAATGAAGAGATTTTGGAGAGAAAAGAGAAGAAAGGCCAACAAGCCTTAAGTTCTATTCGGTCCATAGTTGACTAAATTCGGAAATAAAAAGCAAACACCTAGGTACTTGCAGTGATTTCGCTCCAACAACAGATATTATCCATACAATCCTAACCTACCACAGAGTGATTTCTGCAGACCTGTCTTTGCGCCATTGATGAAGCATCATCGCAACTCTCGGTAAAGTTAATGAAGTTCTGGTTTCAAGCGCTTGATACTGATTTCTTTTATGCCAGGATGGATGTCATCATGTAATCAAGACAACATTTCCCAATAGACTAGAAGGTCCTTTGAGGGGTCCAGATAAGTCCTTCCTCCACCAGTAACCTTGGCAGTAAGTGGAATAGAGATGACCCCCGGTGGGTGGGGGACGCAGTCGAAGAATACACCCACATTATCTCCTGCCTGTCGTAAGAGGGGACTAAAAGGGGCGATCAAGGGATGATTTTATTAGATCCATGAAAGTACTTGTGATTAGTACCATCACGCGGGGAACACCATGGGTCACATTTACTTGCGAGTAGTACCATGTTAGGTACACAATAAGTTTGTGATTAGACTGATTAGTAGCAGGAGAGAGGGGATTCACTATGGGTTTACAGTACCTGTGTTTAGTACCACTATATATGAGCGACACCGTGGGTCTGCGTTGCCTGTGATTAGTACCCAGCATTATGTGAGAAACACCATAGGTCTGCTTTACCTGTGTGACGTACGATACTTGTGAGTAGTACCAAAATGTGTGGAATACTGTGAGTCTACGCTACTTTTGATTAGTACCACAACACGACATATACCATGGTTCTACTTTACTAGCGATAAGTAGCATTATGAGGGGCCGTTGAGCTGGATTTTGGACCCCTTTAGACATCAAACATCATCGCTTAAAGAATGTGCTTTAGAAGTAATCCCTTGGTCAGTAATACTATTTTTTCAGATAGTTTCTGGGAAGGCGGGGCGTTGTGGGTCGGATCCACTGATTGTCTTAAATTCATATTCATCCATGCATTCTTCATCATCACGTTTTGAAATCTAGTCAGTAGATGATTTTGGACTTTTAAATTGTTATTACATCTCGTCTCATTTTGTTCCATTAGGGGCCGATGACCTAGATGTTAGGTCCCTTTAACAATAAGCATCATAATCGAATAGAGATGATAGGTCTTTGCCCAGCAGCCTTTCACCCGAGAAATACCTCTGTATTCATGTCTGGTGTAGGGCTGAGCGTACAGGAAAGTGCTCAAGAAAATGACTTGAAAAAGTCGTGTTGGGGATTCATTTTACGTACGAAAGATCTTATTTTTATTCCTAAATGTTTTGGGGGTAGAAACTGGGTGTGGAATTGGCTTAGTTTTACGGTCGGATGCCCTTCCTGACACTAACCCAATGTAGAGGGATATATCCACTATTGCGTATTCGTGCTGATGTTGGAAGAATATTAAGACAAATACACAGTCCTAGAGCCATAGGAATCATGGTGAGTACGAATGACCTGTCCCGCTAGTGTTTCTCAAGACGTACTTCATGCAACTTAATGAAACTTTTGTCCTACGCGTTGGCTGAATGGTCAGCGTACTGGCCTTCGGTTCAGAGTGTCCCGGGTTCGATTCCAGTCCGGGTCGTGGATTTTAACCTTCATTGGTTAATTCCAATGGCCCGGGGCTGGATATCTGTGCTGTCCCCAACATCCCTGTAACTCACAAACCACACGTAACACTATCCTCCACCAAAATAACTCGCAGTTACCTACACATGGCAGATGCCGCCCATCCTCATCGGAGGGTCTGTCTTACAATGGCTGCACTCGGCTAGAAATAGCCACAAGAAATTAAAATTATTATGAAACTTTTGCAGGTTAATTATACGTATTTTATGTACTTACTCCTCTCCATTGATTGCAGTAGGCTATATATTCTAAGAATTAGGATAGATTTTCCTGTTGTTTTTTATTACAGTTTTTCCTTACATTTCAGTGCATTTTACTGAACATATACAAGATATCTATACCATTCTAAAGGCATTTTAAATGAACTGTGAAAAATCAGGAGTCTATCTTCTACAGTTTCTGAGAAAATGGGTTATTTGTCTGAAAAAAAAAGTAGGTTTCCCAGAAATTGCAATGAAAATTTAATTTAAAATTAAACTCGCTTGTTAATAGGAACAACAGAACTGTAGTCTTCATCATCTTCTACATTGTCCGAGTGCATCCTCTTCCTCCTCGAAGAGTTTTGGCATCGAAAACATCAAAAAAGAAAACCACGAAGTGGCAAGAAAGGTACAGAAGTGCAAATCGTACGTGTGCATTTTTTCGTGTTTGTGCTGTTGATCTTGTTAATTGTTGTATTTGATAATGGCAAGAGCAAAATGAGGACTAAAGAGAGTAAAAATCTAAGGAGATCGGTACTACAGTGAGGTTAGAAATGAAAGTTCACCCAGTACTTCAGCTCCAGAACCAGAATGTCGCATGCACAATTTAAACATGAATAACAACTGTTATTTCAGTCCTACCAACTTATGCACCTAGGTTTGCACTAGATTTTAAATCAAACCACAGCTTTCTAGGCCTTATGGTTCTTGAGATATTCATCTTTATCTGAGCAATGGTTTATGAATTCCTAAAAATGCCCTATGCAAGTAATTAAATTAAATTAATAAATTGAATAAATCACACACTGAATTAATCAGAAAATTCCAAATAATTTTTCTGCGTAAAAAGTTAAAATTTTTGAACAAAATGGCCGCTTATACTCCCCTTATGTATACCCGTTAAAATCTCGGTTCGAACGCAAATCGAACCCACGGCCGTCTAAATCAGTTCAGCCAAGGGACTGGATATTTACATATAAAGGTCAATTTAATTTTTTATTTATTGAATCGCCTTCATGAAAAGGAAGTGATACGTTCCCAGACAGTAGTTTTAATAAGAATCTCATTCACTTCTTGAGTTTGCATTAGAAAGAGCTTGCCGTGCTGTGTACCAGACTGTCTTGGAGTGCATTTCTGGCTCAACTGTGGAACAAATCGTACACGATAGCCAATTACACGGTTGGAGTTCTCCTCCGGAGTTGTTATCGACTGCTGTCGGTAGAAACATAACACAAGCACCATCACCCCTCTCTTGTGCACACAGCTTTATTCTAGAGTTAGTTTCTTTCAGAAGGTTTTTAACGAAAAATGTTATGTTACGTAAACTCTTTGGTTCCGGGACTAAAGCCTGCACGAGCACGTGAGTATCAGATTACCCGCAGTGCAACAGAGCATTAATAGATGAAAGACGATAGCTGGCTTGTTGCAGGCTTGCAGAAAGACAAGTTTATGATTTCAGGAGAAGAGCCGTTCTGTTGATGGCTTGACCAGGTTTGTTGGATAGTTCCAGACTTACAACATTTCCTGTAAAAAAAGGTTACGTTATAACGGTGGCGCCATCATAGGTCTGGTTGTGTACTGAGTATGTAGAGAAAATGGGAACGACGATACAAAGCAATAATCGTGATGAAATTGTGAAATTTCTTTCCAGAGAGAGCGATAGAGAGATCTATAAGAGAAATAATAAACCGTCCGTCCTCCAATGAGGGTCCGCAATGCAGTCAGGTTACAATTTCAATAACATGTACAAATATTAAAACATGGAAGTTTATAATTGGTAATGCTGTTATTGTATTCTTTTTTGGTGGGGCGGGGGGCGGAGTGGAGGAATGTTATATATACATAATATTGCCTCTGTACTTATTGAATATTGAGCTTCTTCTTCTTATTCTTAAGAAGAAGGTAGGTTGGTGATCTAGTAGCCAGCTCTGATCTTGACAATGTAACATGAAAAGCTTCTTCTGATGTTCATAGGTGCCATCTTCGAATGTCCTTTAGCTATGAATTTCTCCGTCTACCAACGAACCATTTCCCTTATATCTTTCCTTCAATAATTAGCTGTAATAACTGATACCGTTCGCCCCTCATGACTTGTCTTAGCTATTGCGTTTTCCTTTGTTTTTTTTCTTTGCGTTTAGGCCATCTGTGGACCACGGTGCTTGTGTTCTAGCTGTGTTTTTGTTGTCGTCGTCTGCCCCTTTTAGAGTACTGGATTGTGTTCTTAGTGGCCTCTTGAGCCTTCCTGTTGGCCCAGTATTCCTTCATTTTATTGCTGAATTCTTTCCTGCGCTCCTCTGACCAATTCCAGGCTCCTTTGTGGCTAGCTGATGTAAGGGATGTTAGGAGAGGTTTAGTTTTGACCATTAAACGGTATGCATTTCTGTCAGTAATGGCGGCTTGATTAATATTAAGCTCTGCAAGATCTTTGTCCACTTGTTTGGTCCAAGGGAATCCAGTAGCTTTACCTTTGTTAGCAACCTTGAAGATCTTATGGGATAATCTATTAGGATCCATTCTGTATAGGTGTCATAGAAAGGTTTTTTTATCCGACGAAGGACCTCGACATTTGAAAATTTCAAAGTCCATGGTATACGCAAGACACGGCGATACAGATATATTTACCAAGGCATCTATACGGTTTTTAATGTTTGGATCGAGGGTCCAGCTTTCACAACCACATAGGAAATGTAGCAGCGAATCATGAGGATTCGTAGCTGCGCACTGTGATCTGAGCTTACAAATAATTTATTCATGGCGATGAACTGCTCCGTTTCCTACTCAATTTTAAATTCTATTTCTCGTTCGGTATTGCATGGGTCGTTCAGTCTGGTGCACCAGGTATTTGAAGGAGGGCACTTGCTCTACTATATGACCTTTCATTGTGAGATTTGCTCGTATTGACTATTCAGAAATCACAGTAATTTTTGTTTTGGAGGGTTGACATATAGGTCAAATTCTTCACTATGCTGCAAACTAAGCGATTTATTATTCACTGAAAGGTGGGTAAATCATCTGCTATGACAACAGTGCCATCCACATGCCTGATGTTGTTAATATAACTTCCCCATTTATCTTGATTCCACCATATTCTGTCAGCGTTTCCCTAAAAATTATCTCAGAATAAATTTGTTAAACAAAAGAGGTGACAAGACAACCCTGAGGGACACCTCATCCAAGAGAATATGTTTCTGAAGTTTCTTGCTCGGTTTTTACATCTGCAGTTTAATTCCAGTACAGCTTACTGATTATGTGTAGATCATTACGGTCAATACCAATTGATCTGAGAACCTCCATCAGCTTTTCATGCCTGACACAATTAAATGCTTTTTTTGTAATCTATGAAACAAGCATACACATTAACATATTGAACTAGTATTTCATTTTTTATATCAGACAGAGTAAGTAATGTGAAGTATTGGATTGATCAGAAAGATTTTAAGCTAGTGAATGAATATAGAGCATGAGAAATAATACATGTCAACAATTAATATTTTCGAGGAAATTTAAAGAAACCTCCTGATTCCTTTCGATATCATTTTTAAAATGTGAAAATATTACAAAGCATGATTCATACCTTTTCCTTAAGAATAATATGAATAAGAAAGCAATTCAGTGCTCTAATGAAGAGGAAATTGCTTTTCAAATTAATGACTTATGGTGTTTCGCAAGTTTCAGGTTGATAATTAACTTGTCGAGATCACTGCACCAGGTTTATTGAAAAAAGAACATGTAAATACCATTTATATTCTCAGCCTAACATCTCTTGCTCTGTAATAGATTCCTTACTAAAGGTTGGTCCTGCAAAAATGTCTTGGTAAAAGAGCTGAACATCATATTCTTGTACATACGGTTGAAATTTATATACGGTATGTCCTCAGTCTTTTTCTCATGGATGGCCCTAATAGCTGAACCATCAACAGATGCGCTGAATTTGTGACTTGTATTGTAGGTATGCACCTGGAGTCTCTCAATGAATCCCCGGCTTCAACGATAACTTCGTGGTGACTCCGATTCATATTGTGATCTATTGGTTACACCTTTTCGTGCTTTTTCTTGCTGACAGGCTGTTTAATTACAGCAAGTTCAGACACGTCCATTTAACAAACAGATAATTCCAATGTGTCTCATAAACTGAAACAATCCATATGTGAACGTTTTCTAAAATACCGCACTAGTAACCTCTGATACATTTACAAGCTGATGAAGCCATGGAGAAATAAGTAGAGGAGTTCTAGTCATGGAGGAATATATTGTGAAGCAATAATCTGTTTAGCACTGTTTTCTAGAGAAACGGCTGAAATTTTAGACTTACAGTGTTACTTAAACACATAAGTCGATTCCTAACTCAATAATGCAGATGAAGCCTGAATTATGTGCAGTAAAATGCGCATTTATGACTATAAAATATGAATCTACTCCTTACACACTTTGAAGGAAAATTGATTTACGTTGTTTATCAAATGACCAATTCAAATAAATGTTAATGAGTGAATAGAAATGGAAGATCAGACGCGCCGCGGTTATGCTATGAGTTAGTTCTGCATAAACAGCCCGCAGTATTCATATTTTGCATCCGATGCTCTATCGCTGAGTGTAGTGGATTTGTCATTTCTTTTACATTGGCGCTATTAGGTTTCCGGGGGCTAGGTAGTCTTCCATTTTCACGCCCTTCGCGGCCCTTGCCTTTCTTCGTCTGTTGCTTAATTTTTCGAAGTGACGGCTCTTTCCTTTTTTCTCTCTGTCCACGTCTGTGGCTGGGGGACGCAGACAAAGAATGCACCCACAGTATCCCCTGCCTGTCGTAAGAGGCAACTAAAAGGGGCGACCAAGGGATGATCGGATTAGAACCAAGAGACTACTTGTAATTAGTACCACCACGCGGGGAACACCATGGGTCGCTTTTACTTGCGCGTAGTACCACTATGTTAGGTACACAATAGGTTTGTGATTAGTAGCAACAGAGTGCGCTTCCGACTTTTACAGTACCTGTGATTAGTACTACTATATGAGCGACACCATGGATGGGCAACACCATAGTTCTGGCTTGCCTTTGATTAGTAACCACTCTGTGAGGAACACCACGGGCTAGTACGAGCCCCTGTGGTTAGTACATTTCTGTGATGAATACCATAGTAGGTTTGCGTTGCCTGTAAATGGCGCCGCAATGTGCGAAACACCATTGGTCTGTATTACATGTGCGAATTTCATTACCTGTGAATAGTACCATAATGTGTGGAATACCGCGAGTCTACGCTACTTTTGATTAGTATCGTAACATGACAAATACCATGGTTCTACTTTCCTAGTGATAAGTACCATTATGTGGGGCGGATGACTTGGATTTTGGACCCCTTTAGACAACAGGCATAATCGATTCAGGATTGTGCAGTCCCATGGTCAGTAACAATCTTGTTTTACGCCAGTTTCTGTGAATGTGAGGCATTGCGGGTCGGATCCACTGATTGTTTTAAATTCATTTCCATCCATTCATTCTTCTTCTTCATGTTTTGAATTCTGATCAGTGGAGGATTTTACACTTTTCATTTTTCATTACATTTCGTCTTATGACGTACCATTAGGGGCCGATCACCTAGATGTTGGGCCCCTTTAAACACCAAGCATCATTATCATCATCAATTGTGTTACGCAGGGAGCTTACGATCCCTTTTAAAATGTTTCTGACCATTTCGGCGTAATATTAGAAAACTCATTTTCAAATTCCCCCGTTTAACACATTTTTGTCTGCACTTAATTTGCACTTCCTCTGAAAATAAAAATCACCACCACCACAAAGGGAACAAAGAATTCGGGAATATCTCCCTTGTATGTCTTTTCTACTAGCTAAATGCATACTTTCTGTTTTTACCTTTGTTAGATTTCTTTTCCTATGACACAATTACTCAGATTTGCTATTCCTCTCGTTTCTCACATTCCCTGTCTAGGAACTTAGTGCCGAGTAACTTGAACAAGGAATAAAATACACGCTATGAAAGAAAGAATGGCATGTTTCGTTCTTAGAAGGACATCATCAGGTTCTATCAAGTCACATTCAATATTTCGAAATATTTATGTTTATTTCTGTCCAGACAACAATGAATTTGACATTTCGAAATTATCTTCGTGAAGACCTCCCGTGTTTCAACTCCAGCATACATTGCGTTGCGTTTGAAAAACCGTTGGCTTTTTCATGGGCTCGATTCCAACCGGCTGCCAGTTCAGTGTCTTCCAATTTTATTCCTTGTTTAATGATTTGTTTTATTTACAGGTGTGTTATGTTGTAATATTTATATTTAAATGACGTTTTGTTTTTGTGCCGGGAGTGTTCGAGGACAAGTTCGGCTCGCCAGATGCAGGCCTTTCGTAGGCGACTTGCTCGTCGTGATGAGGATGAGATGATGATGGTGACGACACATGCACCAGGCCTCCGTGCAAGAGGAATTAACCAATTATGATTAAAATTCCCGACCCTGTCAGGAATCAAACCCGGGACTCCTGTGACTGACGGCCAGCACGGTAACCATTTAGCCATGGATCTGGACGATATTCATATTTAACTTGTGTGTTAGATTGAAAAGCTTTTAAATTACGTTTGATTGAGTCGACATGGAAAGTATGTCTTCCTTCTTAGCAAACTGAAGAACTTTTTACAAAAAGATTAGCGAAATTTTTACTACTCGGCATAGAACAGATTTCGTTAAACTGTCTTGCAGAAGGTAACAGAGCAAACTCTGCGAATATTTACAAAATCTGATGGTTTAGGTTTATATTTACAACTTTGAAATTATCAACGTCTTATTGTAAGTCTAGAAATGGATCGAGGGACATTCTGTAGTCATAATGCATGTATTTCTTACAGCCGTCAACCACGAAATTATCCCTCTTAGTTAACATAAAAGAAACGCTATTCTAGATGGGTAAAAGGTCCTACTCTCAATCCCAAAAGCTTTTTAGATCTGTGTAAAGATTTTTCAGACCTGAAAAAACGTACACTTTCTCACGTTCTAAATTTTGAAAAATCAGATGACATTTTGCACTTTGCTAACAGCAAAAAAAAGTAGGATGTGAGTTTAAAGAGGCGTACAAAGGAGGGCAGAGTAGTAAATAATCAAGACGCAAGCTCATTAAAATAACGTGGAGCTTGGTAATGTTGGAAAGTCTCATATAACAAGACAAGAGCACATATTTATGGTCGTGTCCGTGAGGTCATAGACCTTACTGCTACATTTTAATTGGGCTCGTCTTATCTCCAGAACAAGGTAGACACTTCCATTCACAGAGATTACGTCTTGTACGACAACTGTACGTCATTTAGTTCACGTTTCAGGTCTTCTGACACGAAATTAAGGTCCATATGCTGGCTCTTCTTCCTGTTTAATATCTTACTACTAGAGTTAGCTCTTCCAATAACAGAAGTTTGTCTTGATGATGACCTGCAATGATCCATCACCAACTCCACGATTTTTTGGACGAAACTTTGGCTTCATATTTGACTTCATAAGCGTAAGTAATTCTTAACTGTATCTTAAGATAAATTTCTTGCTGCAGTATCAAGCGAAAGCTTAAAATCACCAGATAAAATACTAGCATTACAAAAATTTCCCAACGATTTATGTCTATAAATAAATAAATAAATAAATAAATAAATAAATAAATAAATAAATACATAAATACATAAATACATAAATAAATAAATAAATAAAATTTCGAGAAAAATACTGGCACCTATAAGAAACAGCAATGCCAAATTTAGACTACGATCAAACAGAAAGCTATATTTAAAAGTTGAAAAACTGACAACTGTAATGAGGAAAAGAACACTCCAGTTTTCTGGACACATTTATAGAATGATTAACAATAGATTCAATAAACAAATCTTCATCTTATTGAACAGTTACAAATCGAAGCCAAGGTGGTTCTTCGAAATTGAAAAGGATATGAAAAACGCTGGAATTAAAAAAGATGCAATAGAAAACAGAACACGATTCAGAGAAGTAACACGAAAGGCAGGATTTCAGGAGAGAAGGAAATTAACAACTGGAAGAAAATGGACTCAAGAGGAGAAGGAACAACATTCTCAGAAAATGAAGGAAGTTTGGAAACGAAGAAAGTTAAATGCAAATAAAAGTAACCAAAGTTGATTTATCGTACACTCAAAAGGGTTATTCGAATAATATTAATAAATAATAATATTATTAATAATAATAATAATAATAATAATAATAATAATAATAATAATAATAATAATAAATCCCTAATAGATCTTGCCAATGGTTCGATCTTGGCGGCGAGATATAGCTCTAGAAGACCTGTCTGGGTCTTATTATTAATAACCTGAAGGTATTTAGGCATCATAAACCATATTTTAGGCACGCTAAATTGATACTAAAATGTATTAATTTCATTCGAAGAAAATTCATTAATGTTTTGTATTCTGATAGTGTTTGGCGTGTATTCGAGTATCTACTGTACCGGAAAGAAAAGTGCTCAGATTGCGGATGAGTTTAATGTATTCTGATAACGTTTGACTTGTTTTCAAGCGAATAAATAGAGAATATACACTATGTTATCCTCCACCTTCATTAAAGAGAAACCTGACTTAGCAGAAAATGTCCTGGTGCCTTGCGATTCCGTTTAAGACAAGTTTTGCTGTGTCTGAAAGCTAGAAGAAAATCCGGTACAGCATTCAATTTTAAGAAATTGAGAGGGAGTTTTGAAAGTTTACCTAGTAATTCATCGCGTAAACCTGCTCTCAGAAAAGGAAATATTTTATCTTCAATATTATGCAATTTAAACACGTTCAAAAAAAAAAAAGTGCTCATTGTACCAAGTTAACTCGGTCTTCTGATGCCCTCAAGGTAAGCCATAATGAGAGTAATTCACAAAGAACAATAAAGTTTAACAGGAAAAACGCACTAAGTCCAAATAAGTCACTACTCAGATCACAGTTAAATCTGATTTAACCAACTGAGTCACTTGCTGTAATTTATCAGCATGAATCTTTCTATTGAGACTTAGCAAGAAAGCATAATTTAGAATGAATGAATGAATGAATGAATGAATGAATGAATGAATGAATGAATGAATGAAAATCAATCAATCAATCAATCAATCAATCAATCAATCAATCAATCAATCAATCAATCAATCAATCAATCAATCAATCAATCAATCAATCAATCAATCAATCAATCAATCAATCAATCAATCAATCAATCAATCAATCAATCAATCAATCAATCAATCAATCAATCAATCAATCAATCAATCAATCAATCAATCAATCAATCAATCAATCAATCAATCAATCAATCAATCAATCAATCAATCAATCAATCAATCAATCAATCAATCAATCAATCAATCAATCAATCAATCAATCAATCAATCAATCCACACACCCACCCCTTACTCTTCGTCCTATAAATGGATATTTTCCCCAATTTGTTCTCCTTGAATTCCAAATTTCTCTTCATATTATGATCTTTTCTACTTTTACAAGTTCCGTTGCAGCTTATTCATCTATTAATATGATCCCACTCCCTCTCTCCACTGACAGCTTGGAACATACCACTTAGTCAAGCATCTCGTCTCCTTACTCCCAAGTCCTCCCAGCTCAAAGTTTGCAACAGTTTCGTAACACCACTCCTTTGTCGGAAATCACGCAAAACAAATCTTGCTGCTTTCCATGGTATCTTTTTCAGTTCCCGAATCAAGTAATCCTGTTAGTCCGACTCGTTGGCTGAACGGTCAGCGTACTGGCCTTCGGTTCAGAGGGTTCCGGGTTCGATTCCCGGCCGGGTCGGGGAGTTTAACGTTAATTGGATAATTCCGATGGCACGGGGGCTGGGCGTATGTGTTGTCTTCACCATCATTTCATCCTCATCACGACGCGCAGGTAGCCTACAGGTGTCAAATAGAAATACCTGCGCCTGGCGAGCCGAATCCGTCCTGGGATACCCCGGCACTAAAAGCCACACGACATTTCATTTCATTTCATCCTGGTGTGAATTCCATATACTGAAACCATACACTTATTCGGGTCTTACCAGAGACTTATACGCCCTCTCCTTTACTTCTTTACTTCAACCCCTAAATACCCTCATAACCATGTGAAAAGATCTGTAACCTTTCTTAACCACCTCGTTAATACCCCAATGAAGATTCGTTATTATTTACCGAGCTCGATACCTGCAGTCGCCTAAGTGTGGCCAGTATCCAGTATTCGGGAGATAGTAGGTTCGAACCCCACTGTCGGCAGCCCTGAAAATGGTTTTCCGTGGTTTCCCATTTTCACACCAAGCAAATACTGGGACTGTACCTTAATTAAGGCCACGGCCGCTTCCTCCCCACTCCTAGCCCTTTCCTGTCCCATCGTCGCCATAAGACCTATCTGTGTCGGTGCGACGTAAAGCAAATAGCAGAAGATTCGTTATATTAACATCTAGGTACTGACAGTGATCCTCACAAGGTACTATCACCCCACCAACACAGTAATTAAAACTGAGAGGATTTTTCCTTTTGTTGAAACTTCCAACCTTTTTTCCCGTTTACAATCATACCATTTTCTGCCATCTATCTCACAGCATTGTCTAGAAAATGACCTCGTTCACCGCAGTGGATATCACCAACAAACAGAGCGTAATAAATCGCTTAGAGCATGTTAAAATGTCAAAAAGTCGTAAAACTGTTTTTGTCTTTATCTTGTAAACCCACCATGTATAAAACATTCTTCGTACAGCGAGTCTGCCTCGCTTCACAGACTCGTTGGCACGAAGGTACAAGTAGTAGTAGTAGTAGTAGTAGTGTGTGTGTGTGTGTGTGTGTGTATGTTATTAACGATATAATAGGGAGAATAAAGTGATGGAATCAGTCTTTAAAAGCCAGGAATCCTTTTGAAAAGAAGCTAAGCGCGTCGTGACCTTTCTTTGTTTCCCCGAGTGCAATTAGCAGATCTGGTGGCGGCTTCTAGCGGCAAGTAACGAACGAGTGAGATTTGCCGCCGGCTATGAGGAAGGCTTACAAGCTGCCAATCAAAGCCTCCTGTGATGATTCACCTTGCAAGAGCTAGCTCCACTTTTATTCTTTTTACCTGTTTGTATGTTTTCCTTGAGTAACGAAGTTGACGTTCAGTTATTTTATGAATGTAGGTATAATTTTGCGACATGGGAATAATTTGATCGAGGGGAAAAAATATGTCCACCTCTGTGGTGTAGTGGTTAGTGTGATTAGCCACCCTTAGAGGCGCGGGTTCAATTCCTGGCTCTGCCACGAAATTTGAAAAGTGGTACGAGGGCTGGGCAGGGGTCCACTCAGCGTCGGGGAATCAAGTGAGTAGAGGGGTGTTCGATTACCACTTCGAAGTGGTTTTTCGTTGTTTCCCAATTCTCTTCCAGGCTAATGCCGGGATGGTAGCTAACTTATTAAGGACACAGCCTCTTCCTTCCCTCTTCCTTGTCTATTCCTTCCGATCTCTCCATCCCCACACAAGGCCGCTGTTTAGAACAGCAGGTGAGGCCACCTGGATCTCCCCAGTTCTATGTACGACCTAAATACTCACGCTCCAGGACACTTCCCTTGAGGCGGTAGGTGGGATCCCTCACTGAGTCCGACGGAAAAACCACCCCTGGTACGTAAAGAGATTCAGAAAAGAAAACGAAATAATAATATAATATTATTTGCTCTACATCCCACTAACAGTAGTTTAGGGTTTTCGGAGAGAGAAAGAAAGATCGACAGTTCTATCCTTTCAGGCAAAGCAACTCAGTGCTGAAAACAATCTGGGGATATGAGCTACCAAATTTAGGTGAATACAATATAATAAATAGAGCACGGGTTTTGATGCTTTAATAGGTTAGAATGCAAACTTACTGAAGCGAGTAGCAAGTATCGTCTACCTTCACAACGATCATGCTATGGGGTTTGCATGAGCATTAGGGGTACGGCCCGTCAGGACCCCTATAATTTATATTACTCTTACTACATTGTAGAAGAGCGGGTGGCCGACACTGCCTACTAACCAAATTAGTTTGCAATCTAACCTGTTACTGCATAAAAATCCGGGCTTTAATAATGAAGTATGAGAATATATATATTCTTCGTTTATTCCTAAAATCACAATCCTTTCCTTAATCATCGTTATCCGGTCGATTAGGTTAGCAGTTTGCCTTTATCTACCACTACGAGCGCTAATGTGCGTCAATGCAGAGTTTTACTTAAGCCCTTATAAGTGGCCTACACCATGTGTGGACATTTTTCAAAAATAAAAAAAAACGCGTCAGGGTACTCGACCAAGGGACACATTACAAAAGGAATTATGTAAATAAGTTAATTGGTTAGGGTTTGAATAAAAATAAACGAGTAAAGAAACAGGTTATTTTAGGCTGTTGTTCCGTAACTGCATTTGGGCCGGAAGTGATTTTAGACTTTTCTCTTCAAATTTTGGTAGAGCTATCCAAGGCTCGCAATTTGAAACCTTTCCGGGCCCTTCAGCCCTTCAACTTTCGTCACAATTGAGGAAGTTGCTTAATTTTACGTTTTTCGTAGAATGGGGACCCCTACTTTGTCTGTTAAGAGATGTTTTCGACATTAAAAGAACAAGTGTATATCTCCTCCATACTGCAACACCTATTCCCCGAACCAGAAGAATTAAAATAACTATCACTATCAGCCATATTCAATCGTTTTTACGATGTGGCCTCTTTATGTCCGAAGCATGGTGGGTTTTCATGAGGTCTCTCCATCTGGGACGGTCTTGAGCGGTGTTCTGCCAATTGATCCGAGTAATCTTCCGGATGTCTTTATCCCATCTGTCCGGTGGACTTCCCTTTGGTCTCAGATGATCATTCGGACTCCACTCAAGCACAAGCTTTGTCCACCTACCATCAGTTCTCCGAGCAACATGGCCTGCCCACTGCCATTTTAGGGTAAACACCCTTTCTAAAATGCCACTGCTCGTCCATCTGGGAATCGAAGCTGGGACCTCTTGAACCGAAGGCTAGTACGTTGCGCAGTCATCGTGCTGGCTCTCAACTGGGATATAATGTTGAAAATAAATATTATACACATTTGGCCATTCATGTTATAACTGTTAGGCTGTACCTTAATTTAGGCCATATGGTTTTCCGTGGTTTCCCATTTTCACACCAGGCAAATGCTGGGGCTGTACCTTAGTTAAGGCCACGGCCGCTTCCTTCCCACTCCTAGCCCTTCCCTGTCCCATCGTCGCCATAAGACCTATCTGTGTCGGAGCGACGTAAAGCAACTAGCAAAAAAAAAAAAAAAAAAAAAAAAAGGCCATGGCCGCTACCTTCCCAATACTAGCCCTTTTCCAACCTAAAAGAAATTACCATTGCACTGAAGAACAAGAAGTTCATGCAAATCCTGACACTAAATTGATTCATTTACTCGTGAAACTTAAAAAATAGGTAAAACGTGATTAATTTTTCAGTTGTAGTTCTGACAGTGAGACTGTGTATGGACTCTAATGTTTGTTTGTTTGTTTGTTTGTCTATCCCTTAGTTCCGTTTCTTGATAGAGCTCGGAGATGATGTGAGATGAATGTATATGATGTAGTTTTACGTCAAGATGCCCTTCCTGACGGTAACCTCAGTTCAGGAGCTAATGAAGATGAGAAAAATGATGGCGAATGAAACCTTGTAAGGGGGTGGAAGGAATAAGCTGTGGCCTGTGAATAGGAACTGTCCCAGAGTTTCCCTGAAAGTGAAAATGGTATACCATATAATACCATTCTCAGGACAGTTGACTGTGGGGTTCGAACCCACGCTTTTCCCGAATGCCGAGATTGGGTCCATAGCCGTAGAGCATTAAATATAAATATTACACTATAACATACATTAAAAAACAACACATTATTAAACAAAGAACAAACATACATATTTTTTGCTAGTGGCTTTACGTCGCACCGACACAGATAGGTCTTATGGCAGCGATAGGATAGGAAAGGGCTAGGAGTTGAAAGGAATTGGCCGTGGCCTTAATTAAGATTACAGCCCCAGTATTTGCCTGGTATGAAAATGTGAAACCACGCAAAACCATCTTCAGGGCTGCCGACAGTGGGATTCGAACGCACTCTCTCCCGGATACAAGCTTACAGCTGCGCGCCCCTAACCGCATGGCCAACTAGCCCGGTCATACATACACACTATTATACAAAGAATGACATGTTTCCTTCTTATAAGAATATCATCAGATTCTATCAAATCACACTCAAATATTTAGAACTTTTAAATATATCTGTTTAATACTTAGGAACTTAAAAATCAGTAACTTATCTTAATGATGGCCTCCTTTGTCTTTACTCCGGCATTTATTGCCGCAGGTTCCTCGAGAGAATTTTCATTATGAACATAGACAGTGGACTATCGACGTTACTCAGAGAAAACTCAATTCCATCACGCTGTTCTGCCATCTATGAACAATCGCCAGTACTCGATAGTGAAGTAAGAATGTATACATGTAGCAACACTCTGACTTTACGGACAAAAATAAACTCCGTCTGAGATTTACAGTGAAGGATGCTGTTCTTCATTCGACCCGGGATGTTTAGGCAGTAATAGGTTAGAATAGAGAATAATTTGTCGAGTAGAAGGTGTCATCTACCCCACTTTTCCGCTAGTAATATACACAGAGTAGCCAAAAGTCAACGGAAGACACTGAATTGATGTTACAACGAGTCACTCCTCCGCGAGCCCTCAAAACGTCAGCAATACGGCGAGGCATCGAATCTACAAGGTGTTGGAGGGATCTGGACCCACACATTTTGCATTGCTACCTACATTTGGACTTGTGTAGTTGATGCGGGGTTCATCGAACATACAGCAGCATCGACAGCATCCCATAAATGCTGGAATGGATTAAGATCAGGGGATCTGAAAGGCCAATCCAAAGTCGTAACTTCACTGCGTACCACCACAGAACGGTGACAGGGCGCATTGTCCTGTTGAAACGTGGCATCTCCATCAGGGTCATCTGGGGCTAGAAATGAATGCACATGGGCTGAAAGAATTTCTACATAACATGCATCTGTCAGCGCTCCTTTCAGCCGGACAATTGCGACCATGAGAACGCCGCCTTGACACAATCTTGTTGACACGCAGGATCCATAACTTCATGGGGTATATGCCACACTCTCACGCGCCCATCAGCTCGATACAACTGGAACCGGCATTCGTCGGACCATACCATGCGTCGCCCCTGTTCCATGGTGCATTGCCTATGTCGTGGGGCCATGCACGTCGTCGAGCTCTATGTCGAGGTGTCAGCAAAGGGAGGGGAGTTGGTCGTCGGCTGGTGAATCCTATGCTATGCAGTTGCCTCCTTACAGTTCTGGTAGAAATGGGTTTCTGACTCCCAGCATTCAATTGGGCGGTGATCTCACTCACAGTAGCCTGTCGGGCGCCCAGTATGGTTCTGCGGAGGTGGCGTGATGTCCGTTCGTTAAACACCTGTGGTCTTTTTGCGGTGGTTTACGCCGTTGATAACATTCTCTCTGCAATATTGAAAATCCACCCGCGACACGGTTGCCCTCGGAATGCCGAATTCGCGTGTAATCTTTGCAATGCTATGACCCATGCGCCGTGTGCCGATGATCATCAAAATCGGTTAACTCGAGACGTGTTGCGATCTTCACGACGCTGGTGTCTGTGACAGACTGCTCAGCTACGCCGCAGGTATCCGCAACGCTCAGGGGTCATACACGGCCCATTTTCTAATGGGACAACCCTTCCCGTGAGTTTTGGCCACTCAGTGTATCTTTTAGGTATTCTAAGAGGAAGGACCCCTAATGTTTATACAGATCTGATAGCAGAACTGTTGTCCGGACAAGCATATGCTTGTTTCTCGCTTCAGTAAGTTTGCATTCTGAACTATTAATCCCTAAACATCTGGAGTTCTAGTTATCAGCTAAAGGTTACAGTACCTGTCAAAGGAATGCAAAGGAATGTGATCTTTCTTTCCGATCCGCGGTTTACTTTAGTCCCTCACATTTATAAGAAACTGTTTTGGCAGAACATTTCTCTGCAGTGCTGGTTTCTTGTTGGAGTTCCCTCTGGCTACACGCGGTGAGAACTGACAGCGGCGTTCTGCACGGCTGACATCGAGTCTAGACTGGAGTACGAGGCTATTAATACACTGTGTGCTGAGCATGAAACATTCATGCAGGGTTCATCGCTGATCACCTTGTACAGCTATTACTCAACAAAAACAGAGAGGCTAAGTATCCTAACCTCAACACTCACTTGCTATCTCTTATTCTTTAAGCTCTGTGCCATGACACGACCCCGGACGTGCCATACAAGAGATTACTTCAAGTTAACCGACAAATTAAAATTAATCAAATTTGCGGTCTTGAAAAATTTAATGGAATGATATTATTCCTCACGCAATTCTAGAAGGTTAGTTGGTTATCTAGACGCACGTGTGTTTAATTTTTCCCTTAGGAAATGGATACCCTGCGGGTGGACATTCTGTGCCATTTAGTATCGAAGATCCAAATTTTCAGGCTGATTGACACCTAACAGCAAAATACGAGAGGGATGTGAGGTCAGAAACATTATCGTTCAAAAATGACAAATTTATTATCAGGGAGCAGATTTTAAAGTAGTAATAGCTTAGATTTCAACGGGTAGGAAGCTTCCTCAAGGCCGCACAACGTTCCTGTTTAAAGAGTTGTATAATCATTAGGAGCATTGCCCTTTAAAACCTCTATTATTTACGCAACTCTTCGTACGGAGCTTACTAGCGGCGAGATGAAGCCTTTTACTCGGTGAAATCGAACCTATCACTGCATTGAAATCTCGTTGACTATGTAGATTGGTTGCTTTTGCTAATTCACTCAAGAGGATTTGGTACTTATAGTCTGTTTGACAAGGATTTGTGACGTTTTGACGATGTATTTTTCTTTCACATTATAGAGCTTGCTAGAAACGTGCTTTATCCATCATCACCTACAGGTCGTCTGGTAGGCCTGGGCTCACAGGGTAGTGCGTTGGTCTTCTGAGTAGAAGGCATGGGTACGATCTTGTCTCAATCTCCTGTTCTTGAAGGTGCTCAAAATATACCCACATCATTCTCATGTCGAAAGATTTACAGGTACGTTCAGGAACGCCTAGGGGATAAAAGTTAGGGCATCCCATCGTCTCTGAAAATCGTACAGAAAGTGGAGTGGCCGCACATGTTAAACTCTAAGACTATGAAGCCCAGTTCTCCATTGGGATCGAGCCCCACTGTCGACTGTTCTGAGAATGTTTATCAGCGGTTCTCATGTTCACTTCCAAGCAAATGTATGAACAGCTCCTATTCATAGGGCGCAACCGATTCCATTCACTTCTTCATTAGCTTTTCAACCGAGATTGGCGTTAGGAAGGGCATCCAACAGTAAAACATGCTATATAATTTCACCCCACTTCATTCTCGATCCCGTATCAAGAAACGGAACTGAAAGGTGGACATAGAAATGGACGAAACTATTACCTGCCATCTTTTCAGGAGCCTACCCAGCCTAGATATAAACGGTTTTGCCCTTTTTCCTTACTTTAAATTCTGAATAACTTTAAATGTACCAACTTGTATTTAAAATGGAGGATATTCGAATATTTTATGTCACTTAGGAGCTTGTTTTGGGAAGTTAATACATTGTATTTTCTATTTTTATTTTATGTTATCGAACTGTAAGAAGCAAATAGTTGCGATGTTTCTTCCTACAGCTTATTCCTGCCCATCTGACCTTCGCTTTTCTGTTATACCCTACACGTTCTTAAAACTAAGATTACACTCAAGAATTTGCACAAACTCATTTCTTCCCCGGTCAAGTCATATTTAGAGCCCGAATTTGTAGGCAGAAATAGGTTAGCATGCAAACTTACCGAAGCGAGTAATAAGTATAGTCTACCATGCAAACAGTTATGATATGAGTTTTGCATAAAACATTAGGGGTGCGGCCCATCGGCACCCCTAGAATTTATGTTACTCTGGCTATACCACGGAAGAGCGGGCTAGGTTGGTACTTTCTAATAACCAAATTAGGTTTCATTCTAAACTATTACTGCCCGGGTTCTACTTATATCCGTCCTAGACTATCCTCTAGTGTGTCGTTTCTGATGAATGGGGCTGATGAAAACCTCAATGAGCGGTTTTCCCTTGAGGACCAGTTTTTAAGTGACTAAATGTCGCATTGTCACCTTAATTATTGGTGAAAAAGAAACGGAGGAGGAAGAAAAATTTGATGAAGTTGGCGCTGCAAAACACAGAGCGAAGGTTTCAAAACCCTGGAAACAGCCCTGAAATACCTAAAGCGGCAACAAGAAGAAACTCCCAACACTGACCTGCTACTTTTACAGAGCATGCGTTGACAGTCGGCAAGCAAGTCTGCTACAGAGTTTTAAAAACAAATTTAAATTTCTATCAACATCTCTTTTTCTCAAATTTCAAATTTTGCTGTGAACATCAACACTATCAATAATCGTACATCTGTAAACCTTCGCGGTGTTGGTTTTTTATTCTTCCGTATTAACCGACATTGCCACTAATCCGAGTCTCATCGGCCTGCTCGCGTCGGATAAACGAGATTCTATTGTATTATAAAGCAGTACATAAATAATTTCGCTAAGGATGTTTCAGACCAAGAGAGTGAAAGCTGGGTGGACTCAGGATATCTTATTCATAAGTTAGAAGTGACAGACATGAAAGTAGTGAGAATGATTTGCTGGTAAAAATAGGTGGGAACAATGGCAGGAGGGTACTGGGAATGAGAAAATCAAGCCTGAGTTAGGAATGAACTCAATGGATGAAGCTGTATGCATAAAGCGGCTTCGGGGGTGGGGTCATGTGGGGCGAATGGAGGAGGTTACCTAGGAGAATAATGGACTTCTTTATGTAGGGTAAGAGAAGTAGGGGAGACTAAGACGATGATGGTCAGACTAAATATCTGAGGATTTAAAGATAAGAGCCTAGACCTAAACGAGGTCACATAACTAGATAAAAATAGAGGGTTGTGGTGGTGTTTAGTAAATTTGCAGAGGCTTTCAGACTGAACGCTGAAAGGCATAACGGTCTATAAGGAAGGTATATGTATGAGTATATATTTGTATATTGAAAGAAAAATGATTAACATAGAAATTTAGGCTTTGGGAGAAAAAGTCAACACCGAACTGGATACAAGAGATCAAGGAAGATGTAGAAAGAAATAAAATAAAAGAGGAAACTGTTGAAAGAGAGATAAAAAAAGAAAATTTTAAGAATGGAAGGATGCCAAGGAAGAATGGCAAGGAAACATGGTCCAAAGTGGTCTGAGGAGGGAAGAATAAAGCGTAGTGCAATGATGAAGGAATACTCAAAAGAACGGAAGAGGAAACAAGAATGAAGGAAGAATTAAAATTGACACGTGGTCCCTGGCAGGACTCATCGTAAATAAGGAGAAGAAGAAGAACTTTCAGGTTGTACTGCCTTGTGATCTGATAGAAAATGTGCTTGACTGTGATGTGGAATTACATGATATACATTGAATTGAAACAGTAATGATGTACAGTTGTTAGACTAGCGGACCGCAGTGATACAGTCGATAAATTCTTAGCCTTCTGTTCCTACAGCGGTGGGTTCGATCTCAACTGAGGATATTGGCATTTTTGTATGTTTAAATATTACATATCACAGCAGCTTTCAAATGCAAAAACGCTGCATCCAATAAGAAATAGCAGCAAGCATGTAAGACGAAGTATGGGAAACAAATTCAAGTTTAAAAACGAAATAGGAAAAAAACAGTTTGGATCTTTGGACGAATAATCAGCGTGGCAGCCTTTGTTTCAAAGGGTTTTGGGTCTTGTTGGATGTGGTTAATTCCTCGGTGATAAGGTGCGTGTCTCCGTCTTAACAAACAAACAAACAAACAAACAAACAAACAAACAAACAAACAAACAAACAACCAACCAACCAACCAACCAACCAACCAACCAACCAACCAACCAACCAACCAACCAACCAACCAACCAACCAACCAACCAACCAACCAACCAACCAACCAACCAACCAACCAACCAACCAACCAACCAACCAACCAACCAACCAACCAACCAACCAACCAACCAACCAACCAACCAACCAACCAACCAACCAACCAACCAACCAACCAACCAACCAACCAACCAACCAACCAACCAACCAACCAACCAACCAACCAACCAACCAACCAACCAACCAACCAACCAACCAACCAACCAACCAACCAACCAACCAACCAACCAACCAACCAACCAACCAACCAACCAACCAACCAACCAACCAACCAACCAACCAACCAACCAACCAACCAACCAACCAACCAACCAACCAACCAACCAACCAACCAACCAACCAACCAACCAACCAACCAACCAACCAACCAACCAACCAACCAACCAACCAACCAACCAACCAACCAACCAACCAACCAACCAACCAACCAACCAACCAACCAACCAACCAACCAACCAACCAACCAACCAACCAACCAACCAACCAACCAACCAACCAACCAACCAACCAACCAACCAACCAACCAACCAACCAACCAACCAACCAACCAACCAACCAACCAACCAACCAACCAACCAACCAACCAACCAACCAACCAACCAACCAACCAACCAACCAACCAACCAACCAACCAACCAACCAACCAACCAACCAACCAACCAACCAACCAACCAACCAACCAACCAACCAACCAACCAACCAACCAACCAACCAACCAACCAACCAACCAACCAACCAACCAACCAACCAACCAACCAACCAACCAACCAACCAACCAACCAACCAACCAACCAACCAACCAACCAACCAACCAACCAACCAACCAACCAACCAACCAACCAACCAACCAACCAACCAACCAACCAACCAACCAACCAACCAACCAACCAACCAACCAACCAACCAACCAACCAACCAACCAACCAACCAACCAACCAACCAACCAACCAACCAACCAACCAACCAACCAACCAACCAACCAACCAACCAACCAACCAACCAACCAACCAACCAACCAACCAACCAACCAACCAACCAACCAACCAACCAACCAACCAACCAACCAACCAACCAACCAACCAACCAACCAACCAACCAACCAACCAACCAACCAACCAACCAACCAACCAACCAACCAACCAACCAACCAACCAACCAACCAACCAACCAACCAACCAACCAACCAACCAACCAACCAACCAACCAACCAACCAACCAACCAACCAACCAACCAACCAACCAACCAACCAACCAACCAACCAACCAACCAACCAACCAACCAACCAACCAACCAACCAACCAACCAACCAACCAACCAACCAACCAACCAACCAACCAACCAACCAACCAACCAACCAACCAACCAACCAACCAACCAACCAACCAACCAACCAACCAACCAACCAACCAACCAACCAACCAACCAACCAACCAACCAACCAACCAACCAACCAACCAACCAACCAACCAACCAACCAACCAACCAACCAACCAACCAACCAACCAACCAACCAACCAACCAACCAACCAACCAACCAACCAACCAACCAACCAACCAACCAACCAACCAACCAACCAACCAACCAACCAACCAACCAACCAACCAACCAACCAACCAACCAACGTTAAATACATCCCTCTACATAGGATTGGCACCATGAAGGGCATCCTCCAGTAAAACTAGCCCAAATGCACATGAAGTACAAACAACAGATAATTGGAAAAGGCCAGAAAGAAGTCAAATATATATTAATATTTTATATTCCATATAGAACGGGTGGTTAAGGGAATTAAAGTGGAATTTAGAAAGGGAATTACAATCCAAGGAAAGGAAATTAAAAACTCTGAGGTTTGGCGATGATATTGTTTTGTTCTGAGTCTGCAGAATATTTGGGGAAATTGCTGAATGGAGTGGCTGAAGTGTTGGAGAAGAAATACAAGATAAAATTAAATAAGTCCAAAACAAGAGTTATGGAGTGCAGTCGAATGAATGTGGGTAATTTAGGAATATTATTTCTTGGGTAGAGGTGTAACTAGCGATGGTAGAAGTAAAGAGGAGGACATAAAATACAGACTACCAGTAGTAAGGAGGGCCTTTCTTCAGAAATGAAATTTGGTCACTTCGAACACTGATATAGGAATTAGAAATTGTTTTTTGAAGGCTTTCGTCTGGAGCGTGGCATTGTATGGAAGTGAACGAGAACTAGCATAGAAGGAAGCAGAGTAGAAGCTTTAGAAATGTGGTGTTACAGAAGAATGCTGAAGAGAAGCTCACGAATGAGAAGATACAGAATCGAATTGCTGGGAGAGAACGACTTGGTAAAATGTGACCAGAAGAAGAGATTTTAGGACTTGGTCATTTAGTTTCTCAGAGAAGTTTGTGTGGCATGAACGGTGGGGGATACGAAAAACAGATTAGAGTAGTTGTAGGGTGCAGTAGGTTACCATAGGATAGTATGGCTTCGAGAGCTGCATTAAACGGAGCATTTCATATTTTATCAATCAATCAATCAATCAATCAATCAATCAATCAATCAATCAATCAATCAATCAATCAATCAATCAATCAATCAATCAATCAATCAATCAATCAATCAATCAATCAATCAATCAATCAATCAATCAATCAATCAATCAATCAATCAATCAATCAATCAATCAATCAATCAATCAATCAATCAATCAATCAATCAATCAATCAATCAATCAATCAATCAATCAATCAATCAATCAATCAATCAATCAATCAATCAATCAATCAATCAATCAATCAATCAATCAATCAATCAATCAATCAATCAATCAATCAATCAATCAATCAATCAATCAATCAATCTCCACTGATATGCATTTAGGGCAGTCGCCCAGGTGGCAGGTTCCCTATATGTTTTTTTACCTAGTCTTTTCTTAAATAATTGCAAATAATTTCGAAATTTATTGTATACCTCCCTTGGTAAATTTTTTCAATCCCTAACTCCCCTTCCAATAAACGAATATTTGTCCTCTTGAATTCCAACTTTATCCTCATATTGTTATCTTGCCACCTTTGAAAAACACCACTTAAAATTATTCGTCTATTAATGCCATTCTACGCCATCTCTCCACTGAAACCTCGGAACAGTTGAGCAACTCGTCTCCTTTCTCCCTAGTCTTCCCAGCCAAAACTTTGCAACGTTGCAATCTTTTTTAAGTTTGAATATTTGGCATTTGATTCGCGGCTTACGTGGCAGCACGCCGGGGTCTCATCGCTGAATTCCGTACTTCAAATGTCGGTCACTCCATGTAAGACTTGTGCTGGACAAAACGGAGGCGGGACAAGTTTTACTCCGGGTACTCCAGTTTTCCCTGTCGTCTTTCATTCCAGCGACACTCCAATATATTTTCATTTCCTCTGCCAGTCATTAATCATTGCCCTAAAGGAGTACGACAAGCTTCGGCAGCCGGCAAAATTCCTATCCTCGCCGCCAGATGGGGTTTCATCCATTCCATTCCTGACCCTGTCAAATGACTGGAAATAGGCTGAGTATTTTCATTTTCATTTGGCCGTTAATATTTGATACTTATTTTTATTTAAAAATATATATTGAAAGATGAAGTTTGTTTAATAAGAAGCAGTAACCTTATTTACAGGATCATTCTTATAGATTACGTATTTGTAATGTGATCCAGAAGAGTTCAATACACATAGATTGTTTGTTGAATCCGGCGTGGTAGTGAATCAGTAAGACCACACCGCAGCTGCAGTGAGGACAAGCTCCTGGTTTACAAGTACATGTTCAACAGCAAGATCTCATTCTTCATCTCTAAATGCCAGCTAGCGCAGCGCAGGTCATTCACGTTTCACAAACATCAGCTGCGTTTAGTTTCGTTGAAGTCGGGAGTTTGTCAGTGTCTCTTTCCCTCCCGACATGAATTACTTTAGCGGTCAGGGCCATTTTTACATTTCAAGAACAAATCTTCCACTATTTGACTGTTTCAGGTGCAGGTTACAGGAAACAGAACCTAATTCAGTGCCCGTGATCTGCAGCTGAAGATTTCCCCTACCGGAACACAGACATCAAACCTTGGATACGAATGAACGAGTTACCGAGAGCGATTTTTCCCCTTTGAGTAAAAGTAAATGATCCTAAAATAACATTTTCTATCTTAGTGCAATATATTATACAACCTAATAAGGCATCATACGTATCGGTAGTACGGTGAGTCGCATTTCAAGTAGTGTGATGGTGTTGCGATTATGCTGGTATACTGATACTCCGATCGTTGTAGCTTCTCTTAACACTTGATCATAAAATTCTGAGAAGAATTATGTCTAAGATATTGGCTTAAGATAATCTTCTCGTATACACTCGCAGTACAGTAGTCAACAATTCTCAGTATAAAAAACTTTCAGGGGAATTCATGATTTACTATACAGTCTTTGTATATACTGACAAGTATATGTATATGTCGTGGGAATAACTTAAATAGTGTTATTTATGGCAGTATTATTCTGAGCAACGCTGTAACAAATCTCGGTTCTAACTCGATTATTACCTACGTCGTATCTAGGCGAATGAAAATAATACAAGCCAGTAACATTACTTGTTTCAGTTGTATTTTTATTACTTACTTTCTCTCTGGTTTAGCGATTAGCGTCGAATGTCGCTGTCTGCGCAATGCTTTGGGTTTAATCCTGACTTCGTTACGAACTAAAGGCTGCTTCCAAAACTTTCCAAAATATCAAGTACCGAGCTCGATAGCTTCAGTCGCTTAAGTGCGGCCAGTATCCAGTAATCGGGAGATAGTGGGTTCGATCCCCACTGCCGGCAGCCCTGAAGATGGTTTTCCGTGGTTTCCCATTTTCACACCAGGCAAATGCTGGGGCTGTACCTGAATTAAGGCCACGGCCGTTTTCTTCCCATTCCTAGGCCTTTCCTATCCCATCGTCGCTATAAGATATCTGTGTCGGTGCGACGTAAAGCAAATAGCAAAAATGAAATAAAATAAAAAAGCATTCAAGTATTCACACGACTGCAACCCTTCCTACCATTGTCTTTATTTTGCAACTTGTTTTACGTCGCACCGACACAGATAGGTTTTATGGCAACGATGGGATGGGAAAGGACCGGGGTTTTAATTAAGGTACAGCTGTAGTATTCGCCTGGTGAGAAAATAAGAAACCACGGAAAGCCATCTTCAGGGTTGCCAACAATAGGGTTCGAACCCACTATCTCCCGAATGCAAGGTGTTATCTATGTGACCAAAACCACACAGTAACTTGCTTAGTCATAACCTGATGGAGGTGCCTATTATATATGGCTTGGGAAATTCTTCTTCTTCTTCTCCCGCTTTTGCTATATTCTGATGGGATTGCGCGTGTGATATCGCACATGTTGACTTGATTCTGTTTTACAATAGAATGCTCTTCCTTACATCAACCTTCTGTGAAATTCTTCTTTCTTGTATTATATAAATAATCCATTTAGAAGTGAAATATGTTCCAGTAAATCATAAGTTTAATTCTTGAAACAGTGTTTGGTCCGAACTACAAGTAGTATTATGGCGCTACGATTATGCTGGTATACTGATACTCTGTTCTCGCACTGCACTACAAAGCCTTCTACTCTACGAACAGCCAAGACAGAGTTAGACAGTACGGCGTCAGGCATCTTACACTGATAGAAATAAGACAGATCCACATTACCAGGAATTGCAATGTTTTCCCAGACACACCGGTCAGTTCCATTATATGCTAGACACGGGACAGCGCTCTGCGGTGTATCAGTTTCCTTCTATGGTAAGGACCTTGAGTGTTGACATCCAGACACAGTCGCACAGAATGTCAAGGGATTCCATGAGAAGAGCAATCTGGTTTTACTTTCCACCTCTCACTGCTTCAAGCGAAAGGAGAAATCGAAAACGCCCCACACGTTAACTCGAATCTAAATTTACCAATATATCCACGATATTTTGATAGAAATTTCAAAGTAATCAATACTCTGAAGGTAAAATTGATATTTGTAGGGAACAATCCATACGAAATTGAAACCGAGTCAGAATTTATCGGCATAATTGAGACGGTCAGTTCTCGTCCTTAAAGGATTACATACACTACTTTTTTTTTCACAAGTTGCTTTACGCCGCATCGACACAGATAGTTGTTTTGGCGACGATGGGGCAGGAAAGGGCTAGGAATGAGAAGGAAGCGGCCGTAGCTTTAATTAAAGTACAGCCCCAGCCTTCGCCTGGTATGAAAATGGAGAACCACGGAAAACCATCTTCAGGGGTGCAAACAGTGGGATTCGAACCCTTTATCTCCCGAATGCAAGGTCACAGCTGCGCGACACTAACATAATTCAGTTTTTAATTAATTGTCACAATTTTGATTCAGCCTTTAAATTGTCTACCTAACATATTAAAATTCTCTACAATCATCCAATTAGGTAATAAAATGTGTGTTCAGAATGGCTTGAAATTTTGCTTATTCATTGTTCCAGAGAGTAAATGTAATTCCAATTGAAGACATGGATGGAAGAAGGGCTTAAGTCAGGTTGTGGCGTTATTCGGTAAATTGCGTATATACGTTTCTTGGAGGCTCTTCTAGATACTACCTAAATGGCTTATCGGTAGTGTCAATAGATGGCGTGTGATGTGCTGTATTGAGTTGCGCCGTTCTTCCAAATATTACTCATGCCCGAATTAAAATACGCTCCAATGCTGACTTAGGGCGATCCAGCAATTATCACTCATCAGACTCGAAACAGCTGACGCAGGAGTAATGTCAGGAGGAGAAACATCTGATATTTCAGCAGATGAGAGTGAATATTTACCAAATAAAACCTCAGATGATTCGGATAATAAATCCTTACTATCAGAATGATCTGCCGTTCTCAGCCCACTGTCATTTGCAACACCACAAACAAAAGGACTTCAGTTTTCAATTCCAAAGTATGTCATATTATGTCACTCTCCTGAAGGAGCTGTATCAGGAAGCCAGAATTATAATATTACGTTTCATGACAAGTTTCAGTTATTGAAGGATATATGGTCTGTAAGATAATTTGGATAGCTTTCCAGTCCCTCGTGTAGGTATTGAACCCAGAAAATTAAAAGTTGTTAAAGATTTAGTAAGCTTTGTACGCGCAGGTGCACGTGCATGGTTTGAAAATATTTTCCGGAGAGCTGAATCTGTGGGAGTAGGAAATTCTCGATATAGTGACTCCCCTAATAATATGTTGTGCCCTGTCAAATGTTCTAACCTGTAAAACTTGTCTACATGCTTCCAACAATGTAAAACACATTAATTCAATGAAAATGTTTCTTGAAAATGGAATAAGGGCGTAACTCCAAAATACAAAATTGACAACAAACCAAAAAATGTATAAATAATTTTGATGTACATATTATGAAATAATCAAGAATGTAGTTAAGTATAAAATACCACAATTTTGTATTTCTGAGAAAAGTGTTTGATGTTGTAATTCTTTAAACTCATTTATCTCAAAAGAGTGTTTTTTGAGTTACGCCCTTCTTCCATCCATGTCTTCAATTGCAAACGTCATGCGAGGTACAAAACCGTGTTGTATAATCCTGGCTGGAGCATAAAGTATCAAAAAGATAACTAAGGAAAAGTTTTGCATAAAAAATTGGTACAAAGTCGAAGGAAACTTAGAAAAAGGCCAATAATTTTCAATACCATTTAAATACAAAACAAGTATTGAAGTATCTTTAGCCGGGCTGAGTGGCTCATACGGTTAAGGCGCTGGTCTTCTAACCCCAACGTGGCAGGTTCGATCCTGGCTCAGTCCGGTGGTATTTGAAGGTGCTCAAATACGACAGCCCCGTGTCGGTAGATTTACTGGCACGTAAAAGAACTCCTGCGGGACTAAATTCCGGCACCTCGGCGTCTCCGAAGACCTTAAAAAGTAGTTAGTGGGACGTTAAACAAATAACATTATGAAGTATCTTTACGAGAAAAAATGAACAACCAGGTAGATACACGAGATCAAGAAACATTAGAAAGAAATAAAATACGTTTTCTTCACAAGTTGTTTTACGTCCCACCGACACAGATAGGTTGTATGGCGACGATGAGAGAAGAAAGTCCTAGGAATGGGAGGGAAGCGGACGTGGCCTTATTTAAGGTACTGCCCCAGTATTTACCTGGTATGAAAATGCGAAACCAGGGAAATCCATCTTCAGGGCTGCCGACAGTGGGGTTCGAACTCTAAATCTCCAGAATGCTGGATACTGGCCGCTCTTAAGCGATTGAAGCCATCGAGCTCGGTAAATAAAATAACAGAAACTATATGTAGAGAGATTTTAAAAACAGTGTTCTGGGGTTCCAGTGTATGGGACCCTTACCAGGATTACTTGATTCATGAACTGGAAAAAAATCCAAAGAAAAGCAGCTCGATTTGTTCTGGGCGATTTCCGACAAAAGAGTAGCGTTTAAAAAATGTTGCAAAGTTTGGGCTGGGAAGACTTGGGAGAAAGGAGACGAGCTGCTCGATTAAGTGGCATGTTCCAAAATGCTAGTGGACAGATGGCGTGAAATGACATCAATAAGTTTGAGTGGTTTCTTTAAAAGCATGAAGATCAAGTTGAAATTCAAGAGGAAAAATTGGGGCAAATATTCGTTTATAGGAAGGGTAGTTAGGGATTGGAATAACTTACTAAGGGAGATGTTCAATAAATTTCCAATTTCTTTGAAATCATTTAAGAAAAGGGTAGGAAACAATAGATGGGGAATGCGTTCGCCTTTTAGTGTTCTATCACCTCCTCTAGGTCCGAAACGGATCATTCGGCAAGACATTTGACCTCAATTTTTCGGAAAGGGAAGGGATTGATATAAAACCTTCCACGCGAGTTACTGTTGAGTGTGCTCCTACAGACGAATCGAAGCTCGTTGAAATCGGTTGGACGCAGAGTCTGGCCTCTCCTTGTAAGATCAACGTTTCACAAGCAGTGGCCTGCGCAGGTGAGTAACTCCAGCCTACACGATACAGCACGGACTCGATGGATCGTGGTTTAAATCACTGGGGTGAGGTTTTTCATTTAAATAGTCTGCCATGTGTTGGAAAAAACTGAATGTCACCGAGCGCTGAGGGGATATTCTTATGATTGTTATTAGCAGCACTATAGCAGTTGAAAAACATCTCCATTCTAATCGAGGAGTCAGATGTTATTATTCCAGCTAAATACAGCAGTTTGGAAATTTTGAGGTCCATTTTCATTACTTTCTGGGGACAGTACCCGGTTCTGCTCCGGCACTTTCTTTGAGTGTTTAATTTTATTATTTGTATTAACTGTTTGAAGAGATTTTTTGTAGTTTTATATATTGTAACGTTGAGTGATAGTTTGTGAACTCTTTTGTAAATTTAGAGTTATTGTTAAGTGTTTAAATTTTATTTTTATTTTGAGATCATAATTTCGCGTTAAACAAATTCCTAGTGGCAGCCCAGATTGTCAGGGAAGTAGATGATCCTAGTGGTGGGATAATCAAATACAAAATAAACCCTTACTCGATTATTATTTTTCATTCGAATTTTTCGGTTATTCGATAGTTTTTCAATTCGATTACTTTTTCGATTACTCATTTGAATTTTCTTGCGAATGATTGGGGCAATTAAATATTGAATGCTTTCGTAATAATAGAGTGAAAAGTAATATTAATGTTGTCATCAACTCATTGCAAGGAAATTAGAACTTTGTGTATGTCTCATCCGATTATTCTATGCGACACAACTGAATAGTATTTGAAACTCAATCGATTACTTTTTCCGATAGAGGTTATTCGATTATTAATATTAGATTATCCCATCACTACTTGATCCTTTTAAACGAATAATAAAAGTACGTTTTAATTGTATGTACGTACTCCACTCCCACTGGGACTGACACCATTCAGGCCAGAGACCCCGAAATCTGTGGACTCAACACAAATATCGGTCATTTTGGACATATTCTTGTTCACTCCTCCACATCCCCCATGCCTATGGTGGTTGAACTTGGCTTTAAACTGCATCCAGAGTGTCAGAATTCATCTCAGCGACCCCGAAAGCCATGGATTCGACATAATATCGGTCCTTTTCGCTTATTTTTTACATATCAACCCCTCCTCTAGGGGCGCTAGCGGTGTCTTATCCCCACAGTATTTTTACGGGTAGTAAGTCATGTGTTTTCCAAGTCTAATTGAGAGCTATGCTGGAACATACACACATACATCCATAATCTTGGTCTTTTTTTGGACATTTTTTCCCACTTCCATGCCGATGGGGCTGAACTTTGACTTAAATGGCGTCCAGAGTATCACTGTTCCTCTCTGCAACCCCGAAAACTCTGGATTATTTTTATATACCACCCGCTTCCCTTTTCCACCCCTAGGGATGTTAGGGGGTGATATATCCCCACAGTTTGTATTTACATAGTAAGTCACTGGTGTACCAAGGTTGGTTGAAATTGCCCCAGTGGTTTAGGAGAAGATGTAAAACATGGCGGCCTGTTCCCATCGTCCTGTATATAGCCACGATCATGAACCTCCTAGCAAGAAAGGTACTTCATAAAACATGGCGGCGTGTTCCCAACCTTATATATATACAGTAGTCACACTCATGAACCTCCTAGCAAGAAAGGTACTTCATAAAACACGGCGGCGTGTTCCCATCCTCCTATATATAGTCACACTCGTGAACCTCCTAGCAAGAAAGGTACTTCATAAAACATGGTGGCGTGTTCCCATCCTCCTATATATAGTCACACTCATGAACCTCCTAGCAAGAAAGGTACTTCATAAAACATGGTGGCGTGTTCCCATCCTCCTATATATAGTCACACTCATGAACCTCCTAGCAAGAAAGGTACTTCATAAAACATGGCGGCGTGTTCCCATCCTCCTATATATAGTCACACTCATGAACCTCCTAGCAAGAAAGGTACTTCATAAAACATGGCGGCGTGTTCCCATCCTCCTATATATAGTCACACTCATGAACCTCCTAGCAAGAAAGGTACTTCATAAAACATAGCGGCGTGTTCCCATCCTCCTGTATATAGTCACACTCATGAACCTCCTAGCAAGAAAGGTACTTCATAAGACATGGCGGCGTGTTCCCATCCTCCTATATATAGTCACGCTCATGAACCTCCTAGCAGGAAAAGTACTTCACAAAACATGGCGCCGTGTTCCCATCCTCCTATATACCTCCACGCTCATGAACCTCCTAGCAAGAAAGGTACTTCATAAAACATGGCGGCGTGTTCTCATCCTCCTATATACAGTCACGATCACGAACCTCCTCGCAAGAAAGGTACTTCATAAAACATGGCGCCGTGTTCCCATCCTCCTATATATAGCATTTCCTACCGGACTGTCATGATGCAGAGTAGGTCGCTGTCACCTAGCGACAATCTGTCCATCAAGGTCAATCCAAATCTTGGTGCAGCTTTGTCATTAAATTAAATTGGATAATTACATAAAATTACTAATCGTTCAAAGTACATCCTAAACCCTCTCAGGAGTAATAAAAAACAACTTGTGAAATTTTCAGCGAAATCGGTCCAGTCGTTTTTGAGTTCATTCGAGACAAACAAACAAACAAACAAACAAACAAACAAACAAACAAACAAACAAACAAACAAACAAACAAACAAACAAACAAACAAACAAACAAACAAACAAACAAACAAACAAACAAACAAACAAACAAACAAACAAACAAACAAACAAACAAACAAACAAACAAACAAACAAACAAACAAACAAACAAACAAACAAACAAACAAACAAACAAACAAACAAACAAACAAACAAACAAACAAACAAACAAACAAACAAACAAACAAACAAACAAACAAACAAACAAACAAACAAACAAACAAACAAACAAACAAACAAACAAACAAACAAACAAACAAACAAACAAACAAACAAACAAACAAACAAACAAACAAACAAACAAACAAACAAACAAACAAACAAACAAACAAACAAACAAACAAACAAACAAACAAACAAACAAACAAACAAACAAACAAACAAACAAACAAACAAACAAACAAACAAACAAACAAACAAACAAACAAACAAACAAACAAACAAACAAACAAACAAACAAACAAACAAACAAACAAACAAACAAACAAACAAACAAACAAACAAACAAACAAACAAACAAACAAACAAACAAACAAACAAACAAACAAACAAACAAACAAACAAACAAACAAACAAACAAACAAACAAACAAACAAACAAACAAACAAACAAACAAACAAACAAACAAACAAACAAACAAACAAACAAACAAACAAACAAACAAACAAACAAACAAACAAACAAACAAACAAACAAACAAACAAACAAACAAACAAACAAACAAACAAACAAACAAACAAACAAACAAACAAACAAACAAACAAACAAACAAACAAACAAACAAACAAACAAACAAACAAACAAACAAACAAACAAACAAACAAACAAACAAACAAACAAACAAACAAACAAACAAACAAACAAACAAACAAACAAACAAACAAACAAACAAACAAACAAACAAACAAACAAACAAACAAACAAACAAACAAACAAACAAACAAACAAACAAACAAACAAACATTAATTTTTATATATTAGAAGATTTTACAAATTAAAGCTATTTCGCCCGCTAATTTCTAATGTTCTTTTAAAAAATTAATCGTCCACTGTTTGGTAATCTTTCTTACATTCCTCACTGAACATGGTTAATCTATCATTTCAGGTGTAGGTATTCCCGGCGTGTAACATAACATATTGCAGTCATTTCAGTTCAACTGGAACATCTTAGAAATGTTCGTCTCTGGCAGCAGTTGACAGTTCCCGATAAAGATCGTATGAGATTCTTGGGCTTGTTCTTCTCCTCCAAGAGGAGTGTAACAACGATAAATAATTTGACGTGACAAAATCTGGATTAAAATGGATTTGAATGCGGGGTGAAAGAATGTGTTAATGGTCTTTGAAGTGTCATTATCAAGGCGGCTGTGCTTTCTCAGGTAACGTTGGTAGGACTGGAATGTGTCGAATTAATGACCTGTCTCATCAAGGAACTGGAAGAATTCTTTTCTGACTCTAGCAGGCTTAGTAAGACGGTACTATGAGAATCCAGTATGAGCTTCAGCAGGAATTAACCCTCAGATGGCGAGTTGGGGTCGTTTATGAGACCGATCAGACTGTACTCCTCTAACACAGTCCTCGTCTTACACCCTAATTGTTGCTTCTCCTTGAACCTTACACTCAGCCGAAGACTAATTCTTACCTGAAGCTGATGGTCAATGATGTTGACCGTATTCAGTTTTGAAATAATAGTGGTGCCATTATTGACCCCACCCTACCGTTTGTGTCAATAAGCTCTGCGGCAAGCACAGATGGATCGTTAAGCCTGTACGGATGGCACAGCGAACGACCCTCGTGCGCACGCGCAAAGTCTCTACGTGAGCACAAGGTAGTGGCGATCAGTGAGACATTGTTGTTTCAAGCGGACAGAGTACGCTAACTTTGGTAGATGCAAGGATGTGACAGAGTTGGAAAAAGGGGTACTAAAGTTTTCCAGTGCCCATGGACATAAGCTGAGTGAAGTTGTTGGATTTGTTGGTGTTTCGCAGCGGACTGTTCAACGTGTCTACACGCAATGGTGTCAGAATACGACGTCAAAATATCATGGTCGGAAAAAGATCGTGACTGGAGGACGCGTTTCACGGCTTCTGAATCAACATCGCTTCAGGAATTACTGCCGTCAGTGAATGAAGGTCCGTCCCAACCTGTTAGCTAGAGAACATTGAGACGAGAACTGCATGTCTGAATATTTGGAGTCGATCACCTCTCAAGAGGCCACTGCTCACACTGGCACACAAAGCTACGCGTGTTCAATGGGCTTGAAATTATGGAACGTGCACAGTAGCTGAGTGGTGGAACGTAATGCGGTCTGACGAATCACGTTTTTGCACGTATTCCAATAACGCACGTTATCGAGTGCACCGAAGGGCCAAATGAAGCATTTCTTCGTTGATGTGTGCAAGGTCACCTTCAAGCCAGAGGTGGGTCTGCGAAGTTTTGGGGGTGTTTTTCGTATCATGGTTGAGCCTGCTCGCTGAGGTGACCACTGACATGAACCAGAGACAAACAAACAAACAAACAAACAAACAAACAAACAAACAAACAAACAAACAAACAAACAAACAAACAAACAAACAAACAAACAAACAAACATGCCGAGCTCGATAGCTGCAGTCGCTTATGTGCGGCCAGTATCCAGTATTCAGGAGATAGTAGGTTCGAACCCCACTGTCGGCAGCCCTGAAGATGGTTTTCCGTGGTTTCCCATTTTCACACATTCTGGATGTTCAGGTGTTGCCTTTCAGTCAACATCAACATGATGAGTGTGTTACTGAAACCCCCGATTTTTCAAGATGACAACACCAAAGTCTATCGGGCTGGACGCATATGTGACTGGTTTTATGAACACTCACCCGCCCTACTACATCTCGAAATCAGCATCCCCGCAATGTGGTAGAATAGCGCGAGTGGCTTAATCTGGATGCGACGTACCTGAACAACCTTGTGGACTCACTTCTTAAGCGAATCCAGGCGGTTATCAAGCCCAGAGGCGGAGTCACACGGTATGAAATGATGCTTGTAGTGATTTCTCCAGGGGTGACACGTTTTTTGTTCGGTAAGCTAGTAATGTATTTTACTTTCTTATTCTTCTTTCGTTAAGGCCTCTGTAGGACCACACCCCTGTCGGCGTGGGACGCAGACGAAGAATACACCCACGGTATCCCCTGTATGTCGTAAGAAGGGGCGACAAAGGGAAGCACCAACAGACTACTTGTGACTAGTATCATTGCATCTACAGTACGTTACATAGGAGCAGTACCATTATGCGAGGAACACTACGGGTCTGGGCGTTGCTTGTGATGCGTGTGCATTCCACTGTGTTCAGAATGGGGCTGCGTCACCTATGAGTAGTACCACTTTATGAGAAACACCACGTCTTTGGTTGGCGCCCAAATAGTACCACTATGTGAGGAATACGACGGGTGTGCGTTGCCTGAGAGTAGTATCAGTATGTGAGGAACACCATGGTTTTGTGTTACCTGTGAGTGTTACCATAATGTGTGATACACCATAAGTCTACATTGACTATGATTAGTACCACGATGTAAGTAACACCATGAGCCTATGTGGCCTGTGATTAGTCCCACCATGTGAGAGACACCATGAGCATACGTGGCCTGTGATTAGTCCCACTATGTGAGAGACACCATGAGCATACGTGGCCCGTTATTAGCTCCACGATGTGGGGAACACTATGGGTCTGCGTTGCTTGTGAGTAGTACCCTTATATGTGAAACATGGGGTTATGTTACCTGTGAATGGTGCCATTGTGTGTGACATACCGTGGGTCTACATTACGTGTGATTAGTACCACTGTAGGAGGAACACCATGGTTCTCCTTTACCAGTGTTTACTATTATGAGGGCCGGTGACCTATATTTTGGACCCCTTTGAACAACAAGCATCATCTCCGAAAATAAGGAATTCTGAACTGAATCCACTGACTGTTTTGGATCCATGGTCATTTTGTCATCATCATTCGTTTCAGATTCTAGTCACCGGATAAATTTTGAAGTTTTAATCATCGTGTCATTTCGATGCACCTCGTAACGTTAGGGGACGATGACCTAGCTGTTAGGCCACTTTAAACAACAAACATCGTTAACTGTAGGACCACAGGCAGATTTGTCATGGTTAATGTTATGTCATTGTTGATCGATTTTATGAGCTTATTATATCGTATGCCTTCACATTTAGTTTTCTTCCGACTCTGTTTTATTAGGACATCTTATAAAATTATTATAGTGTAGACTGTACTTCCTTATTCCTCGACTTAACCTACCGATTTTCATCAAAATCTGTTTTGTTTACTTATTTTCTCGTGACTCGGCGCTGATGTGGAGTTAGCAACAAAAATACAAATTCATGAACATCTCTGTTATCATAGCCGGTGCGGTAAAAATGTGTAAGACACAGATGATCGGACATTTAATACTACGTAACTTTAGTTATGTAGAATTTACCCGTAGGCCCACTAATAACATAAATATTTCAGAATTAAATTTTAGGCCTTCCCCTAAACTACCATTTCACTCAGCGTGAATAAAATTAGTCAAGGCCTAGATTGTAGCGGCTTATTTCCCGACTTTACGTATCGATTTTCATTAAATTATCTTCAGGTGTTTTCACGTGATCCGCGTACAGACAGACAGACAGACAGACAGACAGACAGACAGACAGACAGACAGACAGACAGACATTACGGAAAATTAAAAAGTGGATTTCCTTGTTACTTTGGACACGAGCTATACAGAAATAGAATTATTTTAAAATTCTGAGCAATGTACAGACAAAGCTCTTGTTTTATATATATAGATTTGGGAGTTGTTAACATAAAACTAACACAGAAAATGCATTTTTGAGGTACAATAACTAATTTAAAATATAGTATATTTAATCATTCTGGAAGTATATACAACTACCAAAACTGCCGTAATGTTATAGATCAATGTCAAAGGAATAATCACTATAACGACCCAGGGGATCGCCACAATAAATATTGCCAGTCACAGATAAGCACGTAATATATTGTACATAATAAAGAATTAACATCTCTCACCACATTTTAGTCACTTTCTCCATTCTCCAAGCATTCGGATAACACAACAGTTGCATGTTCGAGACATAAGTAGTTATCGAACCTAATGCAGCTGTTCCTGGTAGGTCTGTTCTTTTTCCTATCACAGTAAGCACAGCGACTCCTGTGGTAGCTGGGCGTCGTCTAGGCTCAGTCTAGATCACTTCACACATCCTTGGCAGAATATTACTGGGTAGCTTATTTAAGGCGGTTCAGTTTCGCACATGATACGTCAGGTATTTTAATCTTTTTCTGACTGAGGCACTTAGTGTAACTTGGGGTGACCTGTTGTATCACACTTGATACATTTTGTTTTTTTATGTTTGTGTTGTTTCCTATTGCAAGATATAGGTGGCAGCTCCGTATAAATGTCAAAACTCACTATAGTACCGGACGTATCGTATATTATACATCCCAGACATAACCCTACAATCAGCTCACACAAAAAATCCAAAAATGCTGGTTTTACAGGTACGTCTTGTTGTATTCCTTAAGATCAAACTAAACAGAAAACAAAGTTAACGTCTCTATCTTCCCCAGAACGCTGAATGGCCGCCGTGGCCAAAATTTTGCCCCTATCAAAAATATTATTTTTGCACATTGATTCCATTTCGTTCCCTAAGGGACCAGTAGTGGCGATTTGGAATTGGAAGAGTGGGGGAGGGGAGGGTGTGTGTACGCATCAAAACTGAAAAAGAACTTGTAAGTTTTCTGATGCTCTCTGAGCGAATTTTGATAGAGATGCAAAGGTTGACAGTTTTCCAACTTAAGTGCGGTAATATCAGTTTGAGATTTTGCTTCAATACTATAATTAAAACCTTTACCAAAATGATAATATTACACATGTATTAAAATTAAATATAAGTAAGGAGTGCTTATAAATCAAGAATCATTTAGTATTTGACTACACACTAAGAAACTAACAGACACTAAAGAGCCTGCCAGACTGACGAATGCACGCGGCAACCGGGTGAATCATACCTCACTGTCTATGATTTTGGCAAAAACAGCAAAAAAACAAAAAATACACACCAATACCCCTGATACCCTTGCTCACAGTACATTCAAAGTTTCCGCTACTTGCTGTGGCGCTATACAAATTTGTTAGCCGCGACGAACGACATTTTGAGCGTATTTCCGCTAATAATTGTATTAATAATTAAGGTACTGGAAAAGAGAAATCTTAGGCCTTGTGAAGACAAGAGAAGTATGAATATTAAGATATAATGATGAAATATACAGGAACTTACAAAAACATAACAGAAACCATAAGAAAAAGGAAATTGCAATTTTTTCACATATTTACAGAATGGACGGTTCCAGATTAACAAAAAGGATTTTCAAGTAACTTTGGGACAAAAAGGAAACAACTAACCGGGGATTGGTGGGGGATTCATTAATTCCGTTCCTCACCCGGTCGATTGACTGCAAACAGGCTGAGGATTTTCTTCATTTCTTGTGTGTGTGTGTGTGTGTGTGTGCACGCGAACAATGCAGAGTTAGTACAATATCAGCACTCAGTGGCGGTAATAAGGACCCCACAGACCCCGCGGGGCGGGGAGCATGGCTGCTCTCGTGTGTGTGTGTGTGTGTGTGTGTGTGTGTGTGTTCGTACCATATGAATGTATTAATTTTATTCCCTCGGATTTGAAAACTGCATTGTGTAATTTATTATTATTATTATTATTATTATTATTATTATTATTAGCCGGCCCTGTGGTGTAGCGGTAGTGTGATGTCTCTCACCCGGATGCCCGGGTTCGATTTCCGGCCAGGTCAGGTTTTTTTACCTGGATCTGAGGGCTGGTTCGAGGTCCACTCAGCCTACGTGATTATAATTGTGAAGCTATCTGATGGTGAGATAACGGCCCCGGTCTAGAAAGGCAAGAATAACGACCGAGAGGATTCGTCGTGCTTACCACACGACACCTCGTAATCTGCAGGCCCTCGGGCTTAGCAGTGGTTGCTTGCTAGGCCAAGGCCTTCAAGGGCTGTAGTGCCATGGGGTTAATTATTATTATTATTATTATTATTATTATTATTATTATTATTATTATTATTGTAGCGGAGGTATCTGTGGTAGTTAGAGGTGAAAGAAGGTGCGGGCTGGAATAGGTCTCAACTACAAAATTAAAGTTAATTTAAAACTTTAACAAAGGTTATATTTTCTTTTCAAAATCAACAATTAACAGAGTATAACAGGTACCAAGTAGCAGATCAACAAATTAACAAATTACAGTTCGTTACAAGATTTGGGCTTCGAGCCCCAAGTTTAATTCCTGAGCTATCAGCTCACAACCACAATTGCTGAACGGCAGAAAACCCCTAAGTACGAGGAGCAGTTGCTCCTAATTACAATGTTAAGAAAAAGAGCAGACCCACTCTCAATTTTACAAGCCTATCAAAGGCTACAACAAATTTCATTTCTATCTACCCTTAAGGCACACAAGGAAACAGGGGTAACTAGTACCCAATCTACTGGGCCTTCGCAGGAAGGAAAACAAAACGGGTTAAGTAAATGGCCCAAAATACAAAATAAATGGAGGCGATAACTTGCACTCCTACACCAAGTTTTGTCTAAAACCTATGTGGCGCTAGGCCGATCATACAGGGCTAATCCCAAGCTAGGGAGGTGACATGTATGAGAAAACTTAACTACATTAAAGAAGAACGGTTATGAAAACGCAGTCACCTCCTATTCAAAAATGAAGGGGAGTTCGAGAGGGTGAAGCACTCTCTATCCCCGCTTTACAGTAATTTATAGATTTATAATTTATAGATTTTACATAGACAGAAAATAATTTACATTTTTAAAAGGTAGGTTACATACTAAAGGTTTCGAACCCTCGCCGAGAGTTAAACTGCTGAGCTAGCAAGAAATGAAGATGTTAACAGGCCATTACCTTGTAGATGAACTGCTGCTTGAAGAAAGAGGCGCTTCCCGCCCCCTGCTACATATTCAGACACTAAGAAAGATGTTACTGAAGTGGCCCCGAGACAAGAAAATCAGCAGTTTATATACCCTCGTGGAACGTTCGAGACCTTTCAGGAATGAGTAGACATACCCTTTCGTTTTTATTGGATAACAGCAAAAACTAATACACAAGACGAGGAAGAAACACCTTATTGGTGGAAAATTAATTACATAAATTCCTGATTGGTTACATTCAAAACGGGCGGAAAGAAAGGATTTATATTGCCAACCCACAAACCACAGAACAAAATTTAGTAAAAATAAAACTTAGGAATACAATATTTCTTCAAGAAAGTTCATTCCATTGCACCAGAGTGTGTTACTATAGTTTTGGGTAGCGACATCTGTTAGAGAATGTTCAAACTTCTTGATACGGAGCAAACAAACACAAATCAAAATAGACACAGTTCAGAACACTTCAAAATTACCAAATTTACAGTAGTGACATCTTCCGAGAAACCGTTGAGTTAATACAGTTTGTTAAAGTTCAGGCTTTCTCCTGTAGAGAAGTTTCAACTGGCGCAATATTTGAATTAGCGGCGTGGAGGTGTACCACCCGGTACAATTATTATTATTATTATTATTATTATTATTATTATTATTATTATTATTATTATTATTATTATTATCGTCGTTTCTGTTCATTCCACTCTTTTGTCTTCTAAGCCAAAGACATATCCATAATTCTTAGCTTTTCCGTGTAGCGGAGAATCTTTACGAGTGGGAATTTGCTAAAACACTTGGCCATGAATACAGTTCACGGATTGCTGTATCAGGGCCAGTGCGGGGAGGCGGTCCCGCTAAAGATGAAGGAACACGGGTGGCCACATCTCTGATTGAAAGTGGAGAATTGAGGAACAATACCAGGTACGCTAGATCTGATCCCGTTCCGCCCGCCCTGGCTTCCTTTAATGAATAAATATGGAGAGGAGAGTGGAGCTCGCTCGCTCGCTGAGCTTTTGTCTGGAGGCGACGAGAGCAGTGACCTCGTAGAGCTGAGTGCCCGGGGCCGTGTTCGCTGGCTCCAGCGAGCCGCCTGCCTCCAGGGCCTGCCCTGCACTCCAGCGGGGTGCCCTTCTCCACCTGTGCTATTTTTGAAACCACAGAAAAGAGCCGGAGTTTATTTCAGTTAAATATGGAACCCAACTATGGATGTTGCGATATTATCGATTTGAGTAAATATCGATATATTTCTATCGAATTTCGATATTTCAGTATCGATTTTTTCTTTCGATATTTTTAGGTATCGATAGACTGCTATTTTAAAGGATTTATTTATTTGTTAATTTATTTACGTATTTCTTTATTTATTTATTTATTTATTTATTTATTTATATGACTTTAGGAGTTGCGAAGTTAGGGCTCGACGCCCTATCTTACATTTCATCACGTAAATTACAAGATAATACATATGTAAAGAAACATTACGGTCTATTATAAAATCAAAGATAAATAACCTGATTACCGGGCGGGTTGGCCGTGCGGTTAGGGGCGCGCAGCTGTGAGCTTGTATCCGGGAGATAGTGAGTTCGAATACCACTGTCGGCAGCCCTGAAGATGGTTTTCCGTGGTTTCCCATTTTCACACTAGTCAAATACTGGGGCTGTACCTTAATAAAGGCCACGGGCGCTTCCTTCCCATCCCTAGGCTTTTCCTGTCCCATCGCCGCCATAAGACTTGTCTGTGTCAGTGCGACGTAAATCAATTAGCAAAAAAATAAAAAAATAAAATAAAAATAAGTTGGATTCGATTCCCACCTCAGCCATCCTGGAAGTGGTTTTCTGTGGTTTCCCGCTTCTTCTCCAGGCAAATGCCGGGATGGTACCTAACTTAAGGCCACGGCCTCTTTCTTCGCTCTTCCTTGTCCATCCCTTCCAATCTTCCCATCCCCCACAAGGCCCCTGTTCAGCATACCAGATGAGGCCGCTGGTTGAGGTACTGGTCATCCTCCCCAGTTGTATCCCACGACGGAATGTCTCACGCTCCAGGACACTGCCCTTGAGGCGGTAGAGGTGGCATCCCTCGCTGAATCCGTGGGGTAAACCAACCCTGGAGTGTAAATGGATTAAGAAAGAAAGAAGATAAAAGTGACACATGTCCTTATATTCTTGGCTATCCATTTAGTTATCTACGGTCTGTGCGTGTAGCTGCTTTTGGCATATTGTAGACGGTTTTACTTTGTGCAAAATCTGAATTATTCATTGCATATAATGTTTCTACGTTGATGGTTTCGCGTGAAAGTTACTCTCACTTCCGGAAATAGCAGCACTGATTGGTACACTGTCTACTTACTGGATAAAAACAGACAGTTAAGTGATGCAGCGTAATAAATAATTTTCTAAACATGCCAAATTACGTAGACACTTTTGATCATGATCTTCTTTCTTTGTTTACGTGAACGCTACTGATCCACGAAATATCACTGTAATATTTGTCACATATGAAAGGTAATCATTGATTTACTCAAATAAAGTCTAAAATCCCAGGTAGATTAAGAAATAATGGAAATATTTAATTTTACAGAATACATACTTTACTGCCTTACAGCTATATACAATTTTTTCTGCGTCGCGGGGCTTCCGTGTTTTGTTTATGTGTAACACAACACTTTCGTGTGTCATGTCTTTGCTCACGGTAATGCTTTGGTGTCGTGTCACTTCAACTGTCAATTGTCTAATAGTGCTGTTCCTTTAATAAAGTAATATATCTATTGGTCCAGGGATCATGCTATTTTCCGGTTGCTTCGGCACGAGATTTAGGTCTTGTAATTTCCTTATTACATGGTGATTTTTGTCGTCAAAAAAAGCGATAACATCCTTAATGTTGTTCACCTCCATTTTGCTTTTTGAACTGTCCGCGCTAGACAAATGCACAAAGATAATAAGAATTCACAGACATGGCACTCCCATTCATCGGTGCCAGCCCTGGACCTCAAGAAACAAACAAAAGACGGCGCGAGCAGCGGAATGCAACATGATGGACTCCTGTTTACAGCTCATAAGTACGTATTCATATTTCTTGCTAGTAACGACGGTATTTCTTAATCTACCTGGGATTCGAGACTTTATTTGAGTAAATCAATGATTACCTTTCACATGTGACAAATATTGCAGTGATATTTCGTGGATCAGTAGCGTTCATATAACCCTTTCTTTCTTTCTTTCTTAATCCGTTTGCCCTCCAGGGTTGGTCTTTCCCTCGGACTGAGCGGGAAGTTCTACCACTATGGCCTCAAGGGCGGTGTCCTACACCGTGAGTCTTTAGGCCTGGGATACAGCTGGGGAGGAGGACCAGTACGGTACCTGGCCCAACTGCCTCTCTGCTATGATTAACAGGGGCTTGTTGGGGGATGGTAAGATTGGAAAGGACAGGCAAGGAAGAGGGAAGGAAGCCTCCGTGGCCTTAAGTTAGATACCATCCCGGCATTTGCGTGGAGGAGAAGTGGGAAACCACTTAGAGGATGGCTGATGTGGGAATCGAACCTCCCCTCTTTACTCACTTGACGTCCGAGGCTGAATGGTCCAGCCCTCTTACCACTTTTCAAATATCGTGGCAGAGTCGTGAATCGAACCCGCACCTCCGGTGGTGGGAGGTGATCACACTAACAACTACACCACAGACGCGGACTTATATTGATTTTCTTGGAATTGTCATGATTCAAAATCAAAATTCTTCTTCTTCTTTATCTGTTTTCGCTTCTCGAGGATCTGATGTCAATGTATTCTGTCTTCTTCTTGTTGAGGCGCAGGCCGCATTGCGCTAGTCGGTTGTTCCACTCTTCTGTTTGACGCTGGACATCAAGCTTATTCCAGGCGGGCAAAATTTCAAACGTAATTTTCATGAAACAGTGATTCAAAGTAAGGCAAACATTGTGCTAAGAACGTAACGTCACACGCATACTCTGTTATAAGATGGCGCTGTGTTGATTCGCGTGCTCAATTCGAGGTTAGCTGAAACAGCGAAAACAAATAGTAAGTATACGATATTTTGAAAAAGCTGCGGCCGTTACAATACAGTAGTGACAACCTAGCGCCAATTTTTTTCCTCTTAATTAGTGGCAGACCTTTCACAATAATAACCGCCCCATACTAATCTTGTTAAGAACATTTTAACTTTTGGTGTCTACAGGAAAGTAAATCGAAGGTTTACGTCCAAACGAACAAAGTTGTAAATTCGTTATAAGGATGCTTACAGCGAGAAACTCTGTTCACTTGTGTTTATTTAATTTCGTGACGTGAACGAGGGGAAACCCCGCCATTCATGACTAGTCAGACACAAGACACGTGTTACAGATTGACAGCGATAGGCATTTTGACAGGCAAAATCCTGTTCACTGTCTTCCCAGAGCACGACCAATCGTGATTACAGAACAACGAAGCGTGATGCTTTGACTAACGGATATACTTAATATATTTAATTTACACAGTAGCGTTCAGACATTTCTGTTACTGATTACAATCAGATATCAGCTCATTTTACTCTGATACTGATCGGTAAAGTGGGGGACAAAAAGTGAGTAAGAAACACTTTCTCTGCCTGACACATGACTAACAGTCTCCGGTTTTTTTTATCTTCACGAGGTCCACCTGTTTGTCGTGTCGGGCGGTAGGAGTTCTTTACGCCCTGGGTGTGACGAATGAATCGGCTCCCACGCTGACCCACTGCCGATCCCGTAAATTCTATTTTAAAAAGTGAAAATAAAAAGGAGTGCAGACCTGTTTACCGTTTCTAAACAACTTCACTTTTTGCAATCATTTGCGGTGCTATTTATTTGTTTTGTTGTATTTGATTCATTGATTGATTGATTGATTGATTGATTGATTGATTGATTGATTGATTGCCGGCCACGAGGTGTAGGAGCAGAGTGCCTGCCTATTACCTGGAGACCCCGGCTTCGATTCCCGTTCAGCTCAGGAATTTTTACCTGTATCTGAGGGCGGGTTCGAGGTCCACTCACCCTATGTGATTACAATTGAGGAGCTAACTGATGGTGAGATAGCGGCCCTGGTCTAGAAAGCCAAGAATAAAGGACCAGAGGATTCGTCGTTTTGCTGAGCAGCGGTCGCTTGGTAGGCCATGACCCTTCGGGGCTATGGGCTTTGATTCGTGGATTGGTTGATTCTCAGCCTTGCATCTGGCAAGCAGTTTTCTTATGGTTATCAAAATACTCATAACTAGCTGTAGTACACGACGCTGCCGGGGTACATTTTAACGTTTACTTTTAAGATTTGTATTACCTTTAAATTATGTGTGACCGGATGAGTTGGCCGTCCGGTTAGGGACGCACGGCTGTGAGCTTGCATCCGGGAGATAGTGGGTTCGAATCCCACTGTCGGCAGTCCTGAAGATGGTTTTCCGTTGTTTCCCATTTTCACACCTGGCAAGTGCTGGGGCTGTACCTTAATTACGGCCACGGCCACTTCCTTCCAACTACTAGGCCTTTCCTATCCCATCATCGCCATAAGACCTATCTGTGTCGGTGCAACGTAAAGCCACTAGCAAAAAAAAATAATGTGTGAAGCGGATTTTTGTAGAGTTCCTCGTTATGAAGTTGATTCATATTTCTTCCTTTCGTCGTTCCTTAATCCGTTAACCCTCCACGGTTGGTTTTTCTCCTACAACATAGCGAGAATCCCACCTCTACCGCCTCAAGGGCAGTGTCCTGAAACATGAGACTTTGGGTCGGGGCATACAACTGGGGGTGATGACCAGTACCACACCCAGGCGGTCTCACCTGCTATGCTGTACAGGGGCCTTGTCGGGAATGGGAAGACTGGAAGCGATAGACAAGGTGTAGGGAAGGAAGCGGCCGTGCACCATCCGGGCATTTGTCTGGTGGAGAAGTGGGAAACCACGGAAAACCACTTCGAAGATGGCTGAGGTGGCAATTGAACACCTTTCTACTCAGCTGATCTCCCGAGGCTGAGTGGACTCTGTTCCAGCCCTCGTACACTTCTCAAATTTCATGGTAGAGCAGGGAATCGAACCCTAGCCTCAGAGGGTGGCAGTTAATCACACTATCACACTAACCACTACACCACAAAGGCGGACTGATTCATTTTTAACGAAATATTTTGTAGTTTTATACTTAATGTTATGTATTTAATATTAAGATTTAATTATAGATTATTTTGTTTCGCGTTACATTTTGTTCTTGTGGCAGCCCAGATTGTCTGGGAATTCGATATTCCTTTCAAATAAATAATACAAATAAGATATAAGTGTATGTATCTACATGTCGCCCTGTAGGTATGACGTGCATGATTCCAACTGCCATTGAGACAGTCACCGATCAATCTAGCGACCACGAAAACTGTAGATTCAACACGAATCTCGGTTATTTTAGACATTTTCTTTCATCGCCCTTTCTGAAACCCCATGTCTATTGTTGCTGAACATTGACTGAAATTATTCATCCCAGCGACCCCATCCATAGGGGTGTCTTATCCCCATAGTATTATCTTTCCAGATACCAGGAGCATCATGGTTAATGGAACTAGCTTAAAAATATTGAAAAATTTCGCTGTGTTCCGTTGATCAAATCCCGGTCACTCCATGTGAGATTTGTGCTGGACAAAGCGGTGGCGGGACAGGATTTCTCCGGGTACTTCGGCTTTTACCGTCATTATTTCATTCCAGCAACACTCTCCAATATCATTTCATCTGTCAGTCATTAATCATTGCCCCAGAGGAGTGCGATAGGCTTCGGCGGCCGGCACAATTCCTAACCTCAACGCTAGATGGGGCTTTATTCATTCCATTCCTGACATGGCCAAATGACTGGAAAACAGGTTGTGATTTTCATTTTCATGTTTCAGAGATGGGAATTATTTGAACAAGTACCATCTAGTCGTTATATAGTTCTGTAGGTGATTTACATAAATTGTAGGGGTTCTGATAGTTCAGATAGCTAATATTTATGCAAATCTCACTGCGGATCTGTTGTGCGGGTAGTAGACACTTGCGCCTTGGTTAAATTCGTTTGTATTCCAACCAATTGCTGCCTATAATTCCCATCTCTAGTGATGACCGTGTTAGCCACATGGTGAAAAAAGGATACATGGTGTTCAAACAGGGAAGGTATATATGGAATATTCTTATGAGTAGAGCCCGGATTTTTATGCATTAATAGGCTAGAATGCAAACTAACTGAAGCGAGTAGCAAGTATAGTCTACCTTCACAACGACCGTGCTATGGGGTTTGCATGAACAGTAGGGGTACGGCCCATCAGAAACCCTATAATTTATATTATTCTTGCTACGTTATGGAAGAGCGGGTTGCCGACACTTCCTACTAACCTAATTAGTTTTGCAATCTAACTTGTTACTGCATATAAATCCGGGCTTTACATGAGGAATTGAAGGTATTTAGTGGCATATTCTTTTGTTTTTTCATTGTTTCTTCGCCCTTGTTTCACAATTAGTGTAATTTTGTGTACACAATGATTACATTTCTTTGATAGCATGTTGCTGGTTTTATTAAGATAATCAGTAACAAAATATATAGATAAATCGTAAGATAATTAAGCCTAAATTATTACTGGATTTGCCTACTGGTGTATTTTAGCAGCAGGCGTTATTTACTGTCCAAGGAACCCAATCTCATTCCAGTCTCTATTAAGTTTAATTGAAGTAATCTAAAATGTTTCATAGATTTAGGGACCACAAAAATATCTGGGCGTATATCGATTAATTTATAAGTGATGACAAGTTGAACTGCGATTAATTTGGAACGGGTTAGTAAAGAAAATCTCTCTCTCTCTCTCTATTAATCGTTCTTCGTACGGTTTTGTGGCCATGATTGTAAAGAAGTGAAGTATCTGTCCTTGGTCTGACACAGTGGTTAGCGAGTTTGATTTCTGGTGGTGAAAAAAAGTTCACGATCAGAATGTTGACCGTTATGGCGATAGGAATGGTGGTAAAACAGTTTTCTCTCTCTTCTTCTTATTCTTCTTCTTGTTTCGCATAGGGCGACTAAGGACCACGGCTTTCACCTATTGGCCAGTAATTGCGCATCCTCTGACTCTGTTGTTTATTCCTCTTCTTTGTCCAGAGGGTAGTCTACCTGTCTTCCTTCTTGGTGGTTTGTCTGGAACCTCATTTGCTGAAGCATCCTCTTGAGAGATGCCCTTCCACTTCCTACAGATCTTCACTTTCTTCCTTCAACCATGGTGACTTCGTCTTCTTCTATTGCCAGTAGGTGAGAAAAAGGTTGGTCACCCTGGCCTGTTGCATCCTGTAGACGTGTCCATGAAATGTTTAGCCACGTCCGTGATTTTTTCACAGTATTTGTAGAGCTCTTGGTTGAGTTGTCTTCCATACTCATTCCCTAACTTGACTGGTCCTAATATCTTCCTCAATATTTTTCTCTCCTGCATTTCGAGCTTGTCCGTCAGTACTTTCCTGTTGAATATTAGACATTCTGAAGTGTATAAGGATTCAGAGCGGATGGCTGTCTGGTAGTGCTTGATTTGAGTATTACGGGAGAGACACTTTTTATTGTAGGTGTTCTTGGTCAGTTGTTATGCCAGTTCTAGTTTATTAACTTGAGTTGAGTTGAGTTGAATTGGGTTCCAGCGATTCTCCCAGGTGCTTCAACCTGATGGTTATCCTGATCCTTCGCTGCTGCAAATGTAGTGCAAAGGGAGATTCAATGATGTTCGTTATACATTGTGTCTTTTCAAGTGACATGTGTACCCTAATGGTATAATCTTCTTCTAATTTCTTTGAGTTGGGCCTAATTTGGACCACGGTAAACTTGCTGGTTAGTCTGTTTTCTTCTGCCTGGACTTCATCGTTTCACTGTGGTTCTTGGACTTTTCATTTTGTTTTTCCTGAAACTCCTTGGATTTATCTATTTTAGCTCGAAACATATCTCTATTAAAGATTTCTTTTAGACTGATGCCAACTTCCTCCATGTCTTTTCTTGTTTCTTCTACTCACTTAGCAATTGCTTTTAATTTGATGCTGTACTTAAATATTTTCTTTGTTAGTCGACTCTCGTTTGTTCTTGTGAGGTGTCCATAAATCTTAAATCTCCTCTTACGTTTCGTGTCTCTATAGAGCTTCATTTCTCCTGTTCCTCCATGTACCATCACTTCTTTCTTCGCATCCTAAGATCTTTATCAAGATTGTTCTTTCTTTCTTTCTTTCTTTCTTTCTTTCTTTCTTTCTTTCTTTCTTTCTTTCTTCTCTAGCTCATCCATTTCTCCTTTCTTATTCAGTATTAGACATTCTGAATTGCAAAGTCCCCCTGGCTTTATAACCGTGGTAGAGTGTCTGATCTTTTCTCTGTGAGAGCTATATTATATTATTATTATTATTATTATTATCCTCTTTACGACCAGATGCTGTTCTCGACGTATACACTAAACTTCTATTACTTTCAATAGGAAGTAACGCATTACTTGACCATTTCCCTCTAATTACCGCCCATTGCGTAAGGTCCAGAGCCTACCACAACATCGCTGCTGTCTGACTGAGAGAAAAAAGAGAAAGAAAAGAAAGAGAAAGGCGGGCAGTTGGTTTATGTCATATTTTTTTCCCTCGATCATTAAAATACAATGCAATAGCTCGATGTTTACTTGCAAACGTACACATGTCATGTTGGCTTATTTGAAATGGTAACAAGCTTGAAATATTGTTCCTCGCTATTATATCACGAGTGGTCTGGTGACAAGTTCAGTTGCGATTAATTTGGAACAGGTTTTTAAAGGAAGTATCTCTTCCATATACTGACTCTTTGTCCAGGTTGGTGGCTATGAGTGTTGAGATGTGAAGTCTCTCCGGTCTGACGCCGTGGGTAGTAGATTCGAATCCCGTTGGCGGGGTAAACAAACCTGAATGTTGGCAGGAAAGACGGTGGTATAACATTTCTAATCGCTAGATTGCGTGACAGAAAACTGAATTCAATTCTAAGAGCTCTCTGCAGTGTTCTTGGGAGTGAGGCCCTATGCCGCTGTTGATGGTGATTCCTCCGTCGGATGGAGACATTCAGCATTGAACACACCCCTTGGTTACATGAAATAAACTTCGTCGTAAAGCCCGTATTGGCGTAAGTAACTATTTGTGCAATTCTTGATCATACACTCCACCTTTACAATATACATTGCCTGTCTTTATTAAGATAACATTAAAATTCGACACATGTTTCGTCCTTTATCAGGACATCTTCAGTCGAAAAAATGTACAGACCTTAAAATTGTAACAAGGATATTGAACATGTTCGAGGTCTGTAGTTTTATTCTTCGACTGGGGATGTCTAAAAGTATGTTCAATAATTTTAAGGTCTGTACATTTATTTTTTGACTAAGGATGTCCTGATAAAGGAAGAAACATGTGTCGAATTTTAATGTTATCTTAATAACGACAGGCACTTTGTATTGTAAAGGTGGAGTGTATGGTCAAGAATGGCTGGTGTTATTCGACACGAGCAGGCCACGTACCGACACCGGATTTCACGCTCTTCCTACCTCCTTATTATCTTCGTCAGCACCACATTCCGAGCCAGAGAGAAGGCGTTACCTTCTAGGTGGCCCGCCCGGGAATGGAAACCTTCCCTAGGTTCACATTCCGACGCACACTGAGCGAGTTGGCCGTGCGGTTAGGGTCGCGCGAGTTGGCATTCGGTAGACGGTAGGTTCGAATTCTTCCGTCGGCAGCCCTGAAGGTGGTTTTCCGTGGTTTCCCTTTTTCACACCAGGCTCATTCTGGGACTGTGCCTTCCCAATCCTATCATTTTCCCTTTCTTGCGTCGCCGAGAAATCTCCGTGTGTTAGTGCGGCTTAAACCATTGACAAAAACTAATCCCTATACACGCAGGTCGCTCATTGGCGTCAACAAGAAATACCTACCACACACAATTACATCACTGAAGTTTCGGGTGAGAATTGTCACAATCCATTCTAAGCAACTGTAAGGCTGATTTAATATTTTTTTATAATAGTTTTCCTGGAAAACCACTAAATATATCAAAATTGTTGTCAAACATTTCCAGACAGATGTCCTAGAAGTTTAATTTAAAAATAATAAGGCACGTTCTTCTTCTACCGTTCTTCCCAGATCTGTGGGGTCGCGCGTGCGAACTGTGTAGAACATGTGGCTGTGGTCCTGTTGTTTTACGGTCGGATGCCCTTCCTGACGCCAACCTTATATGGAATTATGTAATTACTATTGCGTGTTTCTGTGATGGTTGGTAGTGTAGTGTGTTGTCTGAATATCAACACTCAGTCCCCGAGCAAGAAGAATTAATCAAACACTTTTAAAATCCCCGAACCAGGGAATCTTTGAACCGAAGGCCTGAACACTGACCATTCAGCCATTATTTCAACTTATTTCAACATAATTTGAATATTATTTCAATAAACCATGGGTCGTTGATCATTAATCTGCACTGGTCACAGAACGTCGGAAATAAGTTATTAACTTAGAATTTTTCATTCTTCTGCTTCTCCTTTCGTTTGGCCGACTGTCGACTACGTTAATTCCAATTCAGCTTCATCTGGTTCTTGCCTTTATTCCGCGTCTAGTTGTCCTTCATTCTTTCACTCTTCAATCTCCTCCTCTTTTCTATTCACGGCGCTTGGCTATGGGACGTAACTATTTCTTGAAACCTCTTGGTGGTCTTGATCTTCGACTTGTAAGCATATCTGTTGCTTATTTCCGTTCCTTGTATTCCAATTTCTTCTACGTCCTTCTTCACCTCCTGATACCAGCGCACAGTAGTTTTCCTGATCTGAAAGAATGTTACTATCTGATTGGTGAGTCTTCCCGGGTTCCTTCTAGATATGTCTCAAGAACATGGCTCTCCTCTCCCGGACGGTATCTAAATCCTTTCCATCTTCAGTATACTTCTTGGTTTCCTATCTTTCTGAATTTCCCTTTATTATGACATTTCAAAGCCTTCATGGCACAGGCGGAAGCGCGCCGCTCTCCATGCTTCAAATACCCTGTACCCGTAAGAACTACTAATACGCCTATTTGAAAGCATTTCCAAAGTACACTCAAGTAACAAAACATTTCATATTTAATTAAATTGGGACTGAAAACACAAACAAATTGTGCTGCCCAGAGTGGCAAAGTAATCAACTCAGCTCCACTATTCCAAAGAATTTATAATAAGATCAAAGATAATGAAACTGTTTCAATGTACAACATTTTCCCCTATTCATTGCATTTGCCACTATTTTTTTGTGCTGATTAAATAATGTTTAATTAAATTATCCCCACTTTTCCTTTATGTTTTTCAATTTTGAAATGCAGAAGTGTCAGTGGATGTTGGACACCATGGACCATGGATAAAATAATATGGTTAAGGACATTACACACATAAAATATTTTGAACTTATGATAATTGGACAAAAGAAATTGGCGGTAGGCCGCAGGGTTTTGAGGGTCCCATACACTTACTTGTAGAGCCCGGATTTTGATGCACTGGTAGGTTAGAATGCAAACTTACTGAAGCGAGTAGCAGGTATCATCTACCTTCACAACTATTATGCTATGGGGTTTGCATAAACATTAGGGGTAAGGCCCATAAGGACCCCTATAATTTATGTTACTCTTGCTACATTATGGAAGAGCGGGTGGCCGACACTTCCTACTAACCAAATTACTGTAGTTTGCTATCCAACCTGTTACTGCATAAAAATCTGGGCTTTACTTATTAGAAATAATTTACTTTTCTTGTCATCTAACAAACTCGCACTTGATGTAGATGCACCTTCATGTACTTCAAACTAGTTGCTTATTGTAAATTGTTTTCATTGTTTCAAGTTCTCATAGTAACGCCTACATATTATGCTCTTTTCGTTTCATTTGTTTTATTTCTTCATCATTCACTTCCCTCGTTTCAAGTCTTCCTTTTGCACCTTTTTTGCCGCATCCTAATGAAATCTTTCTTTTCCATTATTAAATTTGTTATTTCATACAACTGATCACGATGTATTCACAACGACAGCTAACCTCCAACTGAGCGCACGAGTCAACACAGCGCCATCTTTTAACAGAGTATGTGTGTGACGTCACATATTTAGCACACATATTGCCTCACTTTGAAGCGCTATTTCATGTAAACTACGTTGCATATTTACCTTTGTTTTTTACAAGAGTTAGCCTCTTTTTGTATCTGTCAATTGAGACGTTAAACAAGATCGTAAGTTAAATATTCTCGGCGATATAAGCGTTCTACCCGAACACTAAAACCGTCTTAAAATTTTTCTTTACATGTACCCCTTGTCGAGGAACGTAAGGCTACGGTAAAACTGGAGGAAAAACACTGGACGAAAGTTCGGATAACTGTGGTCTTAACTTACAATTCTCTACCTCGCCAACGGAGAATTTTTGTTACCCATGAATCTCAAGACAAACAGAACTCCATTCCTGTTTCCGAAACTGCGTTCAAACAGAACACAACAACGTTATTATTCTTGTTTTGTTTGTTTCTGGTCGAAGTTGTTCTGGAAACCGCAGCATGGCCCACATAGTTTATAAGAGAGGGTTATGACTCACCGGACGAGCTTTCGTCTCATCTCTCGCCGTAACCGACAGACACAGGTGGCCTTGAACTGGCTTCCCTCTTCTCTACCTGCCGCTCGATCTGAGACCAGCGCGCTCCAGAAATAGCACTTGTCTGAGCTACAACTATGGAAGTCTGGAACAACGAAACACGGTGATGCGCCGATAAACAGGGATGTTTGCAATTATCACTGTATATTTGATGCTTGAGAACTTCAGTAAAATACTTAACATTTAGAGCGACGTTCCAGTATGCATACTAAGTTTACGCAGCTTTGTTTAGATGCCAACTGTAAACTTATCTGATATTTACTTAAGGCACAGTTTCTGAACTAGATTCATAATTGAAGATATGGTCATTAGACCTCTTAACGGCCCTCACTGACACTGCCTATTATGCATCACAGAGATATGAAGAGTATTAGACCAATATTGACAAACATGGAGGCATTTAGCCGCAAAGGCGTCCGTAACATTGCTCATATTTATTTTTCTCATCAACAACATGTACTCGAATGGACACGGCAAACTCCTTCTTCACATGCTATGTGTATTAAATACTAAACGTATGCCATTAGGCTTCCAGTATCTGGAATAGCGTCACATTAATGAGCGCTTTCTTCATACTTCCGCTAATCATGACACAATAATTAGAATTATATTTTCACTTCATCTTCTTTCCTACAGATGGCAGTGTTGTAGATTAAAGCTCTCATGAGAATATAGCTGAGATGGACAACGCATACCCATGGCATTCAAACAGTTCGGCAAACGTTTCATCTCTCAGCCATTTGCTTGCCATTTATGACGGTAGTGGACTATAAAACGGAAGTCCTCATTCTCCAGCAGAAATCCTTATAGCTTTGATGCCAATGTACCTCTCAAAATAGAAGTCAGTATTTTTTTCGCTCAGACAATTGGCACGTGCTTTGTTCGCTGTTTGAAAGTCTTGCAATATTTCCTCCATTAATTCATATATGAAAAGTGTATTGTTTTTCACGTAGCTTCATGCGATAATGTGGAGGCCACCGTGGGAATCAAACTTGGAAATTGACGCCCTAGAAGATCCTGAATTAAATTTGCCAGTGCACACGAACGATAGTGCTTTAGTAAGCAAAGTCAACGGCTGGTATGTAATGCATACGAATACGTTACGAGGAACAACATAGGCAAGGATTATTATTATTATTATTATTATTATTATTATTATTATTATTATTATTATTATTATTATTACCCCTGTCCATAATTCGTGATTTTACTTTTTCTTTCTTTACTGAAAGCGAGACAAAGATATTAGCTGCATAAAATAAATATTTTAATAGGTTTACTTTGATATGAATTCAAGCATAGTATTTAGGAAGACCTGCTATTTGTATTTAAAATACCTCATGGGGATCATTTACGGCTATTTAAAGTTCCTTGTCGAGTTTATTTGCCAATTCCTTCTTTTTTTGTTTGTTTGTTTGTTGGTTTCTTTCTTTCTTTCTTTCTTTCTTTCTTTCTTTCTTTCTTTCTTTCTTTCTTCCTTTTAACATCTGCGACCACTGCACGGGTTATGCACGAAACCAAATATTAGTGTGGTTTATGATCGGGTTTTTATATTTATATTATCTTAAGAATAAATTAAATGCTAATATGTTTAAATAATCACACAAAATATGACAACCATGCATTTGAAGGCGCTCACTTGCCTTTTGAACGACACGCGCCCCTTGTGTCCAGAGTAAAGAAACCGACTGACAACACTCATTGTCACGAGGGTGGGTCAAGTTTTGGGATCAGAAGCTGCCGCATGGGTATACGTTCAGCGTTAGGAGTATAACTATAATTTACTAAGTGGGCGTACTTTCAATCTTACCATATTTGATCAGGATGATGATGTTGATGATGATGATGATGATGATGATAAAAGTCAATGCTAAGGAAAATTCTGGGCCCAAGTGTAAAAAATTGGGAGAGAAGACTCAAATATAGCAAATAATTGCATCAAAGAATTGAAGTAATCGTTGAACTGGTGAGAATGAAAAGGTTACAGTTCTATGGACACTTGTTGAAGATGGACAATAACAGACTGACGAAGAGAATTTCTGAAATATTCTGGAAGAGCAAGACAATGCTGAAATGGTTTAGAGAAGTGAGGTTGGACTTGAAGAATATGGGGGGAGGGGACAATGAAGATTATATCACGGACTGAAATCAACTTAGATAACTCGCCAAAAAGTCCCGCGGTTTCCAGGAGACTGGGGAAACACTAGTGAGAAAATGACGGTCCTATACAGAAGAGAAGAAGAAGGGAGTAGGTGAAAGTGGCCGAGAGTGAAAGCAGAGAAGGTTAAACATACTGCAATGATTGTCACACGTGGTCCGTGCACAGAAGAAACGAAAATAATAATAATGGTGCCAACTGACCAAGAACAACTACAAAAAAGAATGCTTCTCCCGTAACACTAATAGACAGTCATTCGCCTTGAAGCCTGATATGCATCGGAATGTCTAATATTTATCACGAAGGGCCTCACGGATAAGCTCGAAATCCAGGAGAGAATTATACGAAGAAGGAAGCTATTGGGACTAGTCTAGGAAGTGAACGAATAAAAATGGCGACCCAACCGAGAGCTCTAAAATACTGTGAAAAATCACGGACGTGGCCAAAAAGAGATGCCTAGTATTTTATGGACACGTCTACAGAATGTATTATGCCAAGATGACCAACCAGCTTCTCGCTTACTGGTAAGAGTGGAAGACCAAGTCCCCATGGGTGAAGGAAGTAAGCAAAGATCTACAGGAACTGGAGGGACAGAAAGAGACTTACAAGACCGGACCTCTCTCAGGAGGATGCTTAGGTTCCAGGACAAACCACCAAGAAGGAAGAGAGGTATCCTCTGGACGAAGGAGAGGAAGGAACAACACAGACAGAAGATCCGCGATTACTGGGCAAACATTATAACCGTCCCCAAACGCAAGAGTTGAATATCGTGATCCATAGGCGCCCTATACGAAACAATAATAATAATAATAATAATTGGTGAAAAGAAATGAGTCAGTTGAGCTTTCCAAATTCACAGAAGAACCGGATTTAAATTTTAATGCCTCGCATTTGCTGATGATATACTCTTTTTTGCAAGGACCCTACAAATTTCAACTAAGCAAATTGAAGTTCTCAAGAAATCAGCAGAAAGAAAATCAGGATTGCAAATATATTTTGAGAAGATAGAGTGTGTGAACATGTCACTGGTCCGTCATGGACCATGAAGACCAGGTATGGTGACGTCAAAAGGGCTAAGAAATTCGTATACCTAGGCGACATTCTGACTACAAAGACCAATGAAAAGAAAGCTGTTGAAGAACGGGCAAGAAGGATGGACACCACATTCAGACTACGTCAGAACTCTTAAAAATCGAAAACACTCTCCTATTAGGTATTACAGAACTGTAGTCAAACCTGAGTGTTTATATTCAGCTGAGACAAAATTGCCAAAAAGGGACTCTCAGATATGGAAAACGTGATATTATTATTATTATTATTATTATTATTATTATTATTATTATTAATAAATATATATATATATATATTTCTTCTTGCGTTCCGGCCTTCTAAGGACCACGTTACAATTTCAATTGTTCCTCCTTAGTTGTTCTTTCCTTTTCTTCCAATATTCTTTCGTTGTTTCACTGTGTTTCTTTTTCCTGTCTTCAGTCCACTTTGTGCCTGTCTTCTTTTCCTTCCTCCCTTGGAATCCTTCGATTTGTAAGACTTTCTTCCTAAAAATCTTTCTTTCCAATAATTCTTCTTCTCGTATGTTGTTCCTTTCCAGGTCTTTCTTGACTTCTTGAATCCAGGTGGTAGTTTATTTCTTTTCCCAAAGGTACTTGAAGATTCGTTTAGTTAGTCTCTTGTCATCCATTCTGTAAATGTGTCCAAGAAATAGCAATCTCCTTTTTCTTATTGTTTCTGATATGTTTTCTACGTTCTGGTAAATTTCATTGTTACTTCTTTTTTTCCAAAACTCTGCAATTCTTAGAGGACCTAATATTTTCCTTATAATTCTTCTTTCTAATATTTCTAATTTATCAAGCTTGTAGTGCAGTGCTAGGCATTCGCTGGCATAAAGGCATTCTGGTTTCAAATATATATATTATATATTATATATTATTAATAATAATAATAATAATAATAATAATAATAATAATAATAATAATAATAATAATAATAATAACAATAATAATAATAGAGCACCGATGTTCAGGATGTAATAAATTAGAATGCAAACTAATGTGTTTAGTAGGAATTGTCCTCTAGCCCTCTCTTCTGTAATGTAGAGGGAGTAACATAATTCCTAGGGATTCTAATAGGCAGTGCCCCTAATGAATATGCAAATATCATAGCAGAACGGTTTTGCAGGCTAGAGTATATTTAGGTCTTTCCATGTTAACTGACTTTGAATGTAAAAAGAAGAATATATTCCCTAAAAGTTACATTTCTGTACGCAAATGTACTTAAGATATTCCAGGAGACAAGGTTATAAAGCATTCTAAAATAAAAGTCTACTTGTTGCCATGACCAGTCCTGTCTTGCAAATCTGCTGGTGTAATTCCTGCCTATTTCAAATCGGTTTTGATTTCACCAATCCATTTCATTGTGCCTGTTTTGGCATTGCTCCTGTTTCTGTAGGATTCGACTATTGGCTTTGTAAGTCTGGATTAATTCTTTAAATATATCCATCGAATCTTAACTCGAGTTTTCTAATGTCACTGTCAATATTTGTGTACTGTTTGGTCTCCTGTCGGCCTCTGAGTCTGTATTGTCCTTCGGCGAGTTTTGGGACTAGAATTTTCCTTATGATTTTACGTTCCTTTTTCTTAATGTTTTCAGTGACTGCTTTCCTGTTCAAAATTAGCGTTTCTCACCCATAAAGACATTTTGGATTAATGGTAGTATTGTAATGTCTTCTTGTTGGTTCGAATGGGCGTATTTTGGACTACGCTTGTTCAAGTGTTGAGCTTTGATCTTTGTCCAGCATTCTCTCATTTCCTGCCGGTGTAACGCCTTCCTTTCATTTGTCCAGGGGGTACTTTACTTCCGGAGTTTCTCCTGAAATCCATGGACTTCTTTCAGGGCATGCCGTACAGACCGTATATCTTGAAGATCTGATATTCCTAGTTCTCCAATGTCCTTCTCTGTTTCTGTCAGAAAAGTGGTACGAGTTTTCTTGTTATGCCAAAAGGTGATCAGGAGATTGGTCAGTTTTTTGGGAGGGAGTCTTACTATATGACGATAGAAAGCTAATCTCCTTTTCCCAGCACAATCAGAGAGGCTCTCCATATGTTCGTGGAGCTCAGAATTGTGCCGTATACGGAATTCTTCATGTCATTATTATTATTATTATTATTATTATTATTATTATTATTATTATTATTATTATTATTTTCATTTATTTCTTCGTTATGCCCAACTAAGGAGCGCTGTTTTATTTACCTGATGTCGTTGCCTTTTTCTTCTCCCAAAATCTCTTTATCTTCTCGCTGTGGCTTTTCTTGCGTTCTCCTGATCAGGTTTTGTTGGTGGTAGAGCTTGGATGGTGTTTACAGCGATGATTGTCAACTAATTTTCTGAACTTAGATCTGTTTAACACAATGTCATCTGTGATGCCTATTTCCTGAAGATCTTTTCCAACTTCGAGCAGCCAATTTATTTTTTACTTTCATTGATAGGGCAGGGTTCAGAATTCTTTTGGTCGATCTCTGATTACTCCTTCTGAGAATATGTCCACAAAATTTTAAACGTCTTTTCCTAAATGTGTCAGGTTTTCTCTGAGTATTGGTACAGGTCATGAGACTTCCTTATCATCAAAATTCCTCTTATTATTATTATTATTATTATTATTGTTGAGTTTAAGGTACATTCACTGCATAATTTATGAGTAGTCATTGTAATAAAACACTTCAAATACCTCCTTTCTAATAGTTAGAAGTGATTTCTTTGTCTGCGCCATGGGCAACTTTGCAACATTTATTTCGCCACTATTTGAAGAATATACTGTGAACCTTGTGAACTAATAGCACATACACTCTATATTTGACGGTGTCTGGCAGACAAAGATATATATTTTCGTTTCTTGTTCTAACAAAGTGCATCCAGAGTGAATTGCGACCGTCATGTTGGTTGGTTAATCACTCAGAAACACAACACAGGGTTCAATAAAACTAACCACATTGCAGAGACGGACAAGCGGAAAATTTTCTTGAACATGATAAAGTAATTCGTATAGCAATCTCTGGGCCCATAATGTTTCCTGCTCCAAGTTGTAGCGATTTTATCACAGCCGACATCTCGATGAGACCTAATGAAGCATTCACGGTCCTTTTGATTACATAAACAAACACTTGCTAGATTGGTGGCTGATACCAAGACAGGTTCTTTTTTCTTCATAGCAACCGAACTGGTCCCGAGTAGCACTCATAATGTTAGTTTGCTTCAACCCCGCTCTTTATCTCAATGTCTTGAGTGCTACACGACCAGAATAACTTACAAGTTGATCCATCAGAATCTCGCAAATGAAGAATATCATGATTTTGTTTGATAAATGTGTGGCAGGATTGAATAATTCGGTTAAGATAAATATAGCAGTTTAGTTCCTCACGCTTGCAAAATTTCAACACGTATTATTTACAGAATGGAGAAAGAAGCTGAAGCTGAGTTGGGAGACGATCAGAACAAATGCAGGAACACGTGAAGCAATGATGACTTTACGTCTGATCTTAGAACATCGAATTAAGAAAAACAATCCCACGTACACACAATTCGTAGATCAAGAAAAGGCATTCGATAATGTTGATTGCACCGAGCTATTTGAGATTCTGAAGGTGTTCTGGATCAGACACCGAGAACGAAGAATTATTTGCAATGTGTTAAAAAATCAGACTGCAGTGATAAGAATCGAAGGCTATGAAAAATAAGCAACAATCCAGAAAGGAATGAGGCAAGGCTGCAGTTTGTCCACTCAATGTTCACTATTGAACAAGTGGTAAAGTAAATCAAAGAGGACTTTGGAAAATGAATCACAATCCAAAGAGAGTAAATCAAAGCTGTGAGAGTCCAAATATATTTTATCCGAGTTTGCAGATCTGGAGATATTGCTCAATGGTATGGACAAAGTTTTGGAGAAGCAGTACTAGATGAAAATAGGGAAGTCCAAACTTAAGTAAAGGATTGCAGTCGAACGAAGTCAGGTGATGCAGGAAATAATTACATTACGAAATGAAGTCTTAAAAGAAGTGAATGAATACTGTTACTCGGTTACCAGAATAACTTACGATGGTAGAAATAAGGAGGATATAAAATGCAGACTACAGAAGCAATAGAATGTGGTGTTACAGAGGAATGCTGAAGGTGAGCTGGATAGATCAAATCACGAATAAAGATATACTGAATCGAATTGCTGATTGGAGAACGATTTTGTGAAATTTGACCAGAAGAAGTCGCAAAATGTTAGGACACACCTGAAGACATCCTGCATTTGTTGAGTTAGTTTTTGAGGGCAGTGTAGACGGTAAAAATGTAATTACGTAGAAATGAAAAGGTTAGCACAGGTTAGGGTGAAATGGACTGCTGCGTTAAACCAGTCTACGGAATCATACCCCAAACAACAACAACAACAACAACAACAACAACAACAACAACAACAACAACAACAACAACAACAACAACAAGAACAACAAATAGTTCAAGCACAAATTCATTGAAATTAATAAACTTCGTTTCTAAGGGAAATGACGGCAAATTAACTGAATTGTTCCTTATACGGATTTAAAAAAATATTTAGCTAAATGCAATCATTATTCTGATACCCCTTAATAATAATAATAATAATAATAATAATAATAATAATAATAATAATAATAATCTCCTTGTACATTGCCTCTGGATCAAGGAACGATCAAGAAAACCAACAGATTTAAGTACCTGAGATAATGGCTGGAACGTAATCTCTCTGAAAGAGTAGCATTATTAATTCGAGTTAATAAGCTAGAACTGGCTAACCAACTGACCAAAAACAACTACGATAAAATGTGTCTCTCCTGAAACACTAAAATCTTCATTGGGGTATTCACATAAATATTATTGTAAATCAAGGATATAGATCACTGCACATGGTTATGAGGGTATTCAGTGGTTGTAGTAAGGATGTAAAGGAGAGGGCATATAAGTCTCTGGTAAGACCCCAACTAGAGTATGGTTCCAGTGTACGGGACCCTCACCAAGATTACTTGATTCAAGAGCTGGAAAAATCCAAAGAAAATGTTAGGACACACCTGAAGACATCCTGCATTTGTTGAGTTAGTTTTTGAGGGCAGTGTAGACGGTAAAAATGTAATTACGTAGAAATGAAAAGGTTAGCACAGGATAGGGTGAAATAGAGTGCTGCGTCAAACCAGTCTACGGAATCATACCCCAAACAACAACAGCAACAACAACAACAACAACAACAAATAGTTCAAGCACAAATTCATTGAAATTAATAAACTTCGTTTCTAAGAGTAGCGTTAGAAAATGTTGCACACTTTGGAATGGGAAGACTTGGGAGAAACGAGACGAGTTGCTCAACTAAGTCGTATGTTCCGAGCTGTGAGTGGAGATATGGCGTGGAATGACATCAGTAGACGAATAAGTTTGAGTGGCGTCTTTAAAAGTAGGAAAGTTCACAATATGAAGACAAGGCTGGAATTCAAGAGGACAAACAGGGGTAAATATTTGTTTTTAGCCAGGAGAGTTAGGGATTGGAATAACTTACCAAGGGAGATGTTCAATAAATTTCCAATTTCTTTTCAATCATTTAAGAAAAGGCTAGGAAAACAACAGATAGGGAATCTGCCGGCTAGGCGACTGCCCTTAATGAAGATCAGTAGTGATTGATTGATTGATTGATTAATTGATTGATTGATTAGTTGATTGATTGATTGATTGATTGATTGATTGATTGATTGATTGATTGATTGAAAATGAAGCACTACCAGACAGTCATCCGCCGTGAAGACTTATATGCTTGAGAATGTGTGATAATCAACAGGAAGGGAGTCACGGACAAGCTCGAAACTCAGGAGAGAAATATATTGAGGAAGATATTAGTAACAGTCAGGGAGAGGAACGAATACAAAAGGCGACACAAACAAGAGCTCTACAAATACTGTAAGAAATCACGGACGTGGCCTGGAAGAGACGCCGAGCATTTTATGGACACGTCTAATGAATGTATCATGCCAGATTGACCAACCAGATTCTCGCTTACTGGCAAGAGAAGAAGACCAATTCACCATGGTTGATGGAAGTAAGCAAAGATCTTCAGGAACTGGTTGGAACAGAAAGAGACTTACAAGACCGGACAAGGGGGATGCTTAGGTTCCAGGTCAAACCTCCAAGAAGGAAGACAGGTTACCCCAGGACGAAGGAGAGGAAAGAACAACAGAGCCAGATGATGCGCAATTACTGGGCAAACGTCACAACCCACCCCTAACGCAATAGTTGAATATCGTGTTCCTTAGTCAGCCTAATCGAAATAATATAATAATAATAATAAAACTAAGTACATGAACATAGATCCCAAATAACCAACATGGACAATGAAGACCAAGTATAGTGACATAAATAAAGAGAGTCCACAAAATCAAATATCTAGCGCAGATTCTGACTTCTTACAACAACAAGAAGCCAGGTATCGAAAAAAGAGCACAGAAGATGAAGATTGCATTCAGACTATGGCAGGAAACTTTTAATTCCAAATCCCACTCCTATCAAGCCAGACTCACACACCATAATACCGTCGTCAAACCTTAATGCATCTATGCAGCAGAGACAGTTGCCAGAAAGGGGATTTATAGGTAGAGGAATTAGTTAATGGAATAAATCATCAAGGGATATGTTTGATAAATTTGCGAGTTCTTTGAAATCATTTAATAAAGTCAAGAAGTCAAGGTAAATAACTGATACGGAATCTGCCACCTAGGCGACAGTTCTAAATAAAGATCAGCAAGATCTGAGAGAGTTCAATACCCCTGTAAATAAAATCAAAGCTGAATTAGACGAGAAATAAAAAACTATGAGGTGTCTAAATTGGAGAGACAGTCCAGAAAACTGACGGCACATTTGGGTGAAGAGCATAATAAGCCATTAATAAATGGGCTCAAGGGATACCGGCAGGATATGTCAAGGCCGGCAGACGTACGTATGTTGAGTGCTGAGCTCGGAGACTTGTTTTGACCTCAACAGGAACACCGTCAGCCCAGGCGTCACTGAAGAGGCGTACCAGGGAAATGATGAGTGAGGTAGTTTCTCGTAGCTTTCCTCACCGAGCCAGAAGTTGCTATTACATCTCAGTCTGCCAAACCCACTGAAATGGATCCTAATGGGTGGGTAGGAGATAGGGATCTGCGCTCCGATGGCCTTCATTTAAACCGCAGTGGTACGTATAAGTTAGGAAATTTGTTTGGAAGGGTAAGAGGGAGGTACATTCAGGGAAACGGGATGGCCTAGGGAGCGGTGATAAGGGAACAGGGAACTGGAAATCAAGTAGGGATGACATAAAATTGTTAGTGTTGAACTGTAGAAGTATTGTAAGGAAAGGAATAGAATTAAGTAATTTAATAGATATATATTTACCAGATATTGTAATAGGAGTTGAATCATGGCTGAGAAATGATATAATGGATGCAGAAATTTTCTCACGGCAGTGGAGTGTGTATCGTAGAGATAGGATAGGAAGGGTGGGAGGGGGAGTGTTCATTCTGGTGAAAGAAGAATTTGTAAGCTACGAAAAAGTTAAAGATGAGACACATGAAATTCTATGTGTAAGGCTCATTTCTAAAGGTAATAGGCAACTTGATATATTTGGAGTGTACAGATCGGGAAAGGGTAGCACTGACGCGGATTCGGAATTATTTGATAGGATAGTCAGCTATGTGGGAAACGACATGGAAAGAAATGTGATTGTAGCGGGAGATCTGAATTTGCCAGATGTCAATTGGGAAGGAAATGCGAACGACAGGAAGCATGACCAACATTTTTTTTGCTAGGGGCTTTACGTCGCACCGACACAGATAGGTCTTATGGCGACGATGGGATAGGAAAGGCCTAGGAGTTGGAAGGAAGCGGCCGTGGCCTTAATTAAGGTACAGCCCCAGCATTTGCCTGGTGTGAAAATGGGAAACCACGGAAAACCATATTCAGGGCTGCCGATAGTGGGATTCGAACCTACTATCTCCCGGATGCAAGCTCACAGCCGCGCGCCTCTACGCATGACCAACAAATGGCAAATAAGTTAATATGGGAAGGACAGCTGATTCAGAAAGTGATGGAACCCACCAGAGGGAAAAATATCCTGGATGTGGTGCTGATAAAACCAGATGAGCTCTATAGGGAAACTGAAGTAATAGATCGTATTAGTGATCATGAAGCTGTTTTTGTCGTAGCTAAAAATAAATGTGATAGAAAGGAAGGTCTTAAAAGTAAGACTGTTAGGCAGTACCATATGGCTGATAAAGCAGGCATGAGGCAGTTTCTAAAAAGTAACTATGATCGGTGGAAAACGGTAAATAAAAATGTAAACAGACTCTGGGATGGGTTTAAAGAAATTGTTGAGGAATGCGAAAACAGGTTTGTACCATTAAGGGTGGTAAGGAATGGTAAAGACCCACCTTATTATAATAGAGAAATAAAGAGACTAAGAAGGAGGTGCAGACTTGAAAGAAATAGAGTTAGAAATGGCTGTGGAAGTAAGGAGAAATTGAAGGAACTTACTAGAAAATCGAATCTAGCAAAGAAGGCAGCTAAGGATAACATGATGGCAAGCATAATTGGCAGTCATACAAATTTTAGTGAAAAATGGAAGGGTATGTATAGGTATTTTAAGGCAGAAACAGGTTCCAAGAAGGACATTCCAAGAATAATTAATGAACAAGGGTAGTGTGTATGTGAGGATCTTCAAAAAGCAGAAGTATTCAGTCAGCAGTATGTAAAGATTGTTGGTTACAAGGATAATGTCGAGATAGAGGAGGAGACTAAGGCCAAAGAAGTAATAAAATTTACATATGATAACAATGATATTTACAATAAGATACAAAAGTTGAAAACTAGAAAAGCGACTGGAATTGATCAGATTTCTGGGGATATACTAAAGACAATGGGTTGGGATATAGTACCATATCTGAAGTACTTATTTGATTATTGTTTGGTGGGAGGAGCTATACCAGATGAATGGAGAGTTGCTATAGTTGCCCCTGTGTATAAAGGAAAGGGTGATAGACACAAAGCTGAAAATTACAGGCCAGTAAGTTTGACATGCATTGTATGTAAGCTTTGGGAAGGCATTCTTTCTGATTATATTAGACATGTTTGTGAAATTAATAACTGGTTCGATAGAAGGCAATTCGGTTTTAGGAAGGGTTATTCCACTGAAGCTCAACTTGTAGGATTCCAGCGAGATATAGCAGATATCTTGGATTCTGGAGGTCAAATGGACTGTATCGCGATTGACCTGTCCAAAGCATTTGATAGGGTGGATCATGGGAGACTACTGGCAAAAATGAGTGCAACTGGACTAGACAAAAAAGTGACTGAATGGGTTGCTATATTTCTAGAAAATAGATCTCAGAGAATTAGAGTAGGTGAAGCTTTATCTGACCCTGTAATAATTAAGAGGGGAACTCCTCAAGGCAGTATTATCGGACCTTTATGTTTTCTTATATATATAAATGATATGAGTAAAGGAGTGGAATCGGAGGTAAGGCTTTTTGCGGATGATGTTATTCTCTATAGAGTGATAAATAAGTTACAAGATTGTGAGCAACTGCAACGTGACCTCGAAAATGTTGTGAGATGGACAGCAGGCAATGGTATGTTGATAAACGGGGTTAAAAGTCAGGTTGTGAGTTTCACAAATAGGAAAAGTCCTCTCAGTTTTAATTACTACGTTGATGGGGTGAAAGTTCCTTTTGGGGATCATTGTAAGTATCTAGGTGTTAATATAAGGAAAGATCTTCATTGGGGTAATCACATAAATGGGATTGTAAATAAAGGGTACCGATCTCTGCACATGGTTATGAGGGTATTTAGGGGTTGTAGTGGGGATGTAAGGGAGAGGGCATATAAGTCTCTGGTAAGACCCCAACTAGAGTATGGTTCCAGTGTATGGGACCCTCACCAGGATTACCTGATTCAAGAACTGGAAAAAATCCAAAGAAAAGCAGCTCGATTTGTTCTGGGTGATTTCCGACAAAAGAGTAGCGTTACAAAAATGTTGCAATGTTTGGGTTGGGAAGAACTGAGAGAAAGAAGAAGAGCTGCTCGACTAAGTGGTATGTTCCGAGCTGTCAGCGGAGAGATGGCGTGGAATGACATTAGTAGACGAATACGTTTGAATGGCGTTTATAAAAGTAGGAATGATCACAGTATGAAGATAAAGTTGGAATTCAAGAGGACAAACTGGGGCAAATATTCATTTATAGGAAGGGGAGTGAGGGACTGGAATAACTTACCAAGGGAGATGTTCAATAAATTTCCAATTTCTTTGAAATCATTTAGGCAAAGGCTAGGAAAACAACAAATAGGGAATCTGCCACCTGGGCGACTGCCCTAAATGCAGATCAGTATTGATTGATTGATTGATACCCACACAAATCGACCCTTTAAGTGACACATATCTTAACATTCATAATAGGGACTGGCTGAATAAGGAATGACATCGCTCATACCTTACTCAGTCACTTTTATATTGTCAAAGCCAAGGATAGGACTGAGACAGATCAGTGAAGGTAACAAATTAGTTCTAGTCCACACTAGATGTCATAGTGCTCTGTAAATACTAGGTCTTGCCAGCGAAGGCAGAGGAACAAGATCTAAACGCTGAAAATGACATTAGTTGTTAACACGCAGTCCACTAAGGCTCAGTTCGAATGATCGTAAGACCTCAGCTACTGTGTGCTGGTATTTTGATATGATGCCGTCCAGGCTGCCTGCGTGGTATTTTTTAACGTTCCGTTTTACTCTTCCCGTATCTTGAAAAATTAATTCCCGCTGGGCGACCAGATACCTTTTACATGCCCATATTCTTCGACATGGACAGCTGGATGAAACCTTTTTTTCTGTCCTTAGAAAATCCGACTCCCTTTTTCGGATTTTAACGTTTGATCTTGAAAATCAGAGGGTGATACTCCAATGCTGATTCACAAGGGTATTTGTTTCGTAAATGGAATTGAATAATCTTGATCTCAAAGGATCCTCATGTAACCACTCATTGAAGTCTCTACGTATTTTGAATAGATAGATGCTGTGTTCTCAATTGAGAGGGAGTCTAGTATTTTATTTAACTGATTGTTATTATGCAACTTACTTATGTTATACAGGGTGTACGAAAAAGAAGCAGAATGGCGTATCATCCCAAATGCAGCAGTGTATCAGGAAATATAACTTATAACGGATTTCATAAGAAAGAAGAGAATGTCATTATTTGGTCATCTATTGAGAACCCCTCAAGACAGGTTAATACGCAGAATTTTAGAAAATTTTTGGAAACAAAAACAACAACCTGTCCGGATAAGGGAAATAAAAGAAGACTTGAAAGAACTAGACATAATGCTGGAGGATTTAAAGAATAAATCAAACAAAGTAAATAAATTGAAGAATAGTAAAATTAGATTCCTACCAAAATGTGGTTATAGAGAAACAACTAAAAGGGTATTTTCAGAAGAAGAACGACAACGAAGATCAGATAGAATGAAGAAGTACTGGAAGAACAGAAAAGAAGAAAACATAAAAATCATACAAAACCGGACAGAAATTGACTACAGTGGTCCAATGTGGCCGTGAAAGCACAATAATAATAATAATAATAATAATAATAATAATAATAATAATAATAATAATAATAATAATAATAATAATAATAATTTTCCTTTGTTTTTTAGGCCTAGTGAGGACCACGGGGCTCGTATCTACTCTTCGGTAAAGTTGTTGCTTTCTTCTTCTTCCAATACTCCTTCATTTGTTGACTATGAGCCAGCTTTCTCTCCTCTGTCCACTTAGTTCCTGTAATCTTTTTACTTGTAAGGGACGTTGGGAAAACACCGTGTCGGATGGCTTGACGGAATAGTATTAATTATTATTAATAATAATAATAATAATAATAATAATAATAATAATAATAATAATAATAATAATAATAATAACAGGGTTTACGATAATGCCGTCCAGTGAAAATGAGAATTGGACCTGACCATTTAACTCTCAAGTAGCGTCGAGATTCAAATGAGGCTATTAATACAATACAAGGCGAGATTATGGCCCAAATACCTCGAAAGTAGCGCCCACTTTATTTTAACACTTTAGGGAAAAATAAACCTGTCACTGTGTTTAAGAAATATTAATTGATTACTGTCATGATAAATTCTTTTCTCTTAAATAATAGTTGTGTTCATTTTATTTACAAAACTTCCCTCAGTTGAAATTTGCCACAATGGACAAAGCATAACGAAACAAATTAAATTATAATTTTGATTTACATTAATTTTGTTGATTAAAATATTTTCATAATGTCTTTAAACTATGAGTTATACCACGTAGCAGTGATTTCTCAGTAACGAAATTGAACCTGGAAAAGCTAGCAGAGACATAGTTTGTAGTTCCGGAAGTTCTATATTCAACTCCTTCCAAATATTCACAATGAACCGAGGAATAGTCTTTCGAGCTCCTATCATTAATCATATCACTTTAATGTCCTTCAATAAAAATGTATCTTTATAATAAATTATGGTCAGTTCTCAGAAAAGCTTCGTTTCCCTATCAACGTCTTCTGGTTGGTCGTGCAGATTTCAAAACGAACTGTGGGATCTATTATATTTTCAACACCCTCTGACTCCTTGTAGGATATGATGTCAATTCTCCTACTGCTTACCGTTTTCGGCAGACGTTTCCATTCTTGGACGTGCCAGGAAGAGGTCGAACAGCGCACACATTGTCAATCATTTCTATTTCCTCACGGCGTTCACCGACTGATAAAGCAGTATGATTTCTAATCCAGTTGTAGATATGATATGGGCTTTCAGGTTTATGCCGTGTCAAGAGAACAAGATGCAACGCTTTACGTTTCGCAGAGAAGAAGAGTAAGAATAAGAAGAATAAGAAGAAGTCTTTCTCGTGAACAGTCGAGATTTGCTTTCGCACCTTGTTCTCTTGACACGGCATACGCCCGAAAGCCCATATCACATTTACAAGTATATTTACCCAGTTATTTGCGGGTTTATGTTGTTCAAATATACTATGGCCGCAGGTATAGATCAACACTTCTGAAATGTTTATCTATTAAATATATCTATAAAATCAAAATGTTTGCAGTATTCTTAATTGCTAACATATTAACAAATTAAGACATATTATTAAGATCTCGTAAAAGTTCTAGCATTTGAATGGACATGAAAGAAATGACATTATTTATTATTAACATTTTAATATTTTTGAAGGATTGATCCACCATATCCGTATAATTAAATCTATATTTACGTAGAAATAAAGTTTGATGTGTTTATTTTAAAAACCAATCTATTCACAGAGAATAATAATAATAATAATAACAGTGTTATTAACGTCACATTAAAAAAGGTGGCAGTTTCTTTAGGATCTAAATAGTTTGGATACTGACAGAATTTGCAATAAGTTATAACAGTGAAGAATTACTCTACCAGTGACCTATAAAGGGTTAAATCACATCTATGTTGTGAAACCCATTTTGCTGTTGTTTGTTGATCATGAAAAATATGTCAAGATCCATCAAAATACATTTGCAATTTTTTTGCAAGAATACAATAATCCATACACTCACACCATTGCTCGAAAATTGAACTGAGTATAATGACCGCGTATATTTGCATCTGATAAACTGTGGTTACAAAGACTTTACTTGTCTCTCATTCTATTCGATAGTATAAATAAATTATCACATCTTCAATTATAATATTCGATACTTTGAGTGATAAAACCTCATTAAAACAAAGTCCTTAAACTGAACATGGTAAATAATCAATTTTCGACCCTGATTTTAGAGTTATAAATCTATCATTAAACTGATTAAAAACTTTCCTAAGTTTATTGATACTACCCCTACTATACTCGTCAATTCTCTCACGGATATATATTACCTGGCACTCGATTAGTCATATTCGTCATGCCGAATTTTAAACCTTAATTGGACCATCAAGTCACATTGGCAGAACTTTTCATTTTTCCCATTAAAGCTTCTCAGTAACTTCTTAGGCCTATTCCCCGTACATCTTCACAGGATCCAGACACTTGTCATTATATCTTACCCTGAGCTACACTGGAATGTACCAGTGATAATTGAAATCGACTTTCAACCTATTAGGTTGTGTTACGTACATTTAGTACGTGTTGAAGAGATGTTAAGTACAGAACAAAAAGTGGCCAACCGGACCAGTACGTAACACGATCTAATACGTTGAAAGTCTATTTCGATTACAATGCGGTTGTGAAAATTCAATATTCATTCACTAATGATAACTTACTTTTTGTGAATGCTTTACTACCATAAATTTTCAGTAGTAACACAATGAAAGCTAGAGGAAGTCTGGAATTCGAGGTGAATTTTCTTTGACTATTCAGCGAGTAAGTACAAATTAAACAATAAAAGTGTATAGCTCTAAACAAATCAAATACATAGGTGCCATGGAGAGTCACACTTTCAGCACTGAAATATACTGTATTAATTTTGTATTTAATACTTCTTTGGGCCCCAGACTCCAAAAATATCGGCCGTCGGCTTCATAGGAATAAAGCAGTTATTTGTCACCCTGCGATCAAATGGATTATAGAAAATGTTTCAGTGCTTATTTTCATGAATTTATACACAAAAATGCACGCAGGATCGGTAAATTGAAAGTGATAACACGAAAACGACAAAATTGTGATGATGGAAATCTGTTGATTGGTCGAAGTCCCTGATATAGCGGCCTGGTGTTTGAAACCATGAGATAAATAGCCGTAGGAATAGGGGGAAATAATGGCAAAACAATTATTATGTTCCAAATATTAATTTCAAGTTCGAGGTTAACCTTGCTTGAAAGAAAGCATAAACGATAAAATGTAGATTATATCAAAAATTGCTATTAAAGTATTATTTCAGAAAAATCATTTCTCCTTCAACTGTATGAAAGAAGTTAAACAGACAATATTGTAGTTTACATCAAAGCAGTTCTGCATTCCATTTCATCGAACTACTGCAAAAGTCAGGACTGTGTGTAGGCTTACCTTCGCTCCAAATTCTAGTGACATCTTGTAGTTGTTTATTTTCTTCCTCGTCGTCCTCGGACGTCGCTGGGACGTCCTCCAACATGGCGTCGGCGCATGCGCATTAGGGAAGCTGCAAGTAGGATAAGATGAAGGGATCACTCGAGCGTAGAACATGTGGAGTCAGTCCAGTCTCAGGACCTCTTGAGATTGGTGAGAAGAGAGAAAGAAGACAGACAGCAGCAAAATGACAGAGAAACGAAGAGGAATTGTTGAAAATCAGATCTTTTATTCTTAAGTACGTGAGGTGAAAAGAAAATCTAATAAAATTCCTGGATACAAGAAGCTTAGGTTCTATTTTGAATTCTGTTTTTCTCCGGTGGATACAGAAACAATTCGGCAAGTATTCCCTGCTAAACCACCAAGACAAAGCTAAAAATTATTCATTTATGATTCTTTAACATAGAAATATCGTTTCTGTGACCATATATTAAATTTCATCAGAAATTGTTGACACACACATAAAGTTATCAATTTCGCAGATATTAAAAAGTATTCTTGTCGTGAGCTAACACGTATGATAAAAGATTATAGGATATCATTCATAGAAACGATATAAAAGATGCAATAATGCCACATCGTATCATCTAATCATCCAATTTCTTTAAAAACATTAAAATACATTTCCATTAGAATATTACTGGCACGGTTTTTAAAACAAATTTAAAGCAAATTATTAAGAAAAAAGCTGGTCATGCAGTTAAGAAAATTTCGCTATAATAATTTTATACATAGTGGCTATGCTGTGCGGATGGTATATCCATAAACGCATGTAAGGTACGCAACCCGCACAACAGGAGCCAACGGCCTAATTTTAAACAAACCCTGTATTCTAAGCAGCTGAGGTAATGTGTCTGGTGCCCCCACTGGGGTCGGTCGATCGCTGCCTTCGACGTAATTTGACTCAAATCGATCGTGAAACGAGTTCATCAGTTTGGCCTGATCTAGTGTCCAGAGCGATTACCTTCTGTGGTTTACGAAGAGGAATACAGATATCGAGGCGCTTAACGTAACTCACACCGTCAGAATGAGTCTAACCACCTTATTTCCCTTTCGGGAAAACTCAGCTTTCAGCAGACCTGAAGACCAGGTTTCATTATTTTCACAACAGACACATGCTATGCCTGTACCTTAATTAAGGCCACAGACGATTCCTTCCTCATATTATTTTATTCCAAAACACTTAACCTTGTGGGGCAGAAAGGACTAGATTTCTAGACGCACTTTGCTGTTGCGTACACTCGTCACTACTTAAAAATTCTAGAGCCCGAATCCTTAGCCAGTAATAGGTTATAATGCAACTGAGTCGAGTAACAAGTATACTCTACCTGCAGAACGGTTATGCAATGAGATTTGCAATAACATTAGAGGTGTAATACATAAGAACCCCTGGAGTTTATGTTACTATCGCTCCATTATAGAAATGCGGGTACACGACACTTCTTAATAACCGAATTAGTTTGCATTTTAACCCATTACTGGATAAAAATCAGGGTTCTACACTGATTACAGTTAATATTCATCATCACCATGATCATCATCATCAACGTTTCTCTGCCTATCAGCAGGTTTTCACATGCATTTTTCAAACCTATCTGCCTTCCATCATCCTTATAGTCTTTCAATATATTCCATTAATTTTCACACTGTCCATGCCCCTTTATTCCTTTCAACCTTCTCTTTGCCACTTTTCTTTCCAATGCTGTGTTAATAAACATGTCCTTCGTAAACAGTGCTCTAACCAATTCTTCTTTCTCTTTTGAATGGTGTGCAGTATATTCGTCCTTTCTTCACCTACCCTTTCCAATACCACTACATTCATTAATTTGTCTTGCCAGTTGATCTTTTCCATGTTCCTCCATACCCACATTTCAAAAGATTTCAATCTTCTTTCTTCCTCCCTTCTGAAAGTCCAAATCTTACACCCATAAAGAGCAACGCTCTATACAATGCATTTCACTAACCTATTCTCAAGGTGCATATTCCACGCCCCACTCATCAGTATGCTTCATGCATGTTTCCTTGCCCATTGTTATCCTGCTCTTCAGCTCACCCAAACAATACAGATCACTTTTGATTGTGCTTCCAAAATATCTGAATGCAGATACTTGTTCTAGTTCTGCACTTGAGAGAACTACCTTTGCTGTTACATCCTTCTTCTTACTCATGATCATTGCCTTAGTCTTATTTCTCTTAATTGTCATACCAAACTTTTCACACGATCGGCTCAATTTTTCCAGCAATTTTTTCATCATTTTCTCAGTTTCTGCTCAGAACACCATGTCGTCAGAAAATCTGATACATTCAATTTTCTTTCCTCCCAGTAAAACCTTGCTTACCTTGGTAACAGGCACTAATTTTTGTTGATTCTTAGTAACCTACAATTTTCTGAGTTCATTACATAAACTCTACGGGAAAATAATCAAAATAAGTATCCTTTCCAAAGCCGAGTATAGCATGATTCTGTCAGCGAGATGTATTCTTACTTCATGTTGGTCGGGTACTCAGCCAGATGAATCCAGAAACTCTTTTACTAGTCAATAACAGGATTATAAATTAGTTCCGTCTCTCTTCTAACCACTCGACCGTTCATCCACATCCTCATCAAACACTCTGAGCGATAATTTGACTCAAATCGAATCAGAAACGAGGTCGTTCGATTGGCCTAATCTAGTGTCCAGAGGTATTACCTTCTGTGGTTTTCGAAGTGGAATACAGATATTGAGACACTTAACGTCACTTAGACCGTCAGAATGAGGTCTAACCACCTTACTTATCCAGTTATTTACACCGGATGCTAGCGCAGGTCTTACATTTCTGTCAATCTACTAGTGATCCGAACCAACAATTAGTCTACTTTCCTAGAAAATAGCCGCTGAGTTTACTGGAGTGGACTTTCTGGCGATCACTTTATTAACTTGATACAGTATGTGCTACTTCGTGCTTTCAAATAACTTTAAAGAATATGCATTAGCCTTTGTAGATTCGTAATTTACCTCCAGTTTTCTTATTTTACTTACATGTAACTACATGAAAAATAATTCAAAA